>NC_056731.1:417495373-417791948 GCF_019279795.1 Protopterus annectens
AACTGGTATCCCCCGCACAGGTGATCAGGTGCATCAACATTTTGATGACTTGAATCATAAGAAGGGGGATCTCTTGGTCACTTGTTTCCAAGATGCCTGGGGTGACAATGCCTTACAAGTTTGTAAGTATTGTTAGCATTGTTTTACCAATAAGTAATCTTCATGTGTGATAGACAGGTACGCATAATAGTGTGTTTCTTTCCCCACAGCTGTAGAGGAGAGAGCTCACAACCTGGAGGCTCATGCAGGATGCCTGGTCAGGTTTCACTGAGAGTGTGGTGAGTAGAGATGTATCTTGCAATCTATAGTTATACAAACAAGAAAGAGTACATTAATAACTGCCAGTATGTTTTGAGTGTACTGCAATGAATGTGGTCATAGATCTGGACTGATATAACTGAGTAATGCCAGTGAAAGCATGATACTTGATACTGTTATAGAAAAAAAGTTTCTACTGCACTAATAATGTTAAGAAATAAAGTTTCTACTGCATTAATTGTGGAATTACAGCTGTATTGCAACACCTGCATTATAGGAAGTGTTCATCAAAAAAGACTGTTACATGCATACCAATCACTGCATGATGTCACCCATAATAAAGCTGTGGTGAGCAGTATGTCTGTATTTTGGGCTGTTGGTCATGAAATTGAGTAGTACAACCACTGTGAAGTAAAAACAGGAATAATACCATGAAGTGTTTGAAGGTTAGCTAATAAAGAAGTGTTTTGCTAAACTGTAGATGTGGAGCTGTACTACAAGATATAATGCATTATATTTGCTCTGCACTAAGATCTGAACCTAGAATAGGAATGACCAAGGTATATAGTGTGTATCTTAGGATTGTCTTGTATTAACCATTGCATTTCAGCTATGTTCATTCCTGATCTTAGTTATGCTGCTACAGGCAAGTATGAAACTGTAATAGTGTACACTGCAAATATACCATCTGCAACTGTATATGGATCAGGTAGCCAACCCAGCACTTCAATATGGTCTGCACACATTACACATAGTTCCACCCATTAGGGGTTAATTGTCTATACCTGCATTCCATGTATTAATGCACAGTTCACATACTATCTCTGTCATGCATGTCTCTCATGCATGTGTGTTCAAGTGTCACTGCAATCTTGTATAGCACTCTGTCTCTATTACCAGGTCATATTTTGTTACTAGGTAAGCTCTAGGCACATATTATTCAATCAGTGTTCAGCAGTAGTTCAGTTTGATAAATGTTAGGTGTGATGTACGTTTTATCACACACAGACCAGGGTTTGAATCCAGTGACAAGTACTACTAAATATTATAGAAGCAGTTATGTATTGTTAACAGATGTTCTTCATACATGAATTACAGGTAAATAAATGGCTGTAGTAGCCATTAGAATTGGTTACTAATTTGTGTGTTCAGATGTATCAGAGTGTTAACAGCATTGTTCAGCAACGTGATAAGACATTAGTATATAAAAAGTCAAGAGGTACAATACTAATACAGATAAAGAACAAAAACCAAAACTTAGAAAAACAAAAAAAGAAGCAAAAAAGTCACCAAGCAACAGTTTATTCTAAATGTTGAGCGCTTTCGTAAGAACAATGTCAAACTTCTTCAAAACACAGTTTAAAATCACAATTAAGCTTAAATACAGATATTAAGTCACATGACTAAAATATTCCTCCCCTCAATTAAACCTTAAAACAACACATACATCTAATATAAAGTTATACACATATAAGCGCCTACACACACATCAAAAACCTTGCCTGTATAATAAATATAACATCAAAATTCCTACTTACAAATACCCCCATATGTACAAGCCCTTAGGAAAACACAAATTCAGCTTTTAATTTTAAAATACTATTTATAGTAATGGATTCATTTAAACCAGGGGGTACAGTGGCATTACTCCTTAGCTGTCAAATCAGTTCTTTATATTCAAGTAAAATTTCATGTGGCCCCACCCTGGTCAAAACTAATTTTTTCTATACAAGAATACTTAAAAGAATGCGTGGAAACCTGATAATATGTTTGGCTAATGCATTTTTGTCATCCAGCTTGTGAATATCATATTGGTGTTGGTAAATCCTTGTTTTAAACATGTTCTTGCTTTTACCTATATAAAATGAGGTACATTGTTGGCACAAAGCTATATACACCACATTAGTACTGTGACAGTTCAGTCTATGTCTAAAATACATGTTCCCCCAGCTAGGTATACACTTCCTCACCTTCCTTGATAAATCTACACAGGTTACAGTGACCACACTTATTCATGTGCCCTACATTTCTTTAGCATGGATTTAAAGCACAAATCCTTTTTGTAAACAGTATTTGGTTTGTGCCCAGTTTTTTCAAGGTACTCTC
Source organism: Protopterus annectens (assembly GCF_019279795.1). Classification (NCBI taxonomy): domain Eukaryota; kingdom Metazoa; phylum Chordata; order Ceratodontiformes; family Protopteridae; genus Protopterus; species Protopterus annectens. The sequence goes on from NC_056731.1 coordinate 417,497,738, forward strand.
TATCAGCTCTAAAAATAGTCCAGTTGTGTTTAGTAATGTTTCTTATGCTATCAAAATGTATGTTATAATGTAAAATCAATGCACAATGAAAATTAATACTTTCATGTCTGTTGCCCCCCCCCCCACACCATCAGACAGTCCCCTCCTGGATTTGTTCCTAGCATTCCTTCCTGTTTTTCCTGGTAACCTCGTTGATAATACTGTCGAGAAACCATAGGGGTAACCCCCATTCAGCAACATTTCTTTCAAAACTGTACATTGTTCCACAAAGACTACCTCCATAGTAAATCGAAGGAAAGTAGTGCTTGAATTAAGAAATTCGAAAAATTCCTACAACCTTTCTCTACATGCTACCCATCCAGGAAGCATCTATGAAATGTCCAACAACAGCTAAACTTTGAGTTAAATATCTGTTCACTCTCCCAGTTGTCAATACAATATTGGCAAACATGGGGGCAAAAACTGCCCCCATCATTAGCCTTTTTAACTGGTGACACAATTGATTTTCAAAAATTATATAGTTGTTTCCCAATATCATGTCCATAAGTGCCACAATAGTAGAAATTTTCCCATTATCTACCCTTGAATGTTTGCACAGAAATTTTTGAAGCATTTTTAGCCCCTCCTCATGGGGTATTACAGAATATAGATCACAGTCTTCTATGGTTACAAATAGCAATTCTTCAGAGTACATTTGTTTAGAAACCTTGGACAAAAAGTCCCATGAGTTTCGAAATATATAACTACATTCTGACAACAAACCTTTAATGTTCTTTTCCACAAATTTTGCTAAAGGGAGTGTCTTAGAGGCTTTTGCATCAACAATTGTCCTCAATGGAGGATCATTGATGCATTTATGGGTCTTCGGTATACCAATTATGGTGGGGGTCCTTGGGTGGGACACCTTGAGAAAGTCCAGGTCACTCAAAGTAATTTGATTGTTTAACAACAAGTCTTCCAACTGTAAGTCAATCCTATGATAGGAAATATTCATTTCATTACATGAAACTTCCTGATATGTGTCACTGTATAAAACAGTTAACATCTTGTTGACATATTCATTTGAGTCCATCACCACAAGTCCCCCACCTTTGTCAGGTTTCATAATCCTGACCTGTGTGAGACCCTTGATCTCTGTTAACAATTTCTTCTCTTGCATAGTCAAATTGTATACGTCAAAATTGCCCCTATTTTCTTCTATAAACTTCCAGATGTTATATTCACACATTTTTCATAAATACTTAATAAAGGGTGTAGCGGTGGGTTAAAAACACTAGGTCTTTTACATACATTTGTGTCATGTGCCACATTGTTACCATGAAAAAATATTCCTAAGTTCAATTTTATAACAAACAGTTTCAACTGTATAATTGCTTCTTCAATACTCCCAGCTCTTGCTGGCACAAAGGTCAGCCCTATGTCAAACAAATCAGCCCATGCATTAGTAACTTCTACAGAACTATAGTTAAAAATTTTAAAATCACCAATTGTATTTGGAACTATTTTATATTGTAGTACATCTTCTACCATTTGTAGTTGCCTCTCCCCCTCTCTCTGACCACCTCAGAGGCTGAGACTCTAAAGGGCTAGTAGATGAACTGTCTGTCATCTCCCTCTAAAATCCACCCCCCCCCCGTAGACAAATTCACATTACTGTCAATATTATTGCTGTTATTGTGCACATTGAGGCCCCGGGGTGGACTAGGGTAGGCTTTCCCTGCTTCATAATCCCTTTTATCCCTCCAGAGTTTATCTGCTTTTTTGTTTTTAAGTACTTCAGTCTTACTCTCAATATCTTTAAATACATTTTAATAATCACATTTCCTAGATTCAAACAACAAATGATTCTTTAAATTAGCATCCAACCTCTCAATAGTCCCTTTAAGTTCATCAATTTTTTTTGTTGTGTCTTACAAGCAGGTTTAAAAGTTCACAACCTTGCCTGTTAAAAAGCTATAATAAGTCATTGTGTAATTCAGAGCCTTTTACAAGTCCATTGGGGTATTTCCAGCTTTTTAGGCCGTTCGGTACCTGGAATTCTTAGTCATGTGACTTAATTGCTGCATTTAAGCTTAATTGTGATTTTAAACTGTGTTCTGAAGAAGTTTCACATTGTTCTTACAAAAGCGCCCAACATTTGGAATAAACTGGTGCCTGGTGACGTTTTCTGCTTCATTTTTTTGTTTTTCTAAGTTTTGTTTTTTGTTCTTTATCAGTTGAAGGATGAATGGGAGCAAAAATGGAACTCACAGCTCCAGTTGTACATGCCAGGGTTTGGTTTCTTCTATTGGGAACTTGTCAGTGCTTATAGAGAGTTTAAATCGCAACTTGTCTGTGAACCTTGCCGGTTTGGGGAATATGGAGAGAAGATTTATGGGTATTTTGACCTGGGCTTCTAGCCAGGACATTATAACCTACCCAGAGGAATCAGTGGGATATTCATGGTTTGGACGAGCTGTCCATTGGCTTCTATGATAACTGAAGTGTGAGAGAAGAAGAACAGGAAGAGGTGTTTTCCTTGCATGGCTGGTTAGACAGAAGTGGCTTTTCTTTCAGTGTGGCTGCCCTCAAAATGGATTATAGCAGCCTTAATTCAAAAAATTAAGAATATTAAAGACTTGACTTTCCAGTTAAGGAAATTACAACTGGAGAATTCTTATTTGGAAGAATACATCAAGAGGGAGCAGGTACCGAAGGGCCTAAGAAGCTGGAAATATCCCAATGGACTTGTAAAAAGCTCTGAATTACACAATGAGTTATTAGAGCTTTGTAACAAGCAAGATTGTGAACTTTTATACCTGCTTGTAAGACACAACAAAAAGAAAATTGATGAACTTAAAGGGACTATTGAGAGGTTGGATGTTAATTTAAAGAATGATTTGTTGTTTGAATCTAGGAAATGTGATTATTTAAATGTATTTAAAAATACTGAGAGTAAGATTGAGTACTTAAAAACAAAAAAAAAGCAGATAAACTCTGGATGGATAAAAGGGATTATGAAGCAGGGAAAGCCTACCCTAGTCCACCCTGGGGAGCAAATGTGCACAATAAGTACAATAATATTGACAGTAATGTGAATTTGACTACTGGGGGGTTATTTTAGAGGGAGATGATAAAGACAGTTCACCTGCTAGCCCTTTAAAGTCTCAGCCTCTGAGGAGGTTGGAGAGACTTATGAATCAGAGGCAGAGAGAAGAACCACATGGAGGGGGACCAGTATAAACAACATACCCCCAGAGGAACCAACACTGGAGAGGTTCATATGAGTTTATGGCCTTCATAGGTTAGTAGGTTCATTAGCTATTCGTTCTGCTATTATTATTTCCTGTGGGCATTAGGTAGCCCTTAGCCTATTTGCCAGGGCATTTTGCCCCCCTTTAGTATCTATTCTCTTTCTCATTATTTGTTGCAGCCTCTGTCGAGCAGTGACACTGAGTGTTTGATCTCACATCTCGCGAACATCCCTCCTTCTGTCAAGATTTCTTGACGATCTCCCGGGTGTGCTCTCTCTCCCTTGAATCTCTTTTCTCCACCATCCTGGTAGTCTGAGTTTGAATCCATCCTCCCCTGTCATGGCTTCCGCCGCTGGAGGGTTTTAAGTCGCCTTGTGTGGTGAGGAAATCTAGATTTTTGAGGTGAAGTGTCAGTCATCAATCTGGTTTTTCACATGCTCTTGTATGTCATGGGCTCAGTCCACTGAGAGCAGTCACGAGTGAGGAGAGCTGGAGTTCTTTTGGGCTTCAGGCAGCATAGGACATTTTTTTGACTTCCTTTACAGGGTGAGTAAACTTCATGGGCCTCTATTCAATCAATTTTTCGGTCAGATACATTCCAAATGGACTCAATACCTCAATCATGAGTCTGATGAGTGATTGAATGGAGAGGTGGGCCTCCTTGGTGATCTTCTGAATGAATCATTGTAGGGATGGTGATGGCAATAGGGTCTTGCCTTTAGCTTACAGCCCCAGAATGGAATGCTACTTGTCCCTTTGGGGGGTCTTTGAGGTTGATGACTTCTTCTTGGCTATCTGGATTGCCACCAATGTTTCTGGCATTTCCTTGGCACCCCCGAAGGTATGACTATATTTTTTTTGGCATTGGCCTTTATGTCAGGCTCTGGGCTCCTGATACAGTTGTAGACCCTATTGAAGGACTTAAGGATATCTGTATGTTGTAGCAGTTTGGCCAGTTCTTGGCAGTTGCATACACAACTTGTCCCATATAGCTCCCAGCCCTGTTGGTACTAACTTGTGACAGGCTTTGGGTCTGAGGTGGGGCAGGACGGGTCTGACATGGGACTGACACCACAGGCTTTGAGTCTGACATGAGCCCATCTACTCTGACTCTGTGGGTGTGGGTTTGAGCTTCAGCTTTCGGTAAGCCCACCCGAGTGTGTTGTTAATAACTTTTTTTTATGAGTTTTCAATGATACCCCGTGGGGTATTCAATCTCTTCGCTCGCCAGCTGTGAGGCAGGCAAAATTGACACTTCCTCATTGGCTCTGATGATTTTCACAACAAAAGGAAAAACAAAGTTCATTTAAAGATTTTGCTTTTCAAAGCCAAATATTTGATCCATGATCCATGCAAGCCCCATTAATTTATCTTTCTTTATCCATAATGTCCATTATTTCTTTGGGGTGGCTTGCCACTTTGTGAAATCAAGCCAATGGGGCGGTGAGTGCTCCGGGTGAGGCATTCAGAGGTGAGACTATGATTAAACAGCTGTCTAGCGCCTGTCCAAGCTAATCATGATGCCAAGACTATGATTAAACACCTGTGGGTGCTGCCTGAGGTTATGGGTGTTGTGTTTTGGACAGGAGTCAGGCATGATCCATGTTTTTTGCTGGATGGAGTTTTTTGGCTGCAGAGAGAGAGTCTATTGGTTAGGATTTTGAGGGGGACTGGGCTGATTTTATCAGGTATATGCTATGTTTTTCAGTGGGGTATGGGGAGCGTTGAGACACTGACTCTGGCCAGCCAGTAGTTTGGATCATATTTTTATATCTTTTTTTACTAGTTCTTTGATCTAGTTTTATCTCAGTTTTTTGATTTTCCTTCTTTAAATTTTTCTCTCAAAATTTATTTGCTTCTTTTGATTTTTTATAGAGCTTTTCACTTTTGATGATTTTTTTTTTTTTAGTTTTTTGCTTACTTTTTTCTTTTCTATCTTTTGTTAGATTCCTTTCCTTTTGCAAGTTTGTTTTGTTTTTTCTTGGCTGTGGTTTTTTGTTTTTGTTTGGTTGCTTTTGCAGACTGTTTATTTTTGATTTGGCAGGTGCCTTTATGCAGTCCTGCAGGTGCTTTGTATTGCTTATTGTAGGTGCTTCCAGCGCAGCATTGTTTTCAGAGTGTCACTAGGCTTTAGAGGAGACCACACTAGTCTTTAGAAAGTGTGAAGTCGGGCTTCGAGGAGTCTTTTACTGTGGTCTTTTCGTGTGAAGGTGGGTGAGGTTTTCCATGTCTTTTTTCTTTAGAGTAGTGGGGACACTCTGCCTCAGGGTATACCTCCATGGATCTTGGTTGTGATCAGAGTGTGTTCGTTTGATGTGATTGTCATATGTTTTTGTCTCTGTGATGATGAGATAGTTGTTGTTTTCCATTTGTGGGGATGGTCCAGAGTTTGGGCCTTTTTGGTTTTGGGTGTGAGGGCTTTTCCCAGTCTATAATAGGGTAATTAGTGTTAGTAGTATGATTGTGTGTAAAGGTGCATTTTAAGTCCTCAGTGTTCTCCAGTGTTTTCAGGATGAGGAAGTTTGGTTTTCAGGAGCCATGTGTGGCCTGCAACATTGTTTGCTGCTAACATGAGCTTGGTTTTGCCTCATGTCCCGGTTGCATGCATGGTCTATGCTGCCACGAGTCTTCCAGTGTCGAGGTGTGGGTCTTGTGGTCTGGTGAATATGGATACCCCTCCTTGGATGGTATTTTTCTTGGTGCTTGGGATGATAAAAGGTGAAACCTGAGAAGTGCTGGGGTGCTCTGGCTGCCTGCCACTGCCTCATCACAGCACAGACACCACACACGCATGTTCTCCATACTGAGAAGGATACTGGAGCGCAGCATTTGAGATAGAGCATTCTGGCATTGAGGCATTACCCTTGTTTTTTTTTTTTAGTTTTTTGGTTTTTTGTTTGAATTTTTTAGGTTTAAAAAAAATGCTAAAAAATGGGCAAAGGCCAGCCATGGAATCTGCCAATATCCACAGGTGGTGCAAGCCCAGAGCGGCTGCCTGGTGGCTTATGCAGTTGTCCCCAGGCAGATCCAGACATTGTGGATCCCAGACATGACACAGAGTTTAAGCAGTTTGTAAGAGCTTTTATCAGTTGTAGCTGATCATCTTCTCTCTTCTTTGTGGCATCATGCTTGGTGAAGGGTGGATACTGCCTGGTCTGTGGCCCATATAATCAGAGAGCTCCAGAAATCTCTGTTTTCTGTAGTCCAAGGGAGGTACGGTCGTCTCAGGTCGTTTACACGTGACGTGGACGTGAAGATGACTGCTGTTACTGCCCTGTTGAGACCTGACCTGAGTGTTATGTGGATTCTAGCGCCGCCCAACAGGCAGCTGCCTGTAACTCTCCTTACTCAGTCTGGGAGGAGCGGACGCCAGTGTGTCTGACTATGGAGTCACCAATGACTAGTGTGTCTGGCATTATGTTTGGCCTTAAGGGCTGTGACTGTTTGACACTCTGACTGTGAGGTCTATGTGTTGCAGGTGTTGTGTTCTGAGGTGGTGGTTGTTTGGGTGTCTGCTTTGGTGGCCTCTGCTGTTTTGGTAGATTTTTGATCAGAGCCTCGAGTATGTCTTTGTGTGTTTATGTGTATGATTTGAGGTTGTGATGGTACTATGTGAGACTGGGTCTATAGTGTGTGTGGTAACCTTCTCCTCCTGACTGGTCTTGCCAGTCCTATGTTGAAGAGCTCAGCCTCCAGTTTGGCCGTATAGTTGCATCTCGCATGTATTTGTGTTTTGTGGGAGGATGAGAGGGTTGTCTGTGTACATGAGGCAATTGTAACATTGCCTCAATATTCCCAGGTTCACCAGCTGAGCAGGAGAGGACACTAGCAACTGATCCCTCGATATGCTAGAAGGAATAGACAAAAACTTTAAAAGAGATTCCGGGATGTGGGTGACCGAGAAATGGGGTTTGCCTTTTTGGGGTACTATCTATGACAAGAGTGCTGTATCAAGGTAATAAGTACTGTAGGAGCAAGTGCTAGGTTTAACAGATAGAGAATAGTCTACTTGGAGTCAAGTAGAGATGATCTTTTTAGTTATAGGATACGCTGATTAGAACAGTAGTATAGTTCGAGGAAGGTAGTTTTAAGGGAAAATTTGAAGAGTGGACTTTAGATAGCCCGAATAGTTTAAACCTGCTTAACGGCGGCTGCCCTAGTGTGCAACAGTGGTAACTCCGCGCTAAAGTGCGCTAAAACGCGCTTTATAGCAGGGGGCTGGAAAAGACAGGAAATGACCCAAAATGGCCAATAGACTACAAGTTACTGCCTTAAACCACTCCTCTAAGGACAAACAGGCAGCTCAGTACTCCCTACTCTCACTGGTGAGTAAAGAAACTTCCCCCTGACCAAACAAGGAAAATGGAGAAACACAGGAACCAAGACAAAGCCCGAGGATCAGCAAAATCTGGTCTCTGGAACACTAGTTAGGAAAGTATGGAAAACAAGGATATTTTTTTTGTTTTTTTTCAAGTTTTTTTTACAGAAAAGCAGAAAACATCATCCAGCAGATACAGAAAAGCAGGAAACAGTTCATCCCACTGGAATGGCAGGGGGAGGGGGAGAGGCAGTTAAATATGGTAGAAGATGTACCACAATATAACATAGTCCCAAATACGATTGGTGATTCTAAAATTTTTAACTATAGTTCTGTAGAAGTTACTAATGCATGGGCTGATTTGTCTGACAAAGGGCTGAACTTTGTGCCAGCAAGAGCTGGGAGTATTGAAGAAGCAATTATATAGTTGAAACTGTTTGTTAGAAAATTGAACTTAGGAATATTTTTTCATGGTAACAATGTAGTGCATGACACAAATGCATGTAAAAGACCTAGTGTCTTTAGCCCACCGCTACACCCTTTATTAAGCATTTATGAAAAAAATGTGTGAATATGACATCAGGAAGTTTATAGAAGAAAATGGGGGCAATTTTGACATGTACAGTTTGACTATGCAAGAGGAGAAATTGTTAACAGAGATCAAGGGTCTCATACAAGTCAGGATTATGAAACCTGACAAAGGTGGGGGACTTGTGGTGATGGACTCAAATGAATATGTCAACAAGATGTTAACTATTTTATACAGCAACACATATGAGGAAGTTTCATGTAACAAAATGAATATTACCTATCAGAGGATTGACTTACAGCTGGAAGACTTGTTGTTAAACAATCAAATTACTTTGAACAATCTGAACTTTCTCAAGGTGTCCCACCCAAGGACCCCCACCATATTTGGTATACCGAACACCCATAAATGCATCAATGATCCTCCATTGAGGCTGATTGTTGATGCAAAAGCCTCTAAGATGCTGCCTTTCACAAAATTTGTGGAAAAGAACATTAAAGGGTTGCTGTCAGAATGTAGTAATATGTTTAGAGACTCATGGGACTTTTGGACCAAGGTTTCTAACCAAATGTTTTCTGTAGAACTGCTATTTGTAACCATGGATGTCTGTGATCTATATTCTGCAATACCCCATGAGGAGGGGTTAGAAATGTTTCAAGAATTTCTGTATAAACATCCAAGGGTAGATAATGGGAAGGTTTCTTTTGTTGTGGCACTTATGGACATGATATTGGGAAACAGCTATATAATTTTTGAAAATCAATTGTTTCACCAGTTAAAAGGGGTAGTGATGGGGTCAGTTTGTGCCCCAACATTTGCCAATATTTTATTGGCCAACTGGGAAAGTGAACAGATATTTAACTCAGAGTTTAGCAGTTGTTTGACATTTCATGGACATTTCCTGGATGACATAGTCATTTTTTGGGTAGCAGGTAGAGAAAGGTTGAATGAATTTTTCGAATTTCTTAATTCAAGCACTACTTTCCTTCAATTTACTATGGAGGTAGATGCAGATACACTACATTATCTTGACATTTTTATTGTTAAAAACAGGGTGGAGAAGAGATTTGAATTTAATCTCTATAGTAAACCTACCTATTTGAATGCCCTATTGCACTACAAAAGTTTTCACCCAGTTCAGCAAAAAAAATCACTGGTGAAGGGGCAAATGGTAAGGCTAGCCCGTATGGTTAGTGAGGATGTAGTCTTTGTGGAACAATGTACAGTTTTGAAAGAAATGTTGCTGAATAGGGGTTTCCCCCTATAGTTCCTCGACAGTATTATCAACGAGGTTACCAGGAAAAGACAGGAAGGAAAGTATGTCCCCCTGCTTGGAACAAATCCAGGAGAGGACTGTCTGATGGGGGAGGCAACAGACATGAAAGTATTAATTTTCATTGTGCATTGATTTTACCTTATAACATACATTTTGATGGCATAAGGAATATTATTAACCACAACTGGACTATTTTTAGAGTTGGATAGAGAGTAACTTAAAAAAATTTGGCACAAACAAAATGTGGTTTACAAAAAGGATTTGTTCTTTAAATCCATGCTTGAGAGATGTAGGAAGGGTTTATAGGGTGGGTGCATGAATAAGTGTGGCTACTTAACCAGTGTAGAGTTATCAAGGAAAGTGAGGAAGTGTCTATACCTAGGTGGGGGAACATGCATTTTAGACATAGACTGAACTGTCACAGTACTAATGCAGTGTAGATAGCTTTGTGCCAACAATGTACCTCATTTTATATAGGTAAAACCAAGAACAAGTTTAAAACAAGGATTTACCAACACCAATATGATATTCACAAGCTGGATGACAAAAATGTATTAGCCAAACATATTATCAGGTTTCCCATGCATTCTTTTAAGTATTCCTGTATAGAAAAAGTTAGTTTTGACCAGGTTGGGGCCACATGAACTTTTACTTGAATATAAAGAACTGATTTGGCAGCTAAGGAGTAATGCCATTCTACCCCCTGGTTTAAATGAATCCATTACTATAAATAGTATTTTAAAATTAAAAGCTGAATTTGCGTTTTCCTAAGGGTTTGAACATATGGGGGTACTTGTAAGTATTTATTTTGATACTTGATTTTTTAAACAGGCAAGGTTTTTATGTGTGTAGGTGCTTATATGTGTATAACTTTATATTAGATGTATGTATTGTTTTGAGGATTAATTGAGGGGTGGAATGTTTAATCGTGTGACTTAATTGCTGTATTTAAGCTTAATTGTGATTTTGCACTGTGTTCTGAAGAAGTTTGACATTGTTCTTACATATGCACACAATACTAATACAGGTTAATAAAACAAAAAAAGCTGTTTAATCTTGGTACAGCTGTATGCCTGGTGTGTCAGTGAATATCTGCTGATAGTCTAACACCATGCTTGCCAATGATGGCATGATAAGCGTAACATCTCTGTACTGTGCACAATATATATCTCTCAAGTGTCACACTGTCACAGACTCTGATCACTGTTGCCAAATCCCTTGGACACAGATTTAACATACCCTTGATTTATGTCAGTAGCACAGTCAAACTACATCAGTCCATACTGCATCATAGTAGTCATATATGTTCCCCTGACATGTAATAGTCCCATGTAGTTGTGTACCTGTAGGTGTTACAACTTGGCCCATGCTGTCCCATGTGGATAGCTTAAGAGATATGTAGGTGCTACAGAAGCTATAGGGCGCTTTTATACATAAATTAAGGGCAAATCTATAGAGTATATCAGAGTGCAGTTGCAAACAATATAGCCTATACTGGTAGCAATGGAATGTCTTTCTCTCTCCCCCCACCCTTTATCTGCATCCTAATTTATTATTGTTATTCATCAGGTTTGGCTTACTTTTAACATATGTTGTTCTCAAAATGTTATTTTGGGGCTTGTGTTTTACTATTGTTATATATCGCAATGGTTGCATACTAACATACCTTGTTGAATTACCTATGATGTTGGCTTTATGCCATAACTGTTACTGGTATGCTGTTACAATACTGACTGTTATCCCACTTGTTGTTGTGTTCCATATACTATACAATGTTATCTTGCTGGATTATTTGCAATATCCTGGCATGCTGTTATAATCAGACCTAAATAAAACAAATAATAAAGTTTTTTTACATACATATATAAATATATATGAATTTCTAGCACTTTGGTACTGGTTCGCTATATCTATATATGTTTTTTTTTGTATAGAAAGATGGGAATATACATTATATGTTTTAAAAAGTATTTTTAAAGTTATTGTGATGATTAAATCTATGTATTAAATAATAGTAGTTTTAATATAGTTTTTTTATTATTGTACATATGAATGGTTGAGTGATATTTATGTTAGAAGCTTCATGATTAGTCATTGATATCAGATAGCCTCAACAAATGGCTGCAGGAAGTTGTTTTTAAACTGTGGCATATAGTGTGCTATTGTATAAGTCTGAAGAAGCCTATGTATCACTTTTGTCGTTCTGAATAAATACGTGTTTGTTTTTACAACTGGACTGTGTCTGCCTATATTTCAGATAGCAGTGATTGCCAATGTATTGGAATTTATTTTCCTGAAGCCGTTGGAGTGTCTTTAGCAAAAAAAAAAAAAAAGCCATATATGGTGAATGACTACATTTTGTTTTGTTATATAGACACGCTTTTCCCTAGTTCCGTTTGTGTGCTGTGCCTCCTTTCGTTACTGTTATAATTAATGTTTACATTTTCTGTTCATTACTAACCTATACACTGTGAAAAACCTCAGCACCATAGCTTGACTGGATAGGCAGGTTTTTGTTGATCCGCCTACCCTACTTCAGCTGGCCATGGCACCGGGACCCAGCACGTCTGGGACCCAACTCGGTGTTTCCCCCTCTGCTCATCCTGCACTGCCTGGGGGAGGTTCACCCTGGCAACCACCCCCCCAGCACAGCCACCTTTGGCACCATGAAGGAGCAGTGGTGATTGCCCATGGGTGGGGAGTTCAGTCTCATTGCTGCCATCTGTGGGCCCATGGCTCTCCGATTCCACAACACCCTCCCTGTCTAAGGTGTTTACTCCCTCATGTGTTATACACTGCCCCTGTATGCTGTCTTTTCTGTTTGCAAATGCTACTTCTCCCACCCAACTTACCTCCCCACACTTACCTATATCCTTTCCCCAACATTCCACTCTCTCCTTAAAAAAAATAAAATGGGCATCTGTCCCACAAAAAACATATCACCCCATACATAGCTCTCCATTTCACCCCACATATACTGCCCACAATCAATCATAACAGGAATTAATCAAAACAGTTTTGTAGCCCACACCCTTCTCTCTGGGATGTGGGGCTCCAAATTCAAAATTCTCTACAACCTGCCCAGCTGTTGCTGTACAAGAAAGAGAGAGAGATATGGCCCTTTCCTATACTTGTCCTGCACACCCCTAGTTGCCTTTCACATTGTTTTTCCCCCTGCTTGCCCCCATTTCTCCACTTTCCTATCACCCTTTTTTCTTTCCTTTTTTTGGAAATAGCACGGGTTTAAGTGCAGCATCTTGTCGCACCCCATTGTGCAAAACCACTTAAAACTGCTTAAAACTGGTTTAATCACCTTATGTCTTTATGACACTTTTATGCACATCTGCAAAAACATCACCCTGCAAAGTCTTGGACCCAGGACCTTGTGAACTAGGGAATAATGCATTAGCCCACTAGGCCACTCCACTCTGAAAAATAGCAGCTGTTTCCATAAACATATCCTGAGTATCAGTGATGCTCATCAGCAAAAATGTACCCCTGCTAAATCTCAAACCTAGGACCCTATCAACTACACCATACTACATTAGCACACTAGGCCACGCTGCTCTGCAAACTAGCAGGTGTTTCCATAAACATATCTTGAGTATCAGTGATGCACAGCAAGAAAAAATTGTCCCTTGCCAAGTCTCAAATCCAGGACCCTGTCAACAACATGTCAGTGTATTAGCACTCTTGGCCACTCAGCTCGGAAGTGTAATATGTGTTTCCATAAATGTATCCTGAGTGCCAGTGACACACTGCTTGTACATATAATGGGAAAAATGACAGAATACTTGGGACTGTGATGCAGACATCAAACCAGTACACAGCCAAATAAGTGCTGATGGATGTACATGAGGCCTAGGATATCAGATAGAGCTGACAACTGCACAGACTGTTGCAGAATGCCTGCAATTGTGCCACATACATTTGCAGCATTTGTCACAAAACCTATTCTGTGTGCTGAAGTACTGGCAAGTCAGTACAAATTGAGATTAGAAAATCATGACAGACAATTCAGTTTCATGTGTCATACCCATCCGAACACACATGTTCATGTCAATCCTGTGTAACAGACTGCATGCACATATATCTTGCAAATACACCTGCTATAGTATTGACTCAGTAGCTCAATCTTTTACATTTCTAGCAAGCTTTATATTTTGCCAACCACAGTCCTGGCTTCCATTCCAGTCTGTTGCATGTCAAGTACATGCTTGTCAAAACAACAAATAAATGACTAAGCCCTGCAATTTTAAGCAGAACTGGTTGCTGCTACTGCAGTCACTGCCACCCATATTAGCAAATCAAAGCCCTGTAGGTTGGGACACACTTCACAAATATATATAGACATCCTAAATGTTGCTTACCACTCTCTGGATGGCACCATTACATAACATATGTACCTGATGCATATGCCTCACCTGGAATGTTATGAGTACCCTCACCTTGGCTATGCTGTGACAACAGAGCTGACACTGCTCCCTCACTGATATATACAACTTGCTGTCTCACAATGTGCTCACAATCCTCAGTATGACTCCTGGCCAGTCTCCAGCAGCTGCAGCCTGCAACATATGTGGCAATATGTTCAGCTACCTGCTCCATTCCTACCATACCTCCCAACCACCTAGAACAGGGGATCCACATGACACCCATACATAAAGGGGTGGGGGGAATGGTCAAGTGACAAGGACATGCATCACAGTCTTCCCCTACAAACATACACAACTGATAGACCAGCAGCTACTGCAGCAGCATGCATATTCTGACTCAAATGACATATGACACTCACATATGTCTGCCCCCTGACTGACATCAACCCGCATTGTTAAACAGTAAACTGCCACATAATCAGAAAGTCTGTTCACAATGGCCAAACATAGCATGCCAAACTGTGGACATACCACATAAATATGGACAGTTGACAGTATTTTTACCTACCCTCTGTGATGCTGTTTTCCTCACATCTCGATCATGTACATCTCACAGGCCAGGAAAAGGGCCAAGGCCTACATGAAGGCCTGAAATAGAGCACTGTGGTGACATGTCATTGGCTAATGAAAATGCAACCCAGCTGTTCTGGATGCAGTTAGCAAGTGTGAGCAACAGATTGGTGCACAGACAATCATCTGTTCATGAGCATTACCTACAAAAGGCAAGCTGCTGCCTATGCTAAACAGGTCTGTGACTTTCTTTACGAAGACAGACTATGAGAACATAAGCATTATACTACATGATTTCTGCACATAAAGGAGAAAAGCACTATACCGGGTATGTTCATAGGTTCATAGGTAGATACTAGGCTATTGGCCCAAGGGCCTAAGTAAAACTAGTCAACAAGGTTCCCTGGCTTACGCCACCCAAGAAAGTTAATTTCCTGTGCCCCTGTCAAGCAGAGCCACAGAAGTGATCCCCGGGGTGTATTTCCTATTTCCCATCCACTCATCAAGACTTTTCTTGAAGAGTGCTAATGAGGAACTTTGCTTGACATAGATGGGTAGCTTGTTCCAGAATATAGGAAGTCTCTTGGACAGGAATCTATCCCTCCAGCATGTCCTGTTTATTGTGGTGACAAGGTTTAGGTCCCTAGAGCATGTAGCTCGGAGGGATTGGGATTTCTTAAGGTGTAGCATGTCCAACAGCTCTGAGATTAACATAGCTTTATATGTTAGGCAGAGATCTCCTCAGAGTAGGTGATATGCTACAGAGTAAAGCTGGAGTTTTTTGAGATGGTCAGTGTAGGGCATCTGTGTGAGGCCAATAATCCTCTCTGTGAGGTACTTCTGTGGCCTTTCCAGCTGCTGCAGATGTCTTGTGAGGTACCTTCCAAAAGGGGCGTTGTACTCTATAATGGGTCTAATGAGTGCTGAGTAGAGGGGAACAATGACTTCTTTCTTCCTGAATGAAAACCCTTTTGTGATGAGGTGTGCTACATAGAAGGATTTCCTAACTACTGTGTCGATGTGCTTATCAAAGGAGAGACTACTGTCCACCTGGGTTCCAAGGTCTTTTATCACACATTCAGCATTAGTAGACTGCCATTTATGTGGTAGTTCATGGGTACAGATTTTTTTACCAAAGGGGATGACAATGGAGTTTTTGGCATTGAGCTTGAGGCCATGCCTCTGACACCAGGCATCTGTCTCAGTGAGGCCCTTCTGTAGGATGTCCACATATTTTGGGGACTCTACTTTGGCTCCTAGTTTGCAGTCATCTGTGAACTTCATTAGCCAGAGGCCTTCTGTGTTAGCCTGTATTTCAGAGAGGTAGATACCAAACAGGAGAGGTCCCAGGACTAAACCCTGTGGTACTCCACTTGTTACTGGTTTGAAGTCAGATTTGGAGTCTGCAACTTTTACAGTGTGGGTTCTGTCAGTGAGCCAGTTGGCAACCCATCTTTTGATGTAGGAATTTATGCCTAGTTTAGTGAGTTTAGCTGTAATTCCAGAATGGGGGATGGTATCAAAAGCCTTGGCGAGGTCAAGATAGGCTGTGTAAACCACCTTACCCTCATATACCACTTTGATGACTACCTCAAAAAAGTCAATCAGGTTCAGAAGGCATGATCTGCCTTTCACAAACCCGAACTGGGTGGGGTCCAGAGTTTGGAGGTTACCAATGTCTTTGTTTAGGAGTTCCATGATGATACATTCCATGGCCTTGCAGACAAGGCTCATCAGGCTAATAGGGTGATAGTTCCCAGGATCAGTGGTGGCTCCCCCTTTATGGAGTAGGATAACTGTTGCTGTGCACTATTCATTGGGCACAAAGCCTGATGTGAGACTATGACTGAACATGGTGCTTAGGTGGGGAGCCAGTTCTTTCTGAAGTTTGTGTAAAACGCAGCCTGGGATGTTGTCCAGTCCCATGGATGCTGTGTTTTTGGTTTTAGATAGTGCAGCTTTTACCTGCATAGATGTGATTACAGGGACTCTGCATTCTTCTTGTATAGATATGGGCCATTTAGGGAGTGAGAGGGGGCAAAGTTAGCACTGAACCTATCTGCCAGGATGTTGGCAATATCAGTTCGTTCTGTAATTTTTATGCCGTTGTGCTGTAACTCAGAGCAGATCTGGGTGTTACCATTCAGATTCCTGACATAGCTATAGAATGCTTTGTAGTTGCCCTTAGAATCAGTGGTGATTTTTTTTTTATAGCTAGCTTTGGAGGATCTTATAAGGAATCTCAGCTTCTTACTGAGGCTGACCAGGCAGCTCCTCCACTCATGGGATTTTACTCTCTTTTGCAACAGTTTTTTTCCTTCTGTTGTAGAGTTTGTTTATGGCAGGGTACCACCAGATTGGCTTCCTTTTTTGGAGGATAGCGTCTTGGTTCTGTTTGGGATAGCACGATCCATGCACTTGTGTAAATACTTATAGAGTGCATTTGTGTAGGATTCAGCAGCCATAACTGTATTGTCCATATGCATGGGTGTCATGAAGTTCACCACTCCTGTAATTGAAGTACCCATGTAATGGGATGCAGATGGAGGATCCAGTTATGGGAAATAGGGATTACAACAGTAGGTCTGTAGTACATATCTTGGAATAACATGTTGCTGTTAGTCAGCTGTCCAGCACCTACATGCTTCCCTTTTGACTCTGTCTGCTGTGACATAGATCACAGCTCTGGCCCTCTAAGTCCCTCCAACAATGTTCAGCTCATGTAGGAATGCTACCAAACTGTGTTTTAGACAATAGTGACAGTAAGTACTATGGATAGAGCTGGCATATCACATGATGTATTGTCAGTCAGCTCCTCTCAGTCTGTGAATGTCATACAGGCATACTTCAAACATTGTGCAGGTGTCCCTGACTATTCCTGATGTACTCTGGCTAGATCACTGTGTACTCCACACCCATATCTCATTCATTGAGAGGTATCCCTAGCATACCTGTTGACCTTTACAGCAGGATGGCAGGTTATAGCTAGCAGTAGTGGGGGAGACAGGCCCGGCCTCAGCAACAGAGTGTACACATTGAGCATACAACATAAGGGAATGAATACAGTACCAGATATTAATGTACCATAACTGTTTTCTTAGGGGTCTGGCTTGTGACAGCCAGATTCCCCACAGTCTGGGAACAACCATTACGTATTGTCCAACTGTTTGCCAGACATCCACATTTGTATGGCAGAGAGCCCACATATATCAGGCACATGTACACATTCAGCAAACATCTGTGTGCTACAGATGTTGGACACCTATAGGGAAGATACTCTACAGCATGTTTGCAGTGCTGTCTGTCATTGGGTCACACAGATGTTGCTAGACTGTCCCCATACATTTGTATTACTCACCTATTTGTTAGATGGTAGCTGTATGACATGGTACTGGAACACCACCCATAGGAGACACACCACAGTAGATGGCAGTGATGGATGTGGGGACAAAACAACACAGTCCATCACAGCACACAGGGCCATAACTGGTATACCTAGGATCATAGGAAGATTCTAGGCTATTGGTGCTGAAGACCTCATAAGTCTAGCCCACAGTTTAGCCCATGTTTATGCAAGTCAACACCCGATGTCCCAGTCCAACAGGGACACAGGTGGTATCAAAAGGGTGTATGTCCTGCTTACCATCCAGTTATCCAGGTTTTGCTTAAAAACGGGTAAAGAGTTACTCTGCCTGATGTGGACAGGGTGTCCATTCCACAGCTGGGTGAGTGTCTGGGACACACATCTGACCCACCAAGTCCTGTTGATGTCACAGACCAGGTAGTGGATGTGGGACACAGGTGTATGGCTATGGGTGGTATGTGGTGTGGAGGGCTGTGGAGTTTGCATGTGTTGTTGCTTCAGAGTTCTCCTTTGTTCGGTGTTGTGTATGTTAAGGACCTCCAAATATGTGGGTGCGTGTTGTGTAGGTGTGGCTGGTATGTGAGGTATACTGATTGCATTGACAACCTGTTTGGTGCCAGATATGTGGGCTTGAAAGGAAGAGAGCATGGACTGTAGATTCCTAATGTCATTGCATCTCTCACAAATTGTGTTTCTTGTTGGTGTTTGTAGATGGCTGTTGGTGTACATGAGGCAGTTGCTACATTGTGTCAGTATGCCTATATCAACCAGACTGGCAAGGGAAACTGTAGGACATTGTCCAGCCATATTTGTCATAATCTGAAGGAGTAAGGTCAGGGAGACCTAAGGGGTGGGCTTACAGCCCAGGTGCATGAAACAAAAGTAGGAGGCTGACACTACCACATACAATGTAGACAGGCTATAAACAAGCAGTAATAGGTGCAACAGAAAAGATGCAGTTGAACACCTTAGAGAACATACAGCAAGTAGCAGGAAACAGCAAGATGAGATGGGAAGTGCATTAAGTATTGCCACTATGTTGTTGATAGCCACATACATACTGTGGTGATAGATGGTGAGTTATGATGTGGGAGTTAGAGTAGGATAGTGCTGGCAAATGTGGATGTGCAGGGTGTGTACATAATGGACAGCAATGTATGTGATCCTGTGATGTGTTCCCCTTTTTTATTCTTTCAAGACTGATGTAAAGATGGAAGAACCCAACATCTTCTGCAGCTGAGAATGAAGTTATAGTTGACAGCCTCAGACTGCATCTTGACATCCTGCTGTCAAGGAATCAGCAGAATTGGGAACGGTGTGCTGTACTGTGGCAAACCTTGTGGCATCAGTAAATCATGTAGAGCTACAGGAAAGAAGCTATGAACAAGTCCAACATCCAGCCACAGACATGATAAATACTGCATGGTAAAGGGCTGCAGTTCTGACCAGGGACTGTGCTGGCACCAGTGGAGGCCCTACTACACAACAACCACTCAGCCTCAGAGGAGTTCCTGGCAAACCTGGGTTCAGCCACCAGCTTGCAAATAGCCATCACCCCATATGTTGTGGAGGTGGATGGCACAGCTTCCATAGCAGAGTACTGTCCAGGTAAGCCTCTTGTGGTCATCACTTTAAAACTGTAGCAGTCATATTGGCAGCCTCTGCATACCTGTACATGGATGTCAGGTCAATCTTCATTTGGGGGTGGGTTTATGTAATGCACATGTGTGCACACATACTCAGAATGTCAGCAATGTGGGAAGTATTACAGTTCATACTGTACATGTTGATATATGCACATATTATCCTGTACCAATGCCAAATTTGTGTTTGCTGACAATACCTCTCCCCACAATTCCATAAGTACATCTGGTATGGCCAGAGTCCAACATACTCTAGCCAGTGAATCTCAAACTGTTTTGTTATGGATTATCTATACCCTAGGAATGTTAAGGGGTGCCAGTTTGCCATGGACACAACAGTTAAACTTAGCCATAGTACAATACTTGCATGTTCAGTTGTGGAGGGGTTCACTGAAGTGCATTGAATTGGTAATCACAGTAGCATATTTGCAGGAGGTGTAAAATATTTGCATGTATTTTTGTGAAGGTCTAGGCAGTCTGCTATAAATGGTGGCAATAGTATGGTGGAAATGGGTGCACTGTGTTTTAGGTATAGATCTATCACATACACTGACATGTCACGTATCTCACAGGTGTATAGAACTGGGAAAATTAACCACATGTAGCTGCACTGCATGTTGTTAAGGGCCTGTCATGTCTGTGTCTGCTGTGGTCTGCTTGCATACTGTGCATGGGATCAGTAAAAAGGTATGGTATGTATAATGCAGTTGTGGCACGCCACTTGTGTGTGTGTGTGTGTGTGTGTGTGTGTGTGTGTGTGTGTGTGTATGTGTGTGTGATGATCAGCAGACATAATATTGCAGGTATTAATGTAATCATGTTGTCTTCCTCCTCACAGGCGACCATGGGGGGTTGAGTGTGTCCCCCTCACAACCGGATGTCAGTATTTCATCGGACTCTGATGATGATGGTGGCCATAGAGAAGCACAGGTGTGGTTGTTGGTGTCTGAAACTGTTCCATGGGTTGACATCCCACTTCCTCTTCCAATGTCCCCGCACACAGTCAGTAATGCTCACACATACCCAGTCTCCTGCAGCCACAGATATTGGACAGTCAGAGGGTGGTGGCATAGAACAGGAGAGTGTGTGGACTATGGTATCTGTGAATGTAGACACTAGCCATAGCCAGAAAGCTGGTGAGGTCCCACACAGGCAGATTGACAGGGGTGCTCGAAGGAGGACTGCTGCCCATCCACCACCTGTCACGTGTCACATCATGAGTCACTCACTGCATGTTTTGGTCTATCATGGAGGCACAGGTATGTTCTGAATGCAACACCAGATGGATGCTCAGGATCATGGATGCATCGCTGTCTGGCATCCATAATTCCATCTACAACAGTGGTGATGCCATGCATTGTTGCGCCGATGTAGTGGACAGACATTGGGGTGAGACATTGTCAGTGTTTGAACGCACATTGTATGTACTGGAACATGTGGTGGGAGTAGGGCATTGGACACATGGACGTAGTTCAGCACCAACATCAGCTGAGATTCCATGTGGCCATGCACATTCACACTCCCATAGTGGCAGTACCACCAGCACTACAAAAGGGAGGGTGCTGCCCACACCACTATGCGGCAGGCCATAGGCATGGGGTCCTGGGCAGTACCGTGGGGGACACTGACCCAGTAGACACCAGTCACCATCAGCAAGTAGTACCGCATCTGACCCTGGGCATGGTGGTGCCAGTGCCACTCCTGGCAGAGACAGTTCCCATGTTCATGGTCGAAGATGTTGAACTGTACATATTGTCATGTACGGTCCACAGCTATCCAACATACCCTTGCGTATGGCTAGCACATGGCTTGACTGTGCATGTGCACACACTCACACATCACTGCCACATGTAAGTCACCAGCAGACACACAGAGTCCTCTCCATGGCCCAGTAGACCAGCAACCCTCCAGACTGTGACACCCATACACTGGCCCAGTAATCAAGAAGCCTCATTTCTCACCACTAACACCAGTGAGGGATGTGCACATTGACAGGATAACAAGTACACACACAGTAAAGTACAATTTCCCTTAAGATCACACAGAGATCACAGTCAGTCTGGGACTACCCTCTCTGTTCAACCAGTGCTTTGTGTCCTTGCCCAAGTAGCTGACACATACACTTTGAGATTTGATTTATATACAAACATACAGGCACTCCTGGGGAAGGCTGGCACAGGTTCACTAGCTATGCCCCCTTCTACCCAGGCTATAAGGTAGTAATCACTGCCACTAACTACTCTTGTCAGCTTACCAAAGGGTGTCCAATTCTACTGTGCAATGTTATTATTATTATCCAATTGGTAAGCATGACTGAGACATGAAGGCTATTTAGGAGTGGCTTGTACAGTATCACCAAATACATGCAAGTACTCTAAGAGCTTAAATATCTCTGCACAAAGCAGACTTAGTTAAAAGTTTAAAAATATGTAATAATAAATAATAGAAACACAAGACAATACTCATTAATTCAACACAGTGACAATAGAGACTTCAGAAATCACAGGAAATACTTTAAAACAACATTGTAGGACAGTCTCACATGAATATAGAAAACATCTACACTAATATGGCTATATTCCTATTTATCTCTAAGAGAAATACTAAGATATAAGTCTTACTTACAGAGCAAAGCAAGTGCTGGTGAGTTGTTGTCAGATTTAGAACAAAATGCAGTCTCTTTCTCTCTGAGATAGTTTTTAAATTTATAATACACATTACTGCAACGTCATTTCAGATTGCATCATTCTTGTCACCTCTACTCAAGTCCCCAGGTTCATAGAACTTAAAATTACCATTTTTTTGTGATCTGCAGCTGCCAGGAAGTCACAGAGCAATAAAAGACACTGTACATGTGAAACCTAGTAATTATCTCTGTCTTAAGACAATAGAAAGAAGCTCCTAACCCAGACATCCTGTCCTTTAGCTTGAGATCACACACAGTCATAAAATTATTTACTTATCAGATTATTTTCTTAGAGTTTGAAGTTAACATGTATGTTCCAAGTTCTACCATAAAACATATATTACATAGGCATAGAGTTTATATACATTTCTGCTTTTTTCCAGCAGGGTGCCCTGTGATTACAATTTTGAAGCTCAGCACATAACACAGTTTTCTTACATTTGAGAAACAAGCCTGTTGATCATATTATTTACAATGACATAGAATTATTTGCAAAACTCTATCTAGCTGGGCTGATAGCCTCTCAGTTTATCACACAGATCCGCACACACAATGTCAATTGTGTGGCATAGCCTAGGCCTTTGTCAATCCCACACCACACGCTGTGCATGTGATACCTGTGCCACGTCCCTGTCATTCATACCATCGATGCAGGGACATGCAAATATGTGCCTGATGCACAGGGTGACTATAGTACATTTAATGACAGTTTGTAGTGCAATAGTGTTATGCCCTGTAAGGTGCTGTCTGCTGGCACGTGTCATGAGTGCACATCAAAGTGTATGTACCTTTGTTTCATGATGCTGCATTGGTTGTAATATTGCTGACTGCCTGTTGTATCCCACGGCTTTTTCTGTCTCTGTTCCAGGGATCTGTGTGTCTATGCCATGGAGAGCTGGTGCCAATACAGCAGCTCAGGATGGAATGGTGCCAATGCAGAAATGTGACTTCACCAAGGTACAGCTGTATATATGCATTGTTACCTAGGTGCATATGTGTAAAACAGTGTGTCAGGGACAATGGGGGCAGACAGCATAATTTTGCATGCAGACCCCATGACACAGCATGCTACTCTTGATACATGTCACCTGGGAGTTTAGTAGGATCATAGATTCATAGGATCATAAGAGGTTACTAGAATAATGGCCCTGGGGCCCTTACAAGCCTAGCCATTAGTTTATCCCCAGAAAGAAACATCAGACAGCACCTGTTTCCCCTGTCAATGAGGGACACAGTTGGGAACCCTGTGACAGATTTGTGGTTTCCCATCCACTCATCATGGTTGCACTTGAGGAGGGTCAGCATGGTACTCTGTTTGATCTGTATGGGAACTGTATTTCCTGAGACAGGGCAGCCTCTGGGAGACAAATCTGTCTCTCCACCAGATTGTGTTGCTGTAGCATATCAGATTCACACCTGTCATGCAGGTAATGTGTAAGGAGTTAGACTTCCGGATATGGGGCAGCTGTAGTAGGGCAGGGACCAGCATTGCCTTGTAGGCATGGCACAGCCCACCTCTGAACAACTTGTCTGATACCAAGTGGAACAATAGTGATTTCAGCCTGTCAGCATGGGACAGATTTGGAGGCCATGGATTACCTTTGTGAGGTATTTCCATGGCCTTTCCAGTTGGTGCAGATGTCTGGATAGGTACATACCAAGCTGGGTGTTGTAGTCCAATACTGGTCTACAGAGGGAGGACTATAGAGAGTTAATGACTACCTTTTTTTGGATGCATTCCCTTTACCTATGGGATGAACCACTGACAAGGCTTTTCTGACCACTGTCGCTACATGATGGTTGAATGAGAAATTATCAACCTGAGTACCCAGGTCTTTCAACACAGGTTGTGTGTTTAGGGGTTGCCATTGATGTGGAAAACAGTGGGGCCATGTCTTTGCTGAATGGTATGCTGATACAGTTTTTTGCATTTAGCTTGAGGCCAGGACCTTAGCACCAGTCTGTAGTTGATGTAAGACCCTCTTGCCATATGTTAACATCACTTGGGGAGTCAATGATAGACAGTACTCAATTACAATCATCCACGAACTTGGTCAGTACTTGCAAATGTAGGTGGTGGCAGGTAGCATTCATGCCTAGATACATATGAGCTATTTAGTGGCAGCAGCTACTCACAGGGCCTCAGAATGTATACATATTGCACACACATAGGCAAGAGAGACTAGGGTTGCCACCTTTTCAAATGTCCAATGTGGGACACTTTTTGTAGTAACCTGAGAGTTGGCAGGACAAACGATACCCACAGTGAGTGCAATGGACAGAACTTCACTTTTTTTCCAATAGCATTTGCCTAGGTGTTTCTGATATAAAACAACTATTTATGCAACTATTACAATAATGTAGGAAATGTTTATTGTCCTACACTCTCAGGACATTTGTATTGTTTTCACAGGACACATGTAGCCAAACATGGACTGCAACTTGCACAGTAGGATAGGTGATAACCCTAACACAGTCACACTGCTGTAAGGGGATATATGTACACACACATACAAACTGCCCTTGTTGAGAGTAGAACCTCTACTTATCTAGTTATACACACTACAGCACTACATATGGATCATATGTGCCACGGAGCTTATGTGTTTTTGGAGTGTCTGTTACTATTGTTGAGGTGGATGACATCTGCAGGCACTGTAAAGGTTGCTAGTGGGGGGTTTAACAGGTTTGCAGAGGCCCTTAAAATTGTATAACCATTGCACACACACACACACACACACACACACACACACACACACACACACACACACACAGGCAAGACAACCACACTGCTGCTAGGTGATATGCTTACAAACACACATGCACTCACAGAGTTGCTGGTTTTGAGATTAGAAACCCTGCCTATTTAGTTATATACACTACAGTACTACATGCTTATCACATGCACCATGGAGCGATTGTGCTTGGAGAGTGTCTAACTTTGCTTCTAAGGTGGATGACATCAGCAAGCCCTGAATTGGTTGCCAATGGGGGGGGTTAACAGGCCCCTTAAAATGTAAACCATCACACCCACAGGAAAGACAGCTGCACTACTATGAAAGGATAGCCTTACACGCACACATACTCACTCACAGATTTGCCGGTTTTGAGATAAGAACCCCTACCCATCTGGTGATTTATACAATAGTACTACATACTTATTGCATACATCATGGAGTTTATGTGTCAGGAGGGTGTGTAACTGTGCTTCTAAGGTGGATGACATCAGTAGGCCTTGTAAAGTTAGCTAATGGGGGGGTTAACAGCTACGCAGAGGCCTTAAAATATATTAGGATTGCACACACACACACAGGCAAGGGAGACACACTGCTGCATGGAGATATACTTGCACACACGCACAGAGTTGCCTTTGTTAGGATTTGAACCCCTACTTATTTAGTTATATATACTATAGTAGTATGCACTTATCACATGCAACACTGAGCTTATGTGTTTGGAGAGTGTCTAACTGTGCTTCTATGGTGGATGACAGCAGTATGCCCTGTAAAGCAAGCCAATGGGGGGTTAACAGGTAGGCATGAGCCTTAAAATGTATTAGCATTACATACACATAGGCAAGACCGACACACTGCTGCAAGTGGATACACTTTCACACATGCTCACAGAGTTGCTGTTGCTGGGATTAGAACCCCTACCTATATAGTTGCACATACTACAGTGGTATGTGCGTATTGCATGCACCACTGCGCTTATGTACTTGGCGAATGTCTGCCACTGCTGTTGGGGTGGATGACATCAGCAGCTGTCGACAGTGAGGCCACTGTTGTGGAGAAAAGTAGTCATAGGGCCATAAAATGATTGACCATTGGACAGACATAGGCCTGTTGGGTATGTGTCTACTGCTGTATGTGGAATATTTACACACACATACAAGGTGGCTGATGTGAGATTAGAATCCCTACCTACCTAGTATTACATATTGCAGCTCACCATACTAGTTGCTCGTTCTACTGGTTATAATAGGTGTACACGTGGTTGCAGCACTACATCTCTCTATACCTTTCTGTGTGTGTGTGTCTCTCTCTCTCTCTATATATATAGATATAATTTATATAATTTATATATATATATATATATATATATATATATATATATATATATATATATATATATATATATGTGTGAGTGTGTGTGTGTGTGTGTATGTGTGTGTGTGTGTGTGTGTCTATATAACACTCTATAGATACATATATATCTTATATGTGCCACATACTGATAGATAAAGGTAATCATGTCTGATGTCGACAGGAAGAGACAGGTATACATAGCTGTCTGTATGCATAGACATATATTGACATCTCAGTTCTTTAGGTAGATGAGGGTTCAGATATGGGCTGACATTAGCTAAGTGCAGGAGCATCCCGAGTGTGACCATCAGTACATACAAGGGGACTCCAGGCCAGATCTACTTGTACTCCAGTCTGGGATTTTTTTTACTGCAGCCAATTTGATGGTGCACCTGATTAAACAGTTTGGCACCTCCCTGATATAATGGCCAAGGGAATTCCCAGCTGTGTGCTGGCTGTAATATCTGACTCATACCTAGGGTGTGCACATATTATATTAGACTGAACAGGGTTTTGCATCATATGTCTGGTACATTTTACAGAGCAATATGATTTCCTGGTACATCAGTGGCAGATCATTATAGATTGACGTGAGGAACCGCTGACAGACATTTGAGTTACTGACTCCATACACAGCAGGGAACACATGCTATTGCACAACCTGTTCTACTCTGCACATTCTATATTTGTCTGGCCAGTAATTCATCCTTCTCCTTATATGTGGTGCTTTGTCCCACTCCTGTTCCTGACTTTGTACACAGGTGCTGCTCTATGTAGTTGTAGGTATGCTGTGACTGGGGTACAGGATTTAACACCACACACAGGCTTACAGACTTCATACATCTGACTGTACCTGTTCTGCAGGATGTCCAGCATTGCACCCCATATGTCTGCTTTGGTCCTCAGACAATTTGTGTTGTATTGGTATTATAATGCTACATTGTGCCCATACCTCTCAACCTCTTAGAGCAGGAAATCTGGACAAAGCCATATATAAAAGTGGGACACAGGCCCACAAATAGGAACAATTTTTTAATATTGCTCTTACAAACCTAGACAGTTGGTAGAATAACAGGTTTTGTATTAGCATGAATTTTCTGAAGGGTATGAAGTCTGCATCTCAAATGTCTGTCATTATTTTCTAACATCAACCTCTATTGATTTGCCACTCGTTTTCCAGAAAACTGCAATATTATGAAAAACAGACCAGAAATATGAGGCAAAATGTAGACATTCTGCAAAATTCTATATTTGAGAGGTATGATGGTGCCCATTGACTTGTTTAAGTACTGACACAGTTACATCATGGCCTTGACATCCTGCTACTACTCTGACTTGTTACAATCTGCTGTTCTACTTTCTACTGGCCACTGTCTAGGTTACTCAGAGCTGTGTGCTGTCTATATCTGTGACCCCCCTGTCCCTCCATAGTCTCTGGCCTTTCCAGTTTTCTTGCAGTAACAAATAGTGACATATGGACAGTCTGTAGAACTCCTAACATAGGTGTAGCTCACATGCAAAATAGTAGGCACAGCCAATCTGAAACTGTAAACACCATCAACCATGCTAATGTATTTAGCCCACTAAGCCACAACAGCCACCAGACAGTGCAGTTTTATTCCAGCCACTGTCAAGCATAGACATACATAGCACATTGACCCCTGCATATTGTGGAAATGGAACATGTCACCATGTTGATTGGGACAGCCATGAGATTGTGTGGTCTGCTGCTATTACCTTGCAAACATAAATGTTACTGCAGTTGTATGGGAACACGGGTGTGTTGGGGGTAGGGGAATCTAGCACTGACAGTCATGCATCTGTCCTATGACCCCACTGTTTGTCATTTTCCTCGCATAATGCAGTGGGTTTTTCTGTCTTGGGCCCTTCTGCATATTATAGTGCAGCCAATATTGGGCAGAGAGCTCCTGTTGTCCCACATAGCTGTTAGTTGTCTGCAGGTATCCCAGTAGCCCACTCTATCCCCTAGCTTACATGCGGCAGGTCCATACATATGCTACCATAGTCTAGTACCCCATACATTTGTTGTAAAGAAGTGTGACTTACCTTATGCCTGCAGCAGTTGAGATTACAGTGCGTCAGGGCTGACTGTCAAATGCACACAGTACACAGCCAATACATGTTAAGGTACAGGTTGTGTGGTATGGCTGGCATCCTTTTTACTATGTATATGACTCAGAGTGAGGTGTCAGTCTCTAGGTCCCTATGATGTCAGTGCATGTGCTATGCATTGCCTCTTTGCCAAGGCCAGGGCATACTGGGCATGTCTACATCTGCCTACAGGGACAGGCACAGTGAGTTCCTCCATTGTGGCTGTGCAGACCTAGGCACTATTGGGGGGCTATGTGTCCTTTCCCTGTGATGTTCCTGCCACAGCTGTTTCAGCAGTTTCATATTGTGTAGCATGGCACATACTGTGAGCATGTCTGCACATGTGGCTGGATAGTATTGCAGGGCTCCATCAGATATATCTAGGCAGTGGAACCGCGACTTGAGCAGCCCAAACACATACTCTATGACGTTCCTAGTTTGTGCGTGTGCCTCATTATGGCATTCTTCAGTAGGTGTGTGCATTTCTGATGGGCGTCATCATCCACGGTTCCAGTGCATAGCCAGAATCCTACAGTAAATGGCCACATGGGGTGTCCCCCGGCAAATGTCTGGTTACAGCTGTGATGTATGCCAGATGTGGGAGTCATGATAACTGCCAGAGCTGCCAGTATACACATTCATGATAATGCCCTGGGCATTGCACATGACCTTGCAATTGATGGAGTGATACCCCTTATGGTTGACATAGATGGTACGCTCTTCACCAGATGGTGCTTTGATGTGCACATGAGTAAAGACTATGGCACCCAGTACCTTAGGGTAGTGTGCTACATGGTGGGAGAGAGGCATATTGCTGGCCCTCTCTTCAGGTGTGCGATATGTGCTCACTGCCATGTGTTTGCATGGCAGCCAGAAACTAGTGGATCACCCTGGATGCTGATGCCTGTGAGACCCCCATCATGTCCCCAGTAGGTCTTTGAAAAGTACCTGTAGCTAGTATTCTTAGGTCTGCACATACCTTTGTTTCTACTGGGAGGGGTTCCCCTTTGTTGGTTCTGGGTCAGAGTTGAGGGCGGCAAAGCTCAATGAGTTCTTGTAGTATGTCCCTGTCCACCCTGTAGTGCTGTACTATCTCCAGCTCATACAGCTCCTGGAACGTTACCCTGGGCCTGAACACTCTTCTCCTTCTCAGTCTAGGCCTATTGTCAGCATCAGCACCTGCACTAACCTCAGCCTCTAACACATACAGATGTAGCAGGAAAGCAGCATCCCCTATCATTTTGTCAGTTACAATTCCCAAGTGTGTACTCCAATGGTGCAGAGTATGTGGGAAAAATCAGATTGAAGGGTGTATGCATACTTTTTAGTGGTGTGCTGCAGATGCAGCCTGTGTGATTGGCTGACTATGATGCATTCCACTTGCCAAGTCTATCACTGAAGGTTTTGAATGGCCCAGTGTCAGTGGAACAGGGCTTATCAGTCATTTTTACTTGATTGGATTTTCCAGGCTATTTCTTTGTATTCTTCTTTAAGTTCTTTCACTGTTAAGAACTGGGGCATGGTGTGCAAACCTGCAGCTCTAGTATAATCAGTGGTCAGCAGTTTAGACACACTCCCATGCACAGGCATGCCCAGCTTAGCTTAAACCAGCTAAAACATGTACCACGGGGCTAAACACAGTTTAGCAGCACTGGACACCCCTCCCGCTTAGCTGTGTTAGCTGACCACAAATGGGCACTGCTGAGCTCCAGTCCACTTAAACACAGTGTGACACCCCCCTTTTGATGTCAGCTACTTGTTCTACTAATACCAACACTGTTCTGGCCCTGCACTGGTTTTATCTGCAGACATAGTGGCCCATTTTTGCTATTCAGTAACCCCAGCTCATTTGCATACAGATCCTTGCATATTCTCTGGATACTTCACTACTCCAGGGCCTGCCTCCTTAGCAACCACTGAAACTGCCATTGTACACTCTGCATGCATGGCACTATAATGCATTATTTTTGCAAATGTCTTATTTTCAGTTTTCAACATTTTAGTATTTTTTTTTGCATAACGGCATGTTTGCATGTTCCTGCAAGCTCTGCAAATGTAATATGTGTATTAAAGAAAATAGTATTTTATAATGATTTGCCTTGCTTTTTGAACTCACTGGGCATAGTTTTGGCCATTTGCATGCCTACATTGCAATATATAACCTTCTTTTTGGACTTTTACAACCCCTGTTTAATTTTTACATTTCTGTACACGGTTACTTTCCATGTGCATTTCTGACATCAACATGCCTCCTACATGGCTACCGTTTAGCTTATTGGAACACAAATCACCCTCATTTGCATGGCTTTCACCTGCTTATGAAGTGATTTGCATTCCAGGGACACTTCTGTGTCTGCATACTCGTGCACGCCTCTCTGCTCTGTTTAAGATCGCTCCGCTGCTAGTTTCCATGTTGGGGCCATGCCACTATGCCTACAAGGAAAATCATTTCATGTAGACTTTATTGAATCCCCCCTGTATCTTACAGTTCTGACTGCAGCAAAACAAACTTTCTGTGAAAACTAGGACTAAGAATTCTACTGTATTGTCCTTAGGGGGTAAACTAATTGCTACACTGGAAGGGTGGAAGTTTTTAAATGGTTTTATAGCTTCCATATACTATAACACATCTCAGCAAACCTCTAGCTGTATGTATGGTAACACATATGTGTTCATTTCTGGTTCAGTTTCTAGCAAAGGTGGTATTGTGGGAACCAGATTTAGATGACCAGATGTATGTGATATCATTCTATAATCCAGTACTGAAATAATGTTTTAATAATAGATGAGACAGACGTCTCAGGGCAGTCTGTTTTTAAAACCTGACAAAGAAGGAAGGCCACTCACCTACGTCATCTTGCCTTGCTTTAGTAAGTAACCAGAGAATAGTAATTCTTTATATCAGTCAGGAAAATATAGTGAGATTATTTCTGTGCAAATCTATTCCTCTATGTTATTTTTAATATTTCCCGTCATTGAAGCTCTGGTGTTTATTGTAATTAGATATTCAGTATCTTCATGTTATTTTTATTATTTGTTATTAAATATATTTAAACTTTTCATTGTGGCTGGTCTTTTAGAGAATATTTTAACCTTTGAGAGTACTTATATTTATTTGGTGACACTGTCTGGGCAAAGGGTAGCAGAAATGAGTAAATCTGTGGCAGCCTGTCCTAGGTGTGTGTGTGTGTGTGTGTGTGTGTGTGTGTGTGTGTGTGTGTGTGTGTTTGAAAATCATATCTCAAACAGTGTGTGTGTGTGCCAGCTACTTGAAGCAGGGATACAGAGCACTGATTTCACAGAGAGGGTGGTAGAGCACTTGACTTGAAAAACTTGGCTGAGGACTTAACTCTACAGCTGTGCCAGTGGGGAATCTTATTTGGGGCCCAGAGAGAGAGAGAGACAGGGGAAAGCCAGCCCCAGGACTGAGTGTGTTCCCTGTGCACTCTTAAGGGAAATTGTGCTTGGTGCAGAGAGCTACATCTGGAGATACTGTGTGTATCCATTTTTGTTCCAAGTGAATGTCCCTCACCGGTGTCCATGTTGAAGATTGAGACTCCTTGATCACTGGCCCAGAGGAGGATGTCACACCTATTAAGGTTGTTTTTGGTATAGTCTGCAAAATTTGCTTGCAAGGCAACTTTAAACATCTCCTAGTGTGCCAGTATATCTTCCCCTAGAGACAATATGCTAGGTAGTTCTATTCTAGTGAAACTAAGTCATAAAAAATACTGCCTCTTGCATTAATGAGAACTTTTCAGTGGGTATAAACATTCTGTTATCAAGCACAAGATCTAAAGAAAAGAGGATGACTTAATAGAATTCTAGTCAAGTACCCCAGATTTTATATGCTATCAAGTACAGCTACTGACTTCTACCCATATGATTAATAAGTATATCATCTCTCATCACATAGTAAAACCCTGTGGACATTTTTCATTCACAACATATGTAGGCATTTACTCAGAAATTACTAGGTCTAGGTCAACAGAATGATTTTTCACCATCCCTAACCTCACTTGTAAAGTGTGTAATATTCCAGTCACCTTATGAGAGACACATTCCTTACTCAAATACTATCCACAGCCTCAACGTGTTCAATATACTAGACACTTTTGTTACAACATGGACATATACATTAATTAAAGAGGTATGGTGTCCTCCAAATCCACCCTACTTGTCCTGAGTCTAACCTCATTGTCTGACCTGACTCTACAGCAGTAAGTTCAAATGGTAAAGTTGTTTTACAGGAGTTATAATACTCCTTTTTTCCCTGGGTATTATGATAAACTGAATACTCTGGATCCTGACTACTGTCATGTCAAATATTCTGAATCAGTCGTTTGTTTTCTGAAGTAAAATCAGGTCTACTTATGGCTTTTTCAAATACACCAGTACTCTCATGCTTGATTGGGCACATCATCCTGTTGGTATTCCATGATGAAATCTTCACAATACACTTACTAGCATTGCTACATATACATTTTTGTTATATTCAGGAGATACCCTTATTCAGACTCTTGCTTAGTTCCTCAGTAAGTCCATAGCAAATTATTAGAAGCATAACATAGTAGATGCCCATATTTGGGCTGTTCAAGACTAACATAAAATTGTCAACATAGAACTAACAAATCCTACTAACATTCTAACAATCTTAAAGATTAATTTAACAATATATAAAGAAAATAATTTTCCATAGTAAAGGAAATTCACCTTTACAAGGGCTGGCAGTAATACTGAGAATAGCTAGCTTAACTCATTCACTCCAATGGGGGTTAGGAAGTTTGCACTGTAACTTTCAATGGGTAGAGCCTAAGCCTTTTGACAGAATCAAATTATGTCCTCACATTTCAAACAGATGTTCATCACTCTGGAACCATAGGGTTTATAGAAGAAGTATAAATGGCAAACCTTTCAGCACAATCTATTTTTATACTGGTAGTATTCTTTATGTTTTAGGTCTTAAACCAAATTTTATAAGTCACAGTAAACACAGTAGCTATTGCATTTTTAATATTTTGTAATCAACTTACAATATCTCAGCAACCACACAAGTTACACACATACTGTTAGCAGCATTTTATTCATCTGGCTGAGAGCTTTCATATGAGGCTAAGGAGCTCGTCTGTGTTACTTGTTTGCTGAGATATTTAAAAAATGTGAAAATTATATCTATAAAAACAACAGTTAATATCTCTTTATCTGCACTAGGTAGACTCAAATATCAATGCAGTTGAGTTTGCCATTGTGTAAGTTTTAAGAGGAAATTAAAGCCTTGTACATAGTATGGTTTTGGAATTATTGATGCAAATATGAATAAACAATATTTGACAGCTAGAGGTGTCAGTAGCAGGTAAATGCAGATGCACCTGTAGTCATCACTCAGATATAATGAGTTAACTCATTCAATCCAATGGAGCTCAAGAAGTTTGCACTGTAACTTCCAATGGGCGCAGGGGTGTAGCTAGGATTTTCAAATTTGTACTGACAGCTCTCAAACTGCTACCCCCCTCCCCAGCCAAGCTACGGCCATTCTCGTAATTCACGGTTCGCTCTTTTAGTGTCGATGAAGAGGCATTCGCTGTAATGCCTCTTCAGTAATATAATATAAATTCACTCAAACTCGGTTCCTTGAATTGAAAATTAACCTGAAATGTCAGTTCTTTGAAAAATGCAGCATGGTAGTTGAGGTAGAGAATTTATGCTTTTGTTTTCTGTAACTAAGGTACAGGTTTTGAGCTTGAGTAAATTACTAACAACCTGCTACCACTAACTAGGATGTTTCATTCACACACACACCCCTACCTACCTCTTAGTAGAAGAAATATGGACAAAGCCTAAAATAAACAGGGACAGATATTAAATAATGTTCTCGTGAACTTAGAAAGTTGCTAGAATAACAGGATTTGTGCTAGTATGAATTTTTCTAAAGGACATGAAGTCTGAAGCTCAAATGTCTGTCATTATTTAGCAACTTCAGCCTTCAATGATTTTCTAGAAAATCACAAAATTTATGAGGAACAGACAAAAAATATGGGGCAAAAATCTGGACATTCTGCAAAATGTGGACAGTTGAGAGGTATGCTACCTACCACACACACACACACACACACACACACACACACACAACACCTCTCAACCTCTTACAGCAACAAACTCATAAATAAAACTGAGGCAAAGGCCCAAAAATAAGGACATTTTTTTTAAATATTGCTCTTATAAACTTAGAAAGATAATAGAATAGTAGTAGGTCTTGCATCAGTACGAATTTTCTGAAAGGTATGAAATCTGAAACTGAAATGTCTGCATTATTTTCTAACTTCAGTCTTTAACAATTTGCCACTAATTTGCCAGAAAACTGCAATTTTATGAAAAACAGACCAAAAATGTGATGCAAAATATAAAATTGCCAGACAATACAGCTGGGAACCTGTCAAAGGAGGGACACCATTTTAATATGAACACAGTTAACTTAGAGCAGCTGACAAAATTAGAGAATCTACATGCATTTCTGAAATAAAAGTAATGTATAACTCTGATCATTACAGTTATTTATAAAAGTAAAGTAAACCCTCTATGTTTTCTTCCAAAATTGCTATTTTGTGGAGGGATCATTAGGGGAAGAGCAACATTTTGAGCCAAAATCAGGGACAGTTGAGGTTTGGCTATGCCTAATTCTATAAAGCAATTTATTTGCATGTACTTCTCAACCTGTTAATGCAATAAATCTGGACAAGGCCAAATATATTGAGGGAACATATAAACAGTACTAAAATTGCTCTTGTATAAACTGGGACAGTTGATAGAACAGGTCTTATTTTAGCATGCATTTTTGAAGGTTATAAAGTCTGAAACTAGTGTGTCATTATTTAGTGACTTAATTCCTAAATCATTTGCCAGAAAACCACAAATTGAGGAACAAACCAAAAATAAGAAGCAAAAAAATCTATTCATTCTTTGAAAATCTGGACAGTTGGGAGGTATAGTTCAGCTGGGGCTGTCTAAGTTTGCCGCCCTTCCTTCTCACAAAACCATGGTTGAATGGAGCCTCCCCCTGCAGCCATTCCAATGATCCATTACTTTGCTATTTCACTTCATTTACCATAAACACTAATGTGCATACTGATTTACTTCTATGATGATTTGAACTTCATTTGAAAGTTTTATTTTGCATTTTACAGCACAAACACTAAGACATCTGCTAAACAAACTTGGCATTAAAACTTCTCTGCCCTTGAAACTCACATTCATTGAAACAACATTAAAACCCACATTCAAAGAAAAATACATTTTACCCATGGCAGATAAAAATTAATTCTGGGCTGCTTTTAAATCATAGGTCCCTTGCATATGAAACATACATGTGCTCTTTGATACACCTTCCTATTGCTTTGAACATTTTTCCAGTAAACAATGAAACAAAACTGCCCAATTCAGAACATTTCCATCATAAAAGTCTAGTCAAACTTTTACAGTCCACCATTATCAGTAAATAATATGCACAATCTCGATCTAAATAATTCCACGTTAAATAAATCTAACTAATGAAGAGATTGCTGCTAGCAATCACCTTTATATTTCATGACTTCACCGAAAAATA
Source organism: Protopterus annectens (assembly GCF_019279795.1). Taxonomy (NCBI): domain Eukaryota; kingdom Metazoa; phylum Chordata; order Ceratodontiformes; family Protopteridae; genus Protopterus; species Protopterus annectens. Next base: position 417,533,533 of record NC_056731.1, read on the forward strand.
AAGTGTCTGATGCCCCTGAGGAATAAATTGCCTAAATTACATTAATAATAAGCTAGTAATATTGCAATAGGAAATGGATGACAAACTGATAACAGGCTCATAGTTAGTGTCTTAACTTTCAGTACAGCAGCATTCACCCCTTATGGGAGTAGAACCAACAACCTTCTGCATTATAAGCAAGTATACAACATTTTGTGCTACTAGCAATGTGAGCCAACTTAGCATAATCAGCACTAAACCTCTTCCCCTGCAGCTCTCAGCTCCTTGTAAAATCTATGCAATACTCAACTACATCTCATCTTCGCAGCACAAGAAGTCTGGAAAAAGCCAAATTTATTGGGGTGGGTCAAAAGGGCAAAAAACAGGAACACATTAAACAATGCTTGTATAATCTTGGAAAGCTGCTAGAATAAAATGCTGTGTTAACATCATACATTTTACTGCCAAGGTCACTGTGCAAAATAGTCAGAACAACATACCACTATGCCAAATCACCTGCTTTGTGAAAGAGAGGAAGACTGAAACTTAAATGGCTATCATTTAATGAATTCAGTTCTCACCATAGCTGTCAACCTACCCAAATAACAGAAACGATAATACTGAAAGTGATAGTATCTAGTCATTATATAGGTAGTAAAGTCCAGCCATAAAAAAATTTAATTCACGATGAAAAACAGTTAAAAAAGTCAATAATGACTTATCATTCAGACATTGATGAAGTCATTACTTGATGAAAGCGCTTAACTGTTTTCATTGTGTGAAAAAATCTTTATTGGATACTTTTTTTTTTTGTTTTGAGTTTTAATAACTGTTTTTTTTTGGTTCGGGGACTTGTTATATAGCTGTCAACCTCTTAGCACAAAACACCTGGACAAACCCAGTAATGAGGGAATACAGCCCACAAACATATTCAGTGAATTCAGTTCTTGCCATAGCTGTCAACCTTAGCACAAAATACATGGACAAAGCCAATAACAGGGTATTACAGTCCCAAAAATAAGGACAAATTTCAAATAGTCATAAACTTAAAAAATTGCTATAAAAAAGGTTCTGTTAGTATATATTTATTGCTAGAATAAAAAGTTGTTTTACTATGTCACAAACACAGGGATAAGATGCAGACTCCACACAGAAGGCACCCCAGCCAAGAATCAAACCAGAAAACCTATAGCTGTGAGGCAACAATACTGCCACTGCACCATCAAATATGTAAGGAAGTAAACATTCAGAAACCTGAAGTCTGAAATTTAAATGCCTGTCAATTTGTTAATCAGGACAGTCTGACTTGGAACAAAAAAAAAAACAAATAATTCTCAGCAGAGGCACAGGAAAAATAATGCAGACATGTCTTTGTAACATGGGAGGACACAAAAGCAAACCCAAACAAACACAGGGAGAAGATACAGACCCCCCCACAAAGAAGGCACCCCAGCCAAGAACCAAACCCAAGAATCTACAGCTGTGAGACATCAGTGCTACGTTGCTACCACTGCACCATCAAATTTCAAGCATTGCAGTATTTAAAAACCACAGATACGATACAGATATTGATCAGATCAAATATGAGGCAAAAATCTGCAATTTTTTTACAAATGGTGGTGGGTAGGGAATTCAGGTCTTTAACACCTGCATACAAGGTACAGGGTTCAAGCCTGAAGTATTCCCTACCACACCACCATGAGTAATCACCAGTACATCCCACCTGGGGCATTTTCACACACACAGTATATTTACAGCTTTGCATGGATCTTCATTTTACAGGGAGAGAAAGGTTAACGGCCATTCTGTAAACAAAACTGCCGTCTTGAGGGTTCAACTCTCAAGATTCTTCCCTAACATGCTTACTCAATTCCATCAGTCAGAAGACAGCATCCAGTCACCAAATGTGGCCTGCCAGAGAAAGTCCTGGTATGTGCTAGAGAGACAATGTGCAGGGAAGTTGGTGCTGAAAAAAAATCAAGACTTATTGTAGTTTCTTTTAAAAATCAAGTCAGTAAAACCCGAGAGTATTCTGTTCTGACATTTACTTTCAGTCTTACAAATTGTTTTATATTGTATTATTTAATGTAATGTATACTAATTTGATGGGTCTGCATTTACTGCAAGCCTGTTTTGACCTACAAACACACAGATAAAACAAGATTTTGACAGAAGACCAGTGGTCAGTCAAGTCTGCCTCAGGGTTACAGCTACCTGCTGTCTCTACCCTAGATTTGCCTTGGCCTTTTCTTGTTCTGTCTCAAGCAGTTCTGAATGACTCCATTGATGAAACTAATATCTGCTTCTGAATTAATTCCAGATGCCTATCACTGTCACCATAATGTGCTATTTACCGAAAGTTACCTTGAATTATCTCTCATCTAGCCACCATTACTATCCTCTTCCCAGGTCCTTCTTTTTTGACTCCTCCCATACCACTTGTTCCCAAGTAAGACATTCATATCGTACTCTCATCCTGTTCTTTTCTCTCTTTTAATGACACACACACACACACACACACACACACACACACACACACACACACACACACACACACACACACTCTCTCTCTTCATATTACTCACCTCGGCTGCAAGACCCTTCTAAATAAAGTCCATAATGCTTCGACCAACATAATGCCTGAATGAATCCTCCTGCTCGTGAATGAATCCTCCCGCTCGTGTAAGTCCATAATGCTTGAATGAATCCTCCCGCTCGTGTACATCCAACATCTTCCCGCTTGAAAACGCATTTGAAACGGCCGGAAATACATGCGTGGTCCATTCCGACTGGCTGCCCTGATGAGCTGACGTCATCGTGCAGTAAAGCGCGAAAAAAAAAATTTAAAAAAAGCTACCCCCCTTCTAAATAAGTTGTACTGAAATCAGTACAGTGCGTATGCCTCCCGACGTCCCTGAATGGGCGGAGCCTAAGCCTTTTGACAGAATCAAATTATGACCTCACATTTCAAACAAATGCTAACGTCTCTGGAACCATAGGGGTGATAAAAGAAGTATAAATGGCAAACTCTTCAGCACAAACTATTTTTATAGTGATAGTTTTATTTAGGTTCTAGGTCTTAAACTGAATTTTATAAGTCACAGTAACTATTACACTTGTAATATTTTATAAACAACTTAAAATATCTCAGCAACAACTGAAGTTACACCTATACTGTCAGCAGTATTTTATTCATCTAGCCAAGAGCATTCAAATGAGGAGTTCTGTCTGTCTTACTTGATTGCTGCGGTATTTAGAAAAATGTGAAAATTATATCTATATAAATTAATATCATAAAAACAACAGTTAATATCTATTTACCTGCACTAGACAGAGGTCAAGTAATAATGCAGTTGATTTTGCCATTGTATAAGCTTTAAGATTAAATCTTTTAAAACCATGTACATAGCATAGTTTTGGAATTATTGATGCAAATATGAACAAGCAATACTTGATGCCTAGAGGCGTCAGTAGGAGTTAACTGCAGATGCACCTGGGGGGGGGTCACTCAGATGTAATGAGTTAAAACAGAATGCTCTTTCAGTTCTGCAGTAGTATGCCCTCATTCAACAGCCCTCTTCTCCAAAGCATACTGCTTAGTCAATCCCCAACTATTTAACAGCTATTTAGGTCATTCTTTATACACACACACACCTACCTAAGAACATGAAAACGAAAAAAAAGGGGAGTAACTAATATCAGAAGGAATTTTAGACACCTTGGAAGTTACATCCTTCTTTACTAGGAACAGTAGTATAAACTCATGAATAAAAAGAGCATTCTTTAATTAGGCCCTCAAAGTATAACACAAATTTTATGCCCATAACCACAATAACTAATCATTGATAGACTAATATACTATGTTATTGAGAACAACAAAAAACACAAAACACCGAGTCAAATACAGTATCAAAAACAAAACAAAACAAAAAACATGCCATGGTATGCCAGGATCAAGACATTTCCTTTATGCAAAACATGGTCACTATTTTGTCCATGTAAACACTATCAAGAATATGGGCTGTTTCCACCCATTCAAGAATAAATTTGTGTAACCCAGAACTAATGACTATAAAATTAGAATGACTGTAACAAACAGTTTGGATTCCAGTGTTATAAAAGATATAATAACTAATAACTGGAATCTTTTCAGAGGAGTTCTTGAAATTACAGAAGTTATTGGTAATAAACCTCTTTTTACACAAAGAAGGGCCAAATGTTTTAAGAACTTTTTTCAAGAAAAATTGAATTTGCCCAAGGTTAGGAAGGAAAGGAAAGCCATTTCTATAGGGGATGAAAATAATGCATTAGCTAAGTATTTTAAATCTGTAAACTGTAAGGTTTATTTTTAAGTTTTTAGTTTTAAAAGCTTTAAAAGCTGTGAAATTATGCTTTAATCCTAAAGATGAATTAGGATAGCTTGAATATAAGTGGCAGGTAAAACTAAATGCCTGCCATTTTCAAGGCTCAAACAATAGGGAAGAGTTCATTATGTTTTCAAAATGCAAAGGGTTAAAACACTGAGCAAGTCTGCCATGTGACTTATTAATTGGTTATTTAAATGTTTTGTAATTGTATTCACTTCAGTCTGAAGAAGTCTTTTTTAAGATGAAAGTGCTTACTGAAGTTCTGTATCTATTAAAGTGGATTTTTCTTCACTGCTTTTATTTTCTTTTTGATTGTTTGGTTAAACCAGAACTGAATTTCACTGTTTTTCATTGAATTTCTTGGCTTATGGTGAAATGGAGTAGATATGAGGAGAACAATGGCCCCCAGTTACACAAATTTATTCATGAATGGGTGGGAAACCACTCATATTTTTGATACTGTTTACATGGACAAAATAGTGACCATGTCTCATTTTATTTATGATCTGCTTTTGGTCTGGAGAGGGACAGATACTACTCTGGAAAGTTTTATAACCTATATAAATAATGTAGTTATTTGAAATTTACTTACCAGTACAACCAAGTTTCTATTAATTTTTTAGACATGTGTGTTTTTAAGGTAGGGGACAGACTTTCCAGCAAAATTTACACAAAAGAAGTTCAGAACAACTCATATTTGCATTTTAGCACTATGTACCCTTACAGAACCAAAATAACCTTAGGTAAAGGTCAACTGATGAGAATCAGTGAGTTTATTGTCAATGAGGAAGATTATACAATAGAAAGCAATAATTTTTGTGACAAATTACAAAATAGGGGATATCCACAAGTTTGGTTTTTAATACTAAGTCTATGGTTACACAGAAAAGAAGTGCAACTTTATCTAAAACACAAAATATCAGAACTAACAACTATAAAATTAGAATGCCTGTAACAAACTGTTTGGATTCTAGTGTGATAAAAAATATATTAAATCAAAATTTCAGGGCACATGTGGAGCCGGGTCTGAATTCAGCTTTAAGTATCAGACCGGCTCTATTGGGTAGTAAATAACTCTGTCTTGACATCTTGGCTCAGCTCAGTATAAGTTCATGAATTTACATAGACAGAGCCCCTAGGGCTTTATTTGGTTCTTTGTGTCTAACTGAGGAATATACTAGGTATTAGTATTCTGATTAACCTCAAACATATCATAGGCTTTAATGCTCTTCCTCTATTTCTCAGCATGTGGACTGTAAATATGACTAGAATTTAGATTGTGTGAATTAATGTAATAGTTGATGCATTTTTAGGTTGTAATTATATGTTGTAGGTCTGGTTCAAATGGATTTTGACTTTAATCTACTGCATATTATAATTAATTAAGCAGTTTTAAATAATTTTATTTATGCTTAAAGTATGAATTGATTTTTATATATATTTTCTTTACATGCAATTTAATTGTGATATATTTTGAATGTTGTTTTTAGAAGGAATATTCTATTGTAGTGCTTGTGTTTTTAAATTGAGTAGGTATTAGGATGCATTACTTTTTGAAATGCTGATTGTTTGATTTAATTGATTGAATTAATTGTATAATTGGATGAGGGGTTTTGTATTTAAAGATGGATATTGTGCTACAGAAATTAACCTGATGAAGCGCACCGGGATGGTGCGTGAAAGCGCTTGTTCTTTTCATTAAATCCTTTGATCTACTTCGTGGTGGTTCCTTGCAGTTTTTCAAGTAAGTCTATGGTTACACAGAAAAGAAGTGCAACTTTATCTAAAACACAAAATATCAGAACTAACAACTATAAAATTAGAATGCCTGTAACAAACTGTTTGGATTCTAGTGTGATAAAAAATATAACTAATAATTGGAATATTTTCAGAGAAACTGCTGACATTACAGAAGTTATCAGTAATAAACCTCTTTCTACACAAAGAAGGGCCAAAAGTTTTAAGAACTTTTTCCAAGAAAAATTGAATTTGCCCAAGGTTAGGAAGGAAAGGAAAGCCATGATCAAATGATACGAAAGTAACATGTGCAATTTTCTGCACACTGAAGAAACACACTTAATTATTAACAACATGAAAATTTATATTAATGAAACATTTTCTTATAAGTCTAAATTTGTAACTTATTTAGTATTCTGTACAACATGTAAATGTTATTACATTGGAAGAACAACACATGCTTTAAACAAGAGAATGTATGAACATAAATATGCCATTTCTATAGGGGATGAAAAGAATGCATTAGTTAAGCATTTTAAATCTGGAAACTGTAAGGTTGATTTTAAGTTTTTAGTTTTAGAAGCTTTAAAAGATTTGGAATTATGTTTTAACCCTGAAGATGGCTTGAATATAAGTGGCAGGTAAAACTAAATGCCTGTCATTTTCCAGGCTTGAACAATAGGGAAGAGTTCATTATGTTTTCAAAATGCAAAGGGTTAAAACACTGAGCAAGCCTGTCATGTGACTTATTCATTGGTTATTTAAATGTTTTTAATTGTATTTACTTCAGTCTGTAGAAGTCTTTTTTAAGATGAACGTGCTTACTGAAATTCTATAACTATTAAAATTGATTTTTATTCACTGGTTTTATTTTCTTTTTAAAATACAATATACAATAAACAAGGTGGGGCTAGGCCCCACACACCCCCAATGTGGGGTTCTGTGCCCCCACATCTCTCTAACTATATATACTAAGTCCAAGATTTAACTAAAGTGGGGAAAATTACATATACCTTTTACTTGCTTCACAGTATTCTATAGAGTGCCATATATACTAAGTTCAGTTCAGTGAAATGAGGTTCAGTGAAATGAGTTTTCAGTAATTTGTATTTTCAGTGATGTGGTCAGATTGAAATGAAATTTAGTGAAATGAGATTCAACAAAACAAAGTAGACCCATATATATATATATATATATATATATATATATATATATATATATATATATATATGGATCTACCATGAATGCACAAATCAACACAAGCATTGACATACTTAATGTTGACACACTAACATTAACAAAAGTATGTTGATATGTAACTATGCATGCTCTGAGACTAGTCCTGGGAACATGCAAAACAAAAAAAAAAAACAGAAAGAGTTTTTCATAGGGGTACTGCACTCCCAATCCCCATGCTAATTATATATACTAACATTGAGACTGCATGAACCATGGGGAAGGGGCATATTCCCTTCTCCAGGGCTTATCTTTTATCATACAACTGTTGACCATTATGACGACCCTTCCACTGGCCCAGTAACCAATGAATCTCAGCCCTCACCACTGGCAACAGTGAGGGACGTACACAATGGAAGGATGACAAGTACACACACAGTAAAGTGCAATTTCCCCTAAGAGCACACAGAGATCACAGTCAGTCTGTGGATGGTTCCCCCCTCTTTCTCCAGATCCCCATTAAGACTCCCCACTGGCAGAGCTATAGTGCTTTGTGTCCCTGCCCAAGTAGCTGACACACACATTGAGATTGGATTTATATTCTAACACATACACACATACCTGGGAATGGCTGGCACAGGTTTGCTAGCTATCTCCCCTTCTGCCCAGTCTATAAGGTAGTTATCACTGGCACCAGCCAGCTCTTTATCAGATATTCTAAAGCCCCTACAAAGGATGTCTAATCTTACTATGTAATGTTATTACTAATCCAAATGGTAGTTTTGACCAAAAGCAAGTCTATTTAGGAGTGGCCTGTACAGTGTCACTAAACACATACTAGTACTCTAAGGGCTTACATATGTATCACAAATATCAGCTATAAGGAAAGGTTTAAATATATTTAATAATAAATAATAAAAGAACAAAAAAATAGTCAATAAACAAACATAGTTACTTCAAAGTTCAAAACCGCAGAAAATATTTTAAAACAACATTGCAGGACAGTCTCAAATAAATACAGAAAACATCTAAACTAAGTGCTACTATATTTCTATCTATATCTAAAATAAATTACTTTTCTCTAGTTACTTACTATTGCCAAGAAAAATGCAGATGACGGTGAGTGGATGTTCTTATTAGGTTCAAAACAAAATACAAAATGCACAGACTCTCTCTCTCTGAGAGTTCTTAAATTAGTATCAAATATTACTGCTGGGTTAGCTTGGATGACATCACTCTTTGTCACCTTACTTCAGTTCCTAGGCTAAACAGAAACTTAAAATCTCTGTGTTAAAAATACATATCTCTCAGATGTACAGTTGCTAGGAAGTCATAAAGCAATAAAACACTTTTTTACATTTTAAACCTACTAAATACTTTTCTCCAAGACAATGGAAAAAAATTCTAGCTCAAGACATCCTGTCTCCATGCTGCATTGAAACTTACTTCTATACACATCATAAAGCACTTAATTTCAACTTATTTTCTTGAAGGTTTGTAAGTTAATATTCTATGTACCATCAGGGTATGTTGTGGTTACATTCTTGAAGCTCAGTACTGTACAAACCCTGTTCAACACACACTTCTGTACCAGTAGTTTAATATACACATAATATATAGTTCTCCTACATTTGTAAGACAATCATATGAATCATGTTGATATTCACAGATGACATATGATTATTTACAAAATTCCAGATAGCTGGGCTGGCAGTATTTCCTTCTGTTACAATTCTATAAAAATCATATTAATATTCACAAATGACATGGAATTAATTAAAAAAGTCCAGCTAGCTGGGCTAGCAGCATTTCACTTTGTCGCACTTCTTCCCCCCAAAAAACTCAAGCTAGTTTTGCAAGTGGCCCTTGAGAAACATTGCTTTAGAGGGTTGACTATCTGGGGATACCTTACCCCATTCCCTGTCTTGAGATTCCAGCTGCCTTGGTATTGCTGACTTCAGTACAATGCTGCACTGTCCCATGATATGCCTGCAACCCTAGGCTCCACCATAGTAATTTGGGATTTTCCTAGCTGGCTCCCTGTAGCCATAGATACCCCTCAGACTCCTCCTGACTTGTACTGCAAATACTTAGCACAAGGGCCTCCCTGTCATGGTAAGGTTTTGTCATGTTAACATGGTACCATTTGTGCCCCTGCTTCCTGCCTAGCAGTTCTACCATGTAGTTAACTTCACTGACCTTGCTTACCACCTTGCAGGGTCCCTTCCAAGCTGCCTGCAGCTTGTTGTGTCTGACGGGAATGAAAACCATTACCTGCTGCCCTACAGCATACTCGCTAGTGTGAACATTCCTGTCATACCAGTCCTTTTTCCTGCTGTTGAGGTTCTGCCAGGTCCTCCTGGGCCAAGTCTATGAGTTCCCTGAGCCTTGTCCAAAGGTTTAGGACATATACCAGAACAGACTCCTTGTGGGATTCACAATCACTCTCCCACTCATCTGGAATCAGATTTAGAGGTCCCCTCACCCTATGTCTGTACCATAGCTCAAAGGGTGAAAAACCTATGGATTTCTGGGGCATCTCTCTGTAAGCAAACAACAGATGGGGCAAATTTTTGTCCCACTCCCTCTTAAACTGGTCTGCAAATGTACATAGCATGAACTTGAGTGTAGACTTTAACCTCTCAACAAGACCATTAGTCTGGGGGTGGTAGTGTGTGGTCTTTAGCTGCTTCACCCCACAGTGCTTCCACAGACAAACCAGTAGGTCTGACATGAAATTGACACCTCTGTCAGTCAGTATTTCCTTTGGGAAACATACCCTCATGAAAATCTCTAACAAAACATATGCCACCTTTTCTGCCTCAGTGGAGGACAGAGCTACTGCCTTAGGGTATCTGGTAGCATAATCTACTATCACTAAGAAATACATTTTTTCTGTGGAACTTGGGGTACTCAGAGCCCCACAATATCCATAGCTACCCTCTGAAATGACTCCTCAATCACAGCATAGGCATCAAATGAGCTTTCACCTTGTCTTCTGCCTTGCCTACCTTTTGGCACTGCTCACAGGTCCTGCAGCACCCTGTTAAATCTCTAGAAATCCCAGGCCAATAATAGTTCCTCATAATACATCTCTTTTTATGTTTAATGCCCATATGACCTACAAAGGGAATACCATGGGCTATGGCTAGAAGTGCCAGATGGTAGGCTCTGGGCACTACAAACTACTGTATTCTCTCACCCTCCAGCCCTTCCTCAGGAGTCAACTCTCTAAACAGTAACCCTTTGTCCCAGTATACAGATTCCCCATTCCCTTGAGAATTAGGTGCCCCACTAGCTACTGCTCTCAGGCATTGTAATGTAGGGTCTGAGATCTGAGTCTCTCTCAACTCTCTCTTTGTAACCCTTCCCAGCACCCCTTCTACAGGAAGTCTGGTTTTCTCTGACACCTGTGCCTCACTCTCAGCCTGGGTACTACTACTCACCTCGGCTCTTGCCGTCACTCTATCCAAGGGAATATCAGTACCCACATGCAGCTGTGGCTCACCTTCAGTCTCACTGCTACAGGGTAGCTGCCTACCTGAAGTAACCACCTCACCAGTCCTGGCTACAAGTGTGCGGTCTGTCTTGGTCTCCCCCAGGCTACCAGATCCACATGCTTGCCTGCAAACCTGACTGTGTGGAACTGCAAGTGCATATGGTACTGTATTATAAAAATGTTTCCCTATCAGGACATCTGCGGGGATATCCTTAAACACACCTACTCGCTGGCTTCCTTTTCCACCCTCCCAGTCAAGGTGAACCCTAGGTAAAGGTATTCAGAATGGGGTCCCTTCTAAAGCTTTGACTAGAGTCGACTGCCAAAGCAAGTAGTGCTCCTCTGTAACCATTGCAGGCTTCACAATGATTAGGTCAGAGGTTGTGTCTATCTTAGCAATGTCCTCTTTCCCATCCACTAAGATAGGATATAACCAATTGTGGTAGTTTGGTACCCTTGTTGTCTCAAGACAACTTACTGCTGGCATTTTGTCATTCCAACTTACTGTCTCTCCCAACATTTGTTCCCCACCTTGCCTCCATGGACATCTATATGCTTCATGGCCCCACTGGTTGCATTTACAACATTTAATCCTTGGTCCTGGACATATACCTGGACTAGTGGATTCCTCTGCTACCGGTGGACTCTGTTGGGGAAGTCTGGGCTACCCACCATGGGTTCCCTTAGACCCATGAGCTGCACTCGGTGCCCCTTTCCTGTGCAGTGATGCCCTGCTAGTTGGGTATAGGTCTCTCATCTTCCCCAACTCATCTCTAGTTGTGCATTGTCTATCAGCTAACCAGATTCTCATGTCATCAGGCAAAGTGCTAAGGGCTTGTTCCCTCACTGAAAGGTCTGCCAGCCCTTCAAAAGTGGTGACCCAACAGCCACTCACCCACCTATTAAAATAAGTGCTTAGTTCAGCAACAGCTGACAATATCCCTGGCTGTTGTTTACATGAACTGCAGAGTGAACTGGCACCTCACCTGTGTGCCCTGTTTAACCACAGCCTCACCTCAGGCTTTGTCCCTACTGAATGGCATACCACTACAGCCTGCCCTCTCCACAAAAGAGGAGTGATTACAGACCCTGGGAACTATCACCCCATTAGCCTGACAAATATGATATCAAAGCTATGGAACACATCATCATGGACCTAATAAACAAGGATATAGGGACTCTCCAAACTCTGGAGCCAACAAAGTTTGGTTTTGTGAAGGGTAGATCATGCCTGCTCAACCTGATGGACTTCTTTGAGTTAGTCACCAGAGCTGTGGATGAAGCCAACGTGGTTCATACAGCCTACCTTGATCTCGCTAAGGCCTTTGATACCATTCCCCACTCAGGAATCATAGAAAAGCTCCCTAAACTAGGCATCAACCCATATATTACTAGGTGGGTTGCAAACTGGCTCACAGACAGAACCCACAGTGTGAAAGTAGCTGACTCCAAGTCAAACTGCTGACCAGTCATGAGTGGAGTCCCACAGGGTTCGGTCCTGGGTCCTCTCCTGTTTGGTATCTACTTCTCTGAAGGCCAGGAGAAGGGCCTAGATGATTGCAAGTTGGGAGCTATTATTAACTCTGCAAGTGAAGTTGACATCCTAGAGAAAGGCCTCATGGAGACCAACGACTGGTGTCAGAACCATGGCCTTAAGCTCAATGCCAAAAAATGTGTTATCCCCTTTGGGGAAAGCCAGGTTCCCATGAATTACCACATCGATGGTAGTCCACTGAACACAGAAGGCATCATAAGAAATCTGGGAACACAGGTTGACAGCAACCTCTCTTTTGACCACCACATTGCTACTGTGGTCAGAAAGTCCTTCTATGTGGCACATCTCATTACTAAGGATTTTGCATCCAGGAAGAAAGAGGTTATTGTCTCCATCTACTCTTCCCTCATTAGGCCAATCATCAAGTACAGTCCCTCATTTGACATGTACCTCAATAGACACCTGCAACAACTGGAGAGGCCGCAAAAGTACCTCACAAAGAGGATCCTAGGCCTTAAACACTTGTCCTATATGGACAGACTCAAAAAACTCCAACTATTCTCTGTCTCATATTGCCTACTTAGAAGCGATCTCTGCTTGACTTACAAAGCCATGTCTGACCCAGCAATGTTAGAAATGCTACATCTTAAGAAATCCCAATCCCTCTGCACTACACACTAAAGGGACCTCAACCTCATTACCACAGTCAACAGAACAAGCGGGATGGACAGGTTCATAACCCAGAGACTGCCCATGCTATGGAATAGACTTCCCATACATGTCAAGTGGAGCACCTCACTGGCCCTCTTCAAGAGAAATCTTGATGAGTGGATGGGAAATAGAAAATTCATCCTGGGGATCACTCCAGTGGCTCTACTTGACAGAGACACTGGGAACAAAGGTCAGGTGGCACGATACCAGGGTAATCCTATGGGCTAGGCTTGTAAAGGCTCCAGGGCCATTAGCCTAGCACACACCTATGAAGCTATGAACCTATATTCACCACACTTTCATCTGCCTTGTGTCTATGCTCACAAAACATTTTCCTATAAACTTCAGGTGTTAACTTAAAACATTCTAGCAAAAAAGTTTTTTTACAATATTATAATTTAAACAATCAGTATTAGACAGTTTAGAAATAACAGTTACAGCTTTACCATGGAGTAAGGGAGTCAGGAACCATTCCCAGAGCCCTTGGTCAACATTATACTGTTTACATACCCTTTCAAACATATGACTGAAACTATCAAAATTATCCCCCTCTGTAAATTGTGGAAAAATATTACTGACCTTTGTTGCTTCTGGGGTTCAGTTACTCCTTTTCCCATTACCTCCATGACCCTGGCAAAGAGTCAGCATCTCTTTTTCATGTTGCCTCTACCTCTCATTCTCCTCAGCTTTCAGGCATCACAGTTTCTCATTTTAATCAGCCTCTAGACATTTCCGTTTCTCATTTTCCTCAGCCTCCAGACATCTCAGTCTCTCTGCCGCTTCTATTTCCAAATGCTTAGCCTCCAGCTCGAGTCTCTTTCACTCCAGATGTATTTTTAAGTCCTCTGTGGAAAGTTTGATCTATCCATTTTCTGAGAGTTGCACATCTCCAAGGCCAGTCTGATTGTCCTCCTGGTTGCTATTCTGTGATGCAGCTGTGACTAAAGCTGCAGTCATGTCCACTTTAGTCAGGTTGGCATGCACCAGCCCTTTAATCTGACACATTTCAGCCCACTGGCTCCTTGTTAGCTTGCCATACTCCTCTGCTGACATGCTTGTCTGCTTTCCATGAACTCTAAATGTTCATTGGGTGGCTGATTGAGAGTACAAACACCCTCAGTATCCACTGTACACATGCTACAGGAATTCAATATCCACATCACTACAAGCCAATTAATATATGATGTGACTATCTCACTACTGCCAACCAATTAATATTTGATGCCCCTGCACTGGCCCAGTAATCAAGGAGCCTCAATCCTCAGCACTGGCAACAGTGAGGGATGTACACAATGGGAGGATGCCAAGTACACACACAGTAATGTGCAGTTTCCCTTAAGAGCACGCAGAGATCACAGTCAGTCTGGGGCTGGTTTCTCTCTCTTTCTCCAGACCCCCAATAAGACTCCTCACTGGCACAGCTATAGGATTGAGATCTCCGCTGAGTGGCCACCACGCCAAAACCTCTAGCACCCTCTTTGTCCTACGAGAGCTTTGTGTCCTTTCCCAAGTAGCTGATGCACACACACACTTTGAGATTTGATTTATATACTAGCACACACACACATGCAGACACACGCATACACACACACACACACACACACACACACACACACACACACACACACACACACACACACACACACCTGGGAAAGGCTGGCACAGGTTTATTAGCTATGCCTCCTTCTGCCCAGACTATAAGGTAGTTATTACTGCCACCAGCCAGCTCTATATCAGATACTCTAAGGCCCTTACAAAGGGTCTCCAATCCTACTGTGTAATGTTACTATTAATCCAAATGATAGTTATGACCAAGAGAAAGGCTATTTAGAAGTGGCCTGTACAGTGTCACCAAATACATATGCAAGTAGCCTAAGAGCTTAAATATGTCTCACAAATATCAGCAACAAGGATAGGTTTAAATACATTTAATAATAAATAAACAAAGAACAAAACAATACTCAATAAACAAACACAGTTACTTCAGACTTCAAAATCACAGGAAATATTTTAAAACAATATTGCAGTACATTCTCAGATAAATAGAGAAAGCATCTAAACTAATCATCACTATATTCCTATCTATATCTAAAAGAAATTACTTTTCCCTAGTTACTTACTATTAGCAAGGCAAATGCAGATGATGATGAGTGGATGTTCTTGTTAGGTCCAAGACAAAATAGAAAATACACAGACACTCTCTCTCTCTGAGAGAGTTCTTAAATCAGTATCAAATATTACTGCTGAGTTAGCTTGGATGACATTACTCTTTGTCACCTGACTTCAATTCCCAGGCTAAACAGAAATGTATCCTTTCTATGTTAAAAATACATATCTCTCAGATGTGCAGCTGCTAGGAAGTCATAAAGCAATAAAACACTTTTTACATTTTAAATCTTCTAATTACTTTTCTCCAAGACAATAGAAAAAAAATTCTAGCTCTAAACATCCAGTCTGCTTGCTGCATTGAAACTATCTTTTATAGCACATCCTAAAACACTTAATTTCAACTTATTTTCTTGATGTTTTGTAAGTTAATCTTCTATGTTCCGGCAGGGTATGTTATGGTTACATCCTTGAACTCAGTACTGTACAAACCCTGTTGAATACACACACTTCTGTACTAGTAGTTTAATATACACATAACATATAGTTCTCTTACATTTGCAAGACAATCATATGAATCATGTTGATATTCACAAATGGCATATGATTATTTACAAAATTCCAGCTAGCTAGGCTGGCAGTATTTCCTTCTGTTACATTTCTATAAAAATCATATTAATATTCCCAAATGACACAGAATTATTTACAAAATTCCAGCTAGCTGGGTTGGCAGCATTTCACTTTGTCACAACCATATACAGTGTCATCCAAAGAAGGTTGACCACATGCATGTCAATGTTAGTCTCAACTGACCAATTTACTAGACACTATATGTATCCATAGTTACATCTATCTGTATTTTATATATATATATATATATATATATATATATATATATATATATATATATATATATATACATACATATATATATATATATATATATATATATATATATATATATATATATATATATCTCCATATAAGCACACATACACACACACACACACACACACACACACACACACACACACACACATATATATATATATATATATATATATATATATATATATATATATATATATATATATATATATATATACAGAGAGAAAGAGAGAGAGAGGAAGAGAGATAAAAATATATGGATATAGATATATAATGAACTAGTGGGAATATTGACAAGCTCAATGTTGAATTAAAAATGTCATCTTCTGAGTATGCTCCAAGCTTCCTGCTGAGAACATACATGAAGAAAAGTAGTATTTTTGCAGGGATTGCAAGCCCCCTGCACTCACTATGTGTGTGGGTGATGTGCCCTCTATATCCCCTGCTAATTTTATGTACTAACTCTGAGAACACATGATTTTCAGAGAACTAGAGTTAAAAAAAGAACTGCCATTAGCTGGTATCAGCTTGTGATCGGTTGATTTTGCTTCCATTTTGTATCCAAAACTTAGAAATGTTATTTGAAATTACCATAATCAGTTCCAATCAGCAGTATACCTAAAAAGAGAGACTCTTCTGATTATTTATTCCATAAATCTAGGCACTTATATGGGATCATCATAACAATCAGGTATAGGTCTTCTTCAGAGAAAGTATGGCTCCTTGTTTATCTACTGCTTCTAGGGAGGACTGGATAAGGATCTGCTTCTTGAGCTCATTCACTTTGACTAATTTATTATAAAGACTCCTCAACTAGTGCAGAATCAAGTTGTGCAGCCACATGTGCATTGCTGTCCAGAAATATGTTTTGCAGCTTGATCTTAGCTTCCTATGGCAAAGAAAAGTTAAGAGGTCTGTTTAACAGGAAAGCCTGCACATGCATTGGTACAGACATTATGTTTTGTATCTATTTTGCACAAACAAACAAATGTTTCTTCAGAAGGTCGTGGTTAGAAGGCACCCTTAAATAATTTACCTTTGTTATTTCCCCTTGGTGCCATATGGATGAGAGTACCCTTTTCTTGAGAGCAAAATGTTTGAATCTCAGTAAAACTGGACTCAGGCACTTTGCTCTGACAGCATATGGTACAAAAAAAATGATAATGTCCTCCTGTTCTTATTCTGCCTTATGGAATGTTAATCCATTCAGTGGTTTTGTTAAAAGAAAACTTGAACAATCTGCTCCTTCAATATTTTTAGAATGTCAAGGAAAATGTCTTGTACTATCCTCTGCCTTTCAAGTATTTGACTTCACTCCACCAGGTCCAGTATAGATTCCACTACTGCTAGATGGTAAGAAATATCTGTCAGAGTTATGTTCATCTCTAGCAGATGATCTGAATGGTTCATCATATCAGCTCAATAGCTATGATCTTGCCCAATGGACTCTCCATATTGTCTGACAAATTGGTATTCACTGTTTGAGGTTTATAGATAAGAAGTTGAGACTGAGTGGCACTTCTCAGTACATCAATTTGAGAAGACCCATTACTAGGTAAAGAAGTTGGTAAAGCCCACAGCAGTTTGAGAAGGCTCATTACTAGGTAAACAAATTGTTAAAACACACTAGTAATGACCACTCACCACACACTTCCATGGTAGTAATTTAACATGTCTATATTACCCGAATGTTTAGGTTAGTGAATATCTAAACATCGAACTGGTAATATTGAAAAATTAAAACAGCGAATGGCTGATTTAATGTAGGGAATAAATTGCCTCAGCCGCAAAACAAAAAAAAAAGTTAAACCAAAATTAAGTGCCCCCCACCCCCAACTAAATATACCAACTCTGAGATAATTCTACAGTGGGGAAAGGGGCAAAATCTGCATAATGGCCAGGAGAATTCTTTCCTTGGGTTAAATCGGCCATTCGCAGTTTTTTGCTTTTGCTATTACCAGATCAACGTTTTGGTATTCTTTAACTTAAACGCTCGATCAGGTAAAAGGAATCCAATTTAACTATATCTCCATTTGTAAACTTTCTTCCTTATAGTCATAAATGTTCCTCAGTGACAGTCTCATGGCATCATGTTTAATTAAAATACATCAAAAATAGCCAGTCCCTGCTGACAGCAAATAAAAATAATTTTAATGTAAACGGAAGGGTAAAGCTCTGAGTTTTTTATGTGAACATACAAGCCAGGTTTGACTGTAAGCAAATTTTACATTTTTTCATGTTGCATAGCTCATTTTTTTCCTGTTCCCTAATTAATTATTTAATTCATTCATTAATCTAGTTATCACTGTAAAGCCCATTTTCTTTTTTGTTCCTTATGACCCGTTTCCTTGCTAATACTTCTCTTCGGTGATGGTGTGACCACTTATCTTAGCATCCATGGGCATCTTTCTAAATTTAAGAATTCTTTACATTCTAGTATAATGTCTAATTTGAACCAGCATTTTATTTTATGGGAAGATGCTGTCTCAGGATCCAAGGCACAGAAAATTATCAGTCTCCATCCTGAGTGCAGTTCAAATAACAGTTCTATGGCTGCTGAAATCCATGCCAGGTAAGTAGCAGTAAACTACCGTTAAAATACTTTTCCTGACTATTTTATTATACTGATGCTGGACAAGGATGAACTTTGTTTTATGTGGAAGGGAAGTCTATTCCAGAGCACCAGTATCCTCTGTGGGATATGTCTGTTCCTCTAAACCATTCAAATGGCATATTATTCTTCTTTCCGCAGCATACACACACACACACACACACACACACACACACACACACACACACAGATATTTAAGTTTGGAACTTTTACATTACTTGTTTAAAAATGTAAATGCATTACAGTCCTTTATATTTGTTTTAACTGCTTGACTAATTTAAGTCACTGTACTCCTAA
The DNA here is from genome assembly GCF_019279795.1 of Protopterus annectens. Taxonomy (NCBI): domain Eukaryota; kingdom Metazoa; phylum Chordata; order Ceratodontiformes; family Protopteridae; genus Protopterus; species Protopterus annectens. The sequence goes on from NC_056731.1 coordinate 417,552,399, forward strand.
AAGTATCACACACAGGATGTGGTCTAGGAATTGTCAGACTTACTTGGCAGCCTGAAGAGTCAGTACGAGTTCTCTGCATAAGCAATTTAGCATGTTATGACCAATAATATTTGCTTAATTTTCATGCATTTTAATCTGTTTACCACAGAACTGAACAAAGGTAGCTGCGCATTAATACAGCCCATAATATTAGAGATCAGTACCATTTCTGTGCCTGTCTGCAGTAAAAGAACTGACAGTTATATTTTGTGCACGTTGTGAAATCAGCTGCTATCACATTTGGCTTGAACTAACCTGTTTAAAGTACATTTGCTTGAGATAATAAGGCTGAGGCAACATAGCTGACTTTTTTGTAAGGTCTACTTTTTGCAGTTGTACAGACTGCAGTAATTACGTTGCATAAGTCTGATGGGAGAATTAAAAAGTAGAAATAACACTGATGGCACATTTCACAGTTATATCAGGGATTAAAGATTGTCTGGTACATGGCTAAAGTGTATTCCGTCTTCTGACTAGTGTAAGAGGTCATACTATAAGCATGCATTTAAGTTTCCATGTAATATTGTGTCTCTGTGGCTGACAGCAGGCAATGTATTTGTTTGGATGCTTAGTTGCTGGCGGAATGAGATATATTGCTACAGGGTACTAAGTGAATTGTGAAGAGAACTACATTACAGATGACATGAACAAAACAATGGCATATCAAAAGTGGGGAGGACATGCAAACTTTACATGGAGGGCATGCAGCTAGGAACCAAACCAATAACCTTTAAACTTTAGAGAAGAAATGCTAGCTGCCATACCACTGTGGTGTCCATCACTGATGAAACATGATGGAAACGTACATCAAGATAATTGTTGCTTTAAAACGAAATTAACAATAGGGAAAAAAAATGGATCCAGCTGTAAATGAGTAGCATAGAACGAGAGCTGCAGGATAACATGTGCAGAAAGACAACAGTCAAGGGGAACAAAAAATGAAAGCTAAAAATGAGGGAGGGAAAAGGAGGTCAGAGGTCAATACTGACAGGCATTGGGCAGAGAAATTAGAATAAAGGAAAGAAGACAACAAGGACATAGTAATCCAATGAATGTACAGAAAGGAAAGAGAGCGGCAGACAATGGGATGAACAAAACATAAACAACAAGGATGACAAGGAAAAGTGGGCTGAGTAGAAAATTTAAGAGTATATGTGAACGATATATTGATAGAATGAAACAGAAGGGAGGAATAAGAAACATTACGTATTGACCAGGAATCTTCACAAAGATTGAAAAAGTCATATAAAACTCTAATGAGTTTAATATGTACCTTAAGAGTAACAGTGACTGCTTCAGACAGCACAAGGCAGAGCATGGAATTGAATGGGTTCAGAATTGCTCCAGTTAATATTATTTAATTAGTGTTAATAGTCCAAGTACCCAGAAGTGAGTAAACTGATATATACAAGAAGCAGCAGTCTGATAAATGTATTTTAGTCTGCCTTTTCAACTCAAATTATATTTTTAAAGTTCTTGTATTATGCAATGGTTCATAATACATTTGCATATGGTGCACAATTAAAGGAACTGGAGTGCATGAATAGATTGATATGACTTTTTTATTTTCTGTTAATTATAGGTTGATCCTGATGTACATGTATGTACATATTGACAGACTGGCATCAAACTAGTTGAAATAAAATCTCAACAAAACAAATAAGCACTCCTCTACCTCATAAAAACTAAGGTTTGCTTTATGCATTAACATAAAAATGCTTAAAACTTTAAAAACATCTCTAAATAATAGTGCAATAAGATATGTGTAAGTAAGAAGAAAGTAAAATTAGTACACAAAAATAATTAAACAAAACAGATTGACATACATATACCAGTCTGATCATGCTTTCTGAGGAAAAGGAACTTAATTGTTGACACCAGAAACAATGGGTTTGTTAGAATTCAAAGTGTTAAAACTAAATTAAAAAAAAGATCTTTCCATTGTCAAGTTGGTTTATATTGAAATGTGTTGCCATTTAGAACAATGAATGTCAGTACTTTAATGTCTTTCAAGAAACAGCTGGATGATTGGTTAGGTAACCAGGTTTATGATTCTACTCTTATAGGGCAAACTTTTTGAAGGTCTAAAATAGGCTGCTAAGCTTGATTTAACAAATATTGAAGTAGAAACTGGAAGATATGTATAAGACTTGAACAAATGTAAGAATTCAAGCATGTAAAGCCAAAGTCACCTCTTACATAATGGCCTGTTGGGCAGAACAATTCAGGCAATGAAAAAAAATTGATGAAGAAGAGCTCTAGCAGCAGCTATGGAGAATGTAACACAGTTTACAGGAATGCTCCACTGCACAATCTGTGTCTTTTTCCCCACTTGTTCTGATTAGCAAAAGATTAAGCAAATTACTGATTTCTGTTTGTATGGACCTAAAGTCATATGACTATAACTGGGATTCTTGTAATTGTGGTGATTTAAGTGCCAATAGGGGACATACTAAGTCCATACTTCTCAACTGTCCAGATTTTCACAGACTGTCCAGATATTTTTTTCATATTTTTGGTCTGTTCCTCATAAAATTTGTGGTTTTCTGGTGAATCATTGGGATGATCTGAGGATTGAAGTCACTAAATAATTGCATACATTTGAGTTTCAGACTTTAAATCCTTCAGAAAATGTGTGTTAAAACAAACCCTGTTACTCAAGCAATGTTCTAAGTTTATAAGACCAATATTTAAACTATGTCCCTATTTTTGGGCCTTTGTCCCCCCATTTTGTTGGGCGTTTTCAGATTTCTTACACTAAGAGGTTGAGAGGTATGACTAACTCTGAAATTGCAATATCTTGGGGACTCCCAATTCTCTGAGGTACAACAATCACAATATTTTTTTACATATATAATCCATGTCATCCCTATCCCTATTCAAACACAACTTGGATCTATGGCTAGGTAATAGAAAATTTACCCCAGGACTGCCCCTTATACTACTAATGGAGAGAGTCAGCTCCTAAATGTCTGTCCCATGCATGAGTCCCCACAAATGATCTATGGTATGATCCCAGTTATTCTCATTAATGGGTAATATATAATTATCAACCATGGGATGTGTAAGGTCAGTTTATCACCAGATTTCTCCTAATTAATTCTTAAATATTTAGCTTTTTATGTGACATCCCCTTTTTCACAAAACCTAAATAATACTGTCCTAGGTTGCAGTCAATGACTGCATGCATTACCATTGTATAATTAAGCAATAACCCAGAAATGGGTATGGGTAATGCTGGATTCGCCCAGAGCTGATGTAGTTTGATAAAACAAAGCCAAATGGGGGTAAATCCAGCATTATCCACACTCAGAAGTAGGTTATTACTATTATACAATGACATTATTTAAGAAAGAAATGACTTACCTTTCTTAAATAATATATTTGTATAGTGCCTGTACTGTTCCTCCGTGTTCTTCTGCCTTGTCTGATGTACTGTGCATGTGTATGGAACTTTCCTTCCCATGCTAGCAGAGTGTATCAGTACATTCCAGGGAAAGCAATGGAGAAGAGAGAATCTCTGTTGCTGGGTTTTTTTTTATCAAGATTTTATGAGGGACAGCCAAAATGCATGGAAAATCAGGTGTGTTTTTGATTATTTTTGCAGACCATACTTGATTTTTCTAATATTTTGCTATCCTGTAAGTTTATCCTGATAGAATAACTTATTTAGGAATTATTATGTGTCATAGGTTGTGAATATTGGAGTGTTAATTATGGCATAGTAGCACAGAAACTCAAAAAAGTGTCCTATAAAGATATTAACTGGTGGCTTACTCGCTTATTGCAAATATTCATATTTTTTCCTATCATGCTACAACAGCAGAGATTTATAGTCTATTTATACATACATGCACTTTAAAAATGTGCATCTTAAAACTGGTATCATATCATAAAAATTGCGATTATACTGAAAGTACTTTCAGCAATTTGTGTATTTATTATCTTAAACTGGCATAATCTGCATAGCCAGTAATTATAAGCACAGCTGAATCATCATCTTCTTTCGGCTGTTCCCGTTAGGGGTCGTCACAGAGGATCACCTGTTTCCATTTCTTCCTGTCCTCTGCATCTTGCTCTGTCACACCAACCACCTGCATGTCCTCTCTCACTGCATCCATAAACCTTATCTTAGGCCTTCCTCTTTTCCTGTTACCCGGTAGCTTCATCCTTAGCATCTTTTTCCCAATATACTCAGCATCCCTCCTCAGCACATGTCCAAACCAACGTAATCTTGCATCTCTGGCTTTGTCTCTAAACCTTCCAACCTGGGCTGACCCTCTTATATACTTATTCCTAATCCTGTCCACCCTCGTCGCACCCAGTGCAAATCTTAACATCTTTAACTCTGCCACATCCGGCTCAAACTCCTGCCTTACCCAGCCACTGGGGATGCACAAGCCAGTGCATTTCTTTGTGCCTATTGCAAGCCCGGATAAATGGGGAGGGTTGCGTCAGGAAGGGCATCCGGCGTAAAACTTCGCCAAATCATTTCATGCAGTCACCAGTAAATATAAGCACAGCTGAATATCTGTACCTATTCAGATAGTGAAGTACCTGATGAAGACGTCTGCTGTAGTTCATGGTACTGTTATGATGTATTCTGTATATCTTTCTTTGCTTTATTGTCGAATACTAGAAGTCATTATATTTTAATCCATTCATTTGTACAATATACTCATTCATTCATTCTTTCATTCATACCACATATCCGTTTCAGTGATTCATGGAAGCTAAAGTCTATCCAGGCTGTAAGGGAGTACAAAGCAGAAACACTACTCTTCTTCTTTCCAGATGCTCCTGTTAGGGGTTGCCACAGCAGATCACTGGTCCACAGAAGAATTGGCAGTAGAGTTTTACAGTGTTGAGTTGCCAGCATGGCACGCAACCTTCCTCAGAAGGCTGACACTTACACCTAGGGCCAATTTAGAATGTCTAATCCACCTGCAGCATGTCTTGGGAATGTGAGAAGAAAACTGAACATGCAGAGGAAATCCATGTAAGCACAGGAAGGACAGGCAGACACCACCCCAGCCAAGAATTGAACTCTTGCTGTGAGGCAACAACTCTAACAGCTGTACCACTGTGCTACACACAGAAACACTAATGTAAGATGCCATTTTATTGCAGGATGCATATTTTTCTGTGTTTATGTGTGCGTGTGTGTCGATTGGCATATATGTATATCTAGGTGTGTGTGTGTGTAAATATATATATATATATATATATATATATATATATATATATATATATATATATATATGTATACACAGTGGATATAAAAAGTTTACACACCCCTGTTAAAATGGCAGTTTTATTGTGATATAAAAAATGAGACCATAATGAATCATATCAAAACATTACCCACCTTTAATGTGACCTATAACCTGTACAATTCAATTGAAAAACAAACAAATCTATTAGGGGAAAACATATAAAAATAAAAAAATGTACAATAAGCTAGTTGCATAAGTGTGGACACCCTTAAACTAATACTTTGTTAAAGCCCCTTTTGATTTAATTACAGCATTCAATCTTCTTGGGCACACACCTGCCATCAATTAAAGAGACTCTGATTAACCCCAAATAAAGTTCAGCTGTCCTAGTATGATTTTCCTGACATTTACTCAGTTTCCTGCTACAGCAAAAGCCATGGTTTGCAGAGAACTTACAAAGCATCAGAGGGATCTCATTGTTGAAAAGTATCAGTCAGGAGAAGGGTACAAAAACATTTCCACAGCACTGGATATACCACGGAACACAGTGAAGACAGTCATCAAAAAGTGGAAAAAATATGGGACAACAGTGATGTTGCATTGATGAAAAGACAAGACAAAAACTGGTCAAGGAGGCTGCCAAGAGACCTACAGCAGCACTGAAGGAGCTGCAGGAATTTCTGGCAAGTACTAGTTGTGTACTACATGTGACAACAATCTCCCATATTCTCCATATGTCTGGGCTATGGGAAGGATTGCAAGACGGAAGCATTATATTACACAGAAAAACACCCAGGCCTGGCTAAAATTTGCAAAACAATATATCAAGTCTCCCAAAAGCATGTGGAATAATGTGTTATGGTCTGATGAGACCAAGGTTGAACTTGAGCACCATCTCCACGGTGAAGCATGGTGGTGGCAGTATCATGCTTTGGGATTGCTTTTCTTCAGCTGGAATTGGGGCTTTAGTCAAGGTGGAGGGAATTATGAAGAGTTCCAAATACCAGTCACTTTTGGCCCAAAACCTTCAGGCATCTGCTAGAATGCTGAAGATGAAGAGGCATTTCACCTTTCAGCATAACAATGACCCCAAGCACACATCCAAATCAACAAAAGAATGGCTTCACCAGAAGCAAATTAAAGTTTTGGAATGGCCCAGCCAAAGTCCAGACCTAAATACAATAGAAAATTGCCAAGTCAAAATGTGCCATGCTGATGACTGAATGCAGTAATTAAATTAAAGGTGCACCCAAAGTATAGCTTAAGGGTGTGCACACTTAATATGCACTGTATATATATATATATATATATATATATATATATATATATATATATATATATATATATATATATATATATATATATATATATATTACATACTCATCCATATTATATTTCCTTGATATGCAAAAGTATTGGAACAAAGCAGATTCATTATAAAAAAAAAGAAAAGACTCAAATGTAAAACAAATAGTTTCCCTTTTAAGATTGCTTAATCCAAGCACTAGCAGTATCCACAGACATCATTGATCTGAACAGTGACACTGTTTGGAATGAGGTTCTCATAAATTACTATGCAGGATTAAGATTAGTGGTGAGTCAGGATGAGAGTTAGGGTTAGCAGGTATGAGTAAGGATGAAAAGGCAGGCTTCACTTCCCAGCCCCATCTTGCACTTGTCTGATGACCTTTAACCCACACACACACACGCACACACGCACACACACACACACACACACACACACACACACACACACACACACACACACACACACATGCAACATCAAGCCCTTAATCTAACCCTAACCTGCAAACATTCTGACATATACTACAGCATAGCTTACATTTACACTAAGCATTCAAACTTCCTGCTTTCAACATCAAAAATGCTTGAAAAAGACTGCATCACTAACAAATCACTGTCAATAGAATGGCTACACACACACACACACACACACACACACACACACACACACACACACACACACACACACACACAGAAGCACATATACAATTTGGAGGATCAATAATCTGTCAGTGATATGTCTTTGGAATGTTAGAGACAATAAGAAAACCCAGCAAAACCCCATGCAGACAAAGGGAAGACATGCTGCACAGAAGGGACCCCACCAAAATAACAAACTAGTGAACTAAGGGTATAATGTTAACCACAGAACCCCTGTCTCACCTATCATCAGACATAATTTTCAAAGTATTTGGCCATAAAGGATCTTCAAAATCTGTAGAGGGACCATTTGTACAAATGACTGGAAGCATTATCTCTCAGTGTATCCACTTCTTAAATGTAAAATTATTTGAAGATATCCAGTTGCTTTTCCTCAGACAGCATGAACAGACTGTTATATAAGAGAATCTGTTTTTTATTTTCTTTTTTGTGTACTAATATTATTTTCTTCTTACTTTCACATATTCTGTTGCAAAATTATTTAAAGATTATTTTAAGTTTAAAACATTTCAGGTTAATGTATAAAACAACCTTGGTTTTTATGAGGTCTAGCAGAGCTTATTTGTTTTGTGAATTGACAAATACAGCAGGTCAAATTTTCCTTATGTATATACCAAAAGATAGTGCTGTATAAATGAATATGATTTTCTTCACCTCACTGATACTGTTCTGTTTGCAACCTTAAACCCAGTTTCTGTTGTTTTTTCCCCTTATGTTAAACTCCTACTGCTGCTTCATTTACTCCTACTATTGTTCACTGCAAAATTACAATGTGGAGTCCCTCTCCTTAAACTAAGTAAACTTCACTTACCCTCTTAGCTGTATATTAACATCTTCTAGCTACATACTCCAATTCCCACAGTATTAAACCTGTTATTATCAAATAGCTTTCCTAAATTCTATGCAGTACTAGTACCTAAAATATTACACTGAGTAGCAGTAAACAGGTAAAACAAAAGACAAGTGCAGAAAAGACCATAAAAGCACAGAATAGTGTCAGGACTATACAACGAGAGTGACTTGAAGTATTACACACTGTTTTAGGGTACTTCTAAGTGCTCACAGAAACACAAGTCACAGATGTAATAATGTGTCTTCTGTGTAGGCTAAGCATGGCACTGTAGCACAGTGAGATAAATGGCAGATTTAAACAGGGTAGTACAGGACAGTGTGTGGGGTAGTGCCAAGGAAAAAGAAGAATATGAGGGTAGTACATATGGGAGAAGGCAAATAATACATAGGAAGGGAAACAAGGTAAAAAAATTTAGCAAGTGGTAGTACATAAGGGAAAGCAGTCTAAAAAGTATTCCACAAAAGTAAAAAGATTACTAGAAAGTTAGGCAAAAAGGGAGATTGAAAAGGTCAGAGGAGTACTATTAAATTAAATTAAAAATTAAGCAAAAGGAAGGCAACAGTGCAGACTGGTGGTGATGGGAAGATGATAGGGAGAAGGTGCTCAAAGTGGCTAGCAGAGGCTTGGCCCAGGAAAGTGACAGTAAAGGATGTGGTCTGCAGAGAGTGAAGTTGCAGGAGATGGTAGGAGAATAGATAGCCAAGCAAGGAATGGAAGGCAGTACTTAATGAGACAAGACTGTAGAAGAAGAGACAGGACAGACTACATAGAGATGCCATAGCAGTACATAAGTAAAGGCCATTATATGACACAGGAGGGTAGTGGAGGGCAGCACAAATGAATGAGGTAGACGGGACTGAATGAAACAAGAGAAGAGAGAAAGTGAGAGACAGAAGGGCAGGAGATGACAAGGAGAAGGGAGTCAAGGGAAGTGCAAGGAGAGACATGGGTGATGATTGAAAAAGAAGATATGAAAGTGTCGTACCCTTTCAGTATGTGCTAACTGGATCAGTGAAGAGAGGGTATATATCACTGTTTGTAAAGAGTGTTTGGATTTTATATATTTTTTTTTCCTTAAGTCTAACTCTGTATGACTTCAAGAGCTTTACTACATCAGGCTTCTCTGTCAACATCTACATCTTGCAAATTTATGGTTTATTTTATGTTAGTCTTTTACAATGTTAGTACATTGATCTCATTAGAATCACAATGTAACACAGATACAATGAGAAAAGTACAAACAGTATTATATACACAAGAGTTGGTAGAAAGAGAGCCAAAAGAAAGATAAAAGAGATATACAAGGCAGGAAAATGGGGGGGGGGTGGTAGAGAGAAAGTAGGAGAGGGAAAGAATGAGGAAGGGAGGCAGTGGGAAAGAGAGAATATTCTTACCTTTGGCAATGCATCAGTTTTTATCCTATCTCCATCCCTTTCTTCTTTTGCCTTTTCATCTTTTGCAGCATTAGTATCTCTGCCAGTGAATCTTGTTTTTACATTACTTGGCCACTGTATTTCAGATTTAGTTTTGCTATCAGACTTTCCAGTGAACGGTATGGGTTTATTTCCTGGTGTGTTGACTAATATGATCTATTTGCAATCAAAAGCTTTCTCCAACACCACAGTTCAATAGAATCTGTTGGTAGCTAATAGCCACATTAACTTACAGTCTAAGTCTCACAATCATTGTGTTATTACTAGGAAAACCATAGCTTTGACTATGAGTACTTTTGATGACAATATGATGCCTTTGATTTTTAATATGTTATGCAGATTTATTTTATATTATTTATGTGGATTTGACAACTAGCTTAAATCAATAATCACAACTGGCCAATTTTATTCTCAACCTAGGGCAAAGAACAGCAATAAAATGAAAGTAGACAGTACAGACCCAATGCCAATGCAATGCAAACTATATAAAAATGCATATAAAATATATATGAGTATAGATAAGCACCCAGTGTGAGACATTCTTTACATGATACAGTTGATTAAAGTTGAAATGAGCCTATGTATTATGGAGAAGTTATATAGCCTATGTGCAAGAGAGTCAATCTTAAGGTAAGTGTGATTACAATTACTGCAACATCAAGAGTAAGAAAGCTGCTGAATGGCTAACTGAAAGTAGTGTTTTAGACCTCCATATAACTAGTTAAATAAAACAGGAAAAACATATTCTTTTTTTTCTTCAAAATATAAAATCTTATAGTTAAAGGACTAAATTACATAATTAGAAACTTTGGTGAAGTTATATAAATAATTTCCAGTCAAAAAGCTTAGAGATATACTCACTTGTTAAAATGAGTAACTCAAAGAATTCTCACCAAGATGTTACCTTAAAGAAGGAATTACAACATATGACATCTACCATGCAGGAGCTGTCTTTGAAGATGGATGATTTTAAAGAAAACCTAGAAAATCTTAAAACAAGCAGTCAAAAACAGACTGACACTCTCAAGAAAATGTTACAACACCAGACAAGGATAACAGGCATAGAAGCTTCACTAAATGACATAGAAAGCAGACTTAAGGAAGAAGAAACACAGAAAGAACTGTTTCTTAAGCAAAACATTTGGCTGGTTAATAAAGTAGATGACTTGGAAAATAGGGAGAGGAGAAATAACATCAGGATTTTCAGATTACCTGAAAATGCAGAAGGGGAGGATATTATTTCCTTTTTATCAAGCTGGATCCCTGACTTTTTAAATTTAAAAGAAGGACTTTCCTTTGGCATTGAAAGGGTGCACAGAGCTCTTCAGAAGGTGCCACTAACTCAAATTCTCCTCCTAGATTAATAATTATAAAATTTCTTTCATACATGGACAAGGAACTGATTTTAAGATCTGCTTGGAGGAAGGTGCCTCTAAAATATAAACAGAGCCTGATAAGGTTTGATACCGACTATTTTACCAGAATAATAGAACAAAGGAAAAACATTTGGCCAAGGCTCAGTTTGCATATCCAGCTAAGATAAAAATACTGTATGCCAATAAAATGAGGACTTTTAATGACTTAGAAGAAGCCTCTTCATTTATTAAAAATCTTATTCTTCTTCTTTCGGCTGCTCCCATTAGGGGTTGCCACAGCAGATCAACTGTTTCCATTTCTTCCTGTCCTCTGCATCTTGCTCTGTCACACCAACCACCTGCATGTCCTCTCTCACCACATCCATAAACCTTATCTTAGGCCTTCCTCTTTTCCTGTTACCTGGCAGCTTCATCCTTAGCATCTTTTTCCCAATATACTCTGCATCCCTCCTCAGCACATGTCCAAACCAATGTAATCTTGCCTCTCTGGCTTTGTCTCCAAACCTTCCAACCTGGGCTGACCCTCTAATATACTTATTCCTAATCCTGTCCATCATTGTCACACCCAGTGCAAATCTTAACATCTTCAACTCTGCCACGTCAAGCTTTGACTCCTGCCTTTTTGTCAGTGCCACTGTCTCCAACCCATATAACATAGCTGTTCTCACTACCCTCTTGTAGACCTTCCCTTTCACTCTTACTGGTACTCGTCTGTCACAAATGACTCCTGAGAATCTTCTCCATCCACTCCATCCTTCCTGTACTCTCTTCTTCACCTCTCTTCCACAATCACCATTACTCTGAACTGTTGATCCCAAGTACTTAAACTCATCCACCTTCGCCACCTCTACTCCCTGCATCCTCACCATTCCTCTATCCTCCCTCTCATTCACACACATATATTCTATCTTAGTCCTGCTGACCTTCATTCCTCTTCTCTCTAGAGCATATCTCCACCTCTCTAGGGTCTCCTCCACCTGTTACCTACTCTCACTACAGATCACAATGTCATCTGCAAACATCATAGTCCACTGGGACACCTGTCTGATCTTGTCTGTCAACCTGTCCATCACCATTGGAAATAAGCCAGGGTTCAGAGCTGATCCTTGATGTAATCCCACCTCCACCTTAAATGCATCCGTCACTCCCACCGGAGACCTCACCACTGTCACACTACCCTTGTACATATCCTGTACCACTCTTACATACTTCTCTGACACTCCCAACTTCCTCATACAATACCACAACTCCTCTCTAGGCACCCTGTCATATGCTTTCTCTATGTCCACAAAGACACAATGCAACTCCTTCTGACCTTCTCTGTACTTCTCCATCAACACTCTCAGAGCAAACATCCTATCTGTAGTGCTCTTTCCTGGCAAGAAACCATACTGCTGATCACTAATCATTACCTCCCTTCTTAACCTAGCTTCCACTACTCTTTCCCATAACTTCATGCTGTGACTGATCAATTTAATCCCTCTGTAGTTACTACAGTTCTGGACATCACCCTTATTCTTAAAAATCGGTACCAAAACACTTTTTCTCCATTCCTCAGGCATCCTCTCACTTTCCAAGATTTCATTAAACAATCTAGTTAAAAACTCCACTGCCATTTCACCTAAACACCTCCATGCTTCCACAGGTATGTCATCTGGACCAACAGCCTTTCCATTCTTCATCCTCTTCAGAGCTATCCTTACTTCCTCCTTGCTAATCCACTGCACTTCATGATTCACTAGCCGCACATCATCCAACCTTCTTTCCCTCTCATTCTCTTCATTCATCAGCCCCTCAAAGTACTCTTTCCATCTGCTCAACACACTCTCCTCGAAATAATAATGTGATTACCATACCAGAAGATATGGAATGGATGTCACCTTCTCTTAAGAGAACAAAAGAAACAAATGTCTGGACAGATGTCAAAAAGAAGAAGCAAAAGACTGATACTGTTCAGCCAAATCTCTCAAAGCATCTACTATGATATGAATTGTTTTAACATTACTTTAAAGGACTAATTTTACTGCTTGAAATTTTAAAACAAAGGTAACTAACTACTGGAATCTTTATCTATATTTTTTGAAAATAGATGACACAAGAATTTTCACATTACCTCAGGTATGTAAAACAGGGTACTTTTCTTTCTCAGAAGGAGGGTTATATAGCACATAAAATATATACATTGTTAATCAACACACACAGTATGTGTGTGTGTGTTTTTTTTCTCTTTTTTCTCATTATTTATTTTTATCTGCATCTTGTCTCCCTTCCTATATTCTTTCCTATTTACTATACTAATATAGTCCATATATGTTTAATAACCCACTACCTATACAAAGATAAATAATAGTCTAAAGTAATCTAGTTATAGGGTAGATTAATATGAAAAGTGGACTCAGTTAGATGTTATTACAATATTGATTATATTGATGATAGACACTGTTATGCTTATTGGGTTACGAGACATGTTCGCGATTAACTCTGAAATGTTTCGTTTATATACATATGCCAGTTGAATTATTTCCTTTTAGTATTAACAAAATATATAAAAAGAGTGAAAAATCTACTGTTGGTTGAGAGAAGTGAAGCTTTTTTTACATTCTATTAGCCTTGCAAACTATTTCATTTTTTTTAACATTCACTGCTTTGGAACCACAATTGCAGCAGTTTCTATGGGCACTGTGAATCTGCAAAGTGCATTTAGCCTCGCAGATAACAAATAACAAAAAAGTAATGTTGTTTAGCTATTAAAATGAACTATAACCTAAGGAAGGGTAAATTAAATAACATAATAAGACAACTTGCAAATACTTTATGAACTACCCACATTGGATTACACATACCTGGAAACTCAAAATGAATTGTCCCCAAACTACATGTGCACGTAAATGAAGCTGCCTGATTAAAAAAGTATTACTCAGTTTAACATGCTGACTCCATAAGCTGTCTGCTCTATAATTTTTACATTTTATATGTTAACTTACAAATGATGGTCTCTAGAGCACACAAAAAGATACATATTACTTCTTGCAACATGTTATTTTTTGCAGTAACCTTACACTCTGTACAAACACGTTTGGCAACTGATAAGCTATTTATTTAAAATATCAGTTTAAATATTAATTGTGCCCTTGAAATGCTGCTGCCATTTTGACAAAATATAATCTGAACTGAAAAATGAATGATTTGAAAGAAATGAAGTAATGCACAGATTTCAAAAGACAGTTCTTAACACTACAGTATAAGTAGAAATGTATACATATAAAGAAGAATTTACATGTTTTAGTCTTCTAGTTAAAATAGCTTACTGCTAACATTTTGCTATATCAGAAAGATTAAAGAGCTAGGAAATTGCTATTATTTTGTCTTTATAATGTTTACTAGACAGATGTTAGACACTGCTTTGTTTAACGGATTGCGAGTCATGTTTATGACGGACTACTGAATGTTATATTTGTTTACCTATGTTTGCTAAAGTATTTTTATTAGAACTGATTTAAAACAAAAAAAAGGAAAACCTCTGCTTTTGGCTGAAGGAGATGAGGCTAAAGTATATTTTAACTGCCCCGTGAACTCTCTAAGATGCTTTAAACACTACTTGATTAAAACTTACCTAAGGCAAGACTTGATGACTATATGGGTAGCTATACATTAATCCTAGAACTGATGTGATTTCCCCTTCTAGAAGCAGATGGTGTCCTATGCAGGGTGGGGATTGTCAGGGTGGTCATAGTCCATGGTTTGACTCTGCTTTGTAAGTCTATAAATCTGTGAAAGCACTGGACACTGGAATGCAAGGCGCCTCTGCTCAGAGACAGGATAGCACTGATAAGCCATGTCTTTTCATAAGTTTGAGTTGAAGTTGGTGGGGATGAAGAAAGGGAAAAAAAGGAGAGCAATACACCTACAGTAAATTTGTCCTTCATCGGTAATCAGCCATTGTCTCCTACAGAGTTTTTTTAGTCAAACTCTTCTAGTACTAATCCATTTGATGTTGGCTTATCGACTGTTTGCTCCTCTGTTGTGTTTAATTTATCCGAAATTACATATCTGACATTTTCTTCTCTCAAGCCTAACCTTCACTTGTCCAACTGATGCTTGGCTACTTGCAGTCAGGTTTCCCAGCAGAGCTGTAGCTACCTGTTCTGGTGCCCAGTGTGTCATCTGATGTGGTGCCTCCTACTTCAACTTAAAATTGAGAAGCAAAAGAAAAAAAGGTCCTTCATGGACTTGAAAAGTAAGAATAAAATGTAGTTTTCTGTTTTATACACCTCTAAATTTGTAACAAGAAAATGCCAACTAAAATGCTTCAAGTCTGCCCAGAAATGCAGTACCAGTAATTCACTAAAGACCGGCTGCCATCAGCTAATTATGCCGTCTAACACTTTTCCCCCTTTACCCCACCCTAGGTATGCTTCTGCCATCCAGTGCTGATTAAGTCAGCTTCATTGTATTTAGGTGTGTTAGATTTTGCTCTAACTGGCACTGGCTTGTCTCGTGACTGTTCCTATTTGCTGTCTTTTGCAGGAGTTCCTCGGCAAACAATGGTTCTCTTAGCTTCACAAACTCCCAACTTGTATAGCAAGGTTCCCCTCCTGCCACCACCACCTGGAGCTTACTCCTCAGATTCAAATATGAGCCAGTATATTCCACAGTGCCTAGTCAGACTGCAGAGTATAGAGGACACTGGAGTATTTTGTTCTGGGTTCAGCAAGTCAAACTGACCTAAAATGTTTGTAGTCAAAACAAGGCATTTTAAACTTGCCCTTGAGATTTACGTATAAAGAGGAGGGCAATTCTATCTTTCATCCCCTCTGGAAAATTCCAACTTTGGTCAAATACTTTGTTTAAGTTGTCATGGCATCTGAAACTACTGATGACAATCTATTCAGAATTTCTGAATCTGCAATATATATTTAATTATGCAAAAAATAATCATTTAGATGTCATGATGTTTAGTCTATGTAATAGGAATGTAAATTAAGGGAGAAAAGGAAAGGAATAAAGAGAGGGAAAAAGGGGATGATGGAGGGAAAAATGAACAATATGACATAGATAATTTTAAAATACCTTTTGAATTATTCTAATCAGATGGCATATATATATATGTATATATATATATATATATATATATATATATATATATATATATATATATATATATATATATATATATATATATATATATATATATATAAAATGGTCTGAAATAGTCCCTTAATATCTATACATTTCAAGTAATTTGCTTAATTAAATTACTTACAGCAATATCACAAACTTGCAAACTCATTTGATTTCTGATAAACTACTAAGTTTGAGAATAAGAATTTTCATGTTAACAAATTTAATCTTTGATAATATATTAATTAATTTGCATAGACATGCTATCTTATATAGAGATGATTTTACTGTTGACTTCTATTTGAAAAGGATATAACACAGTATTTTTTAGAAATAGAACAAAAGTATTAATAAAAAGCATTTTGAATCTATAAGAAAATATAATTAAAGAGACAGTAAGTGATGTGAATAACTTGTTAGAAGATCAATTAATGAACACAATTTAGTACTTCTGACATACAAAGTAATATTTGCATGGATTTATAAAGAAAAAAAATGCATATTGACAACTACACAATTGAAATTTTATGCACATAATTAAGACAAAAGTTCTTATGCTCCTGGAATAAACTAACTTTAGAAAATATCTACTTAATGAAAGCTCATACCGTTTTCACTTAAAAAACACTGTTCTACACTGCTACAAGGCCTACGTATACCCTAAATTACTAGAAGTAGCAAAAGTGTTATTCCTATAGCATTGGTTTAAACTTTTACATGCTACACTATTGCTCGTCATTTTCACAGATTAATGTATAAACATACCTAATAGGTATAAAGAACATGCCTGAAACTCCAAGGACATAATTTGATAGATTGATTACATTACATACTGTAATACATATCTTCAGTTACAAACCTGTAAATATTCATGACATAGTTTCATAGGTTGGTACTAGGCTATCGGCCCTAGGGCCTACACAAGCCTAGCCATAACAATTCCCTTGATATTTCTTCCTGCAATATTTACTTCCCTGGACCCCTGTCTAGCAGGGTGACTGATGTGATCCCCGGGGTGAATTTCCTATTTCCCATCCAATCGTCAAGGTTCCTTTTGAAGAGCGCCAAGGAGGTGCTCTGCTTGACATGTATGGTCAGTCTATTCCAGGGTATGGGGAGTCTCTGGGTCAGGAACCTATCCCTCCAGCATGTTTTGTTCATTGTGATGACAAGGTTTAGATCCCTGGAGCATGTGGCTCTGAGAGATTGGGATTTCTTTAAGTGGAGCATGTCCAACAGCTCAGGGTTTGACATGGCCTTGTATATTAAGCAGAGATCGTCTCTGAGTAGACGATATGCCACAGAGTATAGTTGGAATTTTTTTAGATGGTCAGTATAGGGCATCTACTTTAGGCCTGTGATACTTTTAGTGAGGTATTCTGCGGACTTTCCAGCTGTTGCAGATGTCTTGTGAGGTACATACCAAATGGGGCATTGTATTCTATAATGGGTCCAATAAGGGATGAGTACAGTGGGACAATGACCTCCTTTTTTCTGGATGAAAAGCCCTTAGTGATGAGGTGTGCCACATAGAAGGATTTCCTGACTGTTGTGGCGATGTGGTTATCAAAGGTGAGACCACTGTCCACCTGTGTCCCTAAGTCTCTCATCACACTTTCAGTATTTAGTGTATTGCCACCTATGTGATAATTTATGGGTAAATGTTTTTTCCCAAAGGGGATAACTATATGTTTCTTGGCATTAAGCTTGAGCCCATGGCTTTGGCACCAAGCTCCTGTTTCTGTAAGGCCCTTTTGTAGAATATCCACATCATTTGGGGATTCAATAATGGCTCCCAGTTTGCAGTCATCTGTGAACTTTGTTAGCCAGAGTCCCTTAGTGTTGGCCTGTACTTCAGAGAAGTAGATGCCAAACAAGAGCGGTCCCAAGACTGAACCCTGAGGTACTCCAGTTGTCACTTGTCTGGAGCTGAATTTGGAATCAGCTACTTTTACAGTCTGGGTTCTGTCAGTAAGCCAGTTGGCAACTCATCGAGTGACATAGGGATTTATACCCAGCTTAGTAAGTTTATCTATGATTCCAGAGTGGGGGATGGTGTCGAAGGCCTTGGCGAGGTCCAGATAGGCTGTGTGGACCACCTTACCCTTGCCCAGAGCTCTGGAGACTGACTCAAAGAAGTCAATCAGGTTCAGGAGACAAGATCGGCCCTTCACGAACCCAAACTGGGTGGGGTCCAGTGTTTGAAGGTTGCCAATGTCTTTGTTTATAAGTTCCATGATAATGCGTTCCATGCCTTTGCAGATCAGGCTCGTCAGACTGATGGGAAGGTAGTTCCCAGGATCCAAGGTGGATCCCCCTTGTGGAGTGGGAT
Source organism: Protopterus annectens (assembly GCF_019279795.1). NCBI lineage: Eukaryota > Metazoa > Chordata > Ceratodontiformes > Protopteridae > Protopterus > Protopterus annectens. Next base: position 417,570,734 of record NC_056731.1, read on the forward strand.
AACTGTAGCGCCACTCAGTGGGCACGAAGCCTGAGGTGAGGCTATGATTAAACATGACACTTAAGTGAGGTGCCAGTTAATGTAGTACACAGTCCGGGATGTCATCTGGTCCCAGATACTGTATATATACATAGAGATAGAGAAACCATAGATTTGGAACACAAACCAGAATAGACAAATTATTCGTGGTTCAAGATTTACAAACAAAAATCTTCAACTTCTTAACAGTTCCATGCCCTTCTCAGATCATGACTCACTGATAATGAAACACCAAACAGAGTTTAAACCATTAACCTTCTCAACTAGAATTTCATCATATATCACGAAAATTAAAGAATTCAGACCCTGGATGTTGTCAGAACTACAATTATTTCTTGAAATTAATAATACAACAGAAATCAGTAGAGTCATGGTATGGGACTCATTAAAAACATATTTATTTGGTTAGACCCTTAGCTGGTACAAAAACAAAGTTAGAGAGTGGGAATCTGACTCACTAGACTTGCAAACCAGACTCTTGATAGCAAAATCTGAAAAAAAAAGCAAAATTGTCCAGAAGTCAAAAAGGAAATAGAGGAATTAAATAGAAAATATAATGACATTCTATCACACAAAACTTGTCTAGCCTTGGAAAAATTAAAAGTAAATGCATTAGCCACCTCCCCAGATATCTACATAACTTATCTACAAGAATTAAAATACAATCTAAAGCAAATAACATTGGTAGTATATATCATGAAAAGAAAGGGAAAAAAGTATCAGATATAGGAGACATCCTTGAAGCATTTCAGTTCCATTATATGGAACACTTCAAAAAAGAAGATTTAGATACCAGCCAAATAAACTTAGATACAAACCTTATCAATATAAAAAAAATCCAGAAAATTTAAAACTAGACGTACAAATACCTATATCCTACAAAGAAATTGTTGATAAGATAAAAGAAAGTAAATCTAACAAAGCTCCAGGGATAGATAGCATAATTACGGATATTTACAAACTCTTCCCTTCAACAGTAATCTCCCCTTTTCATAAAACTTTGCTAGAAGTCCAGTCAGAGGCAAAAATACTACCCTCATGGAAATATTCTCTCATAACACCAATTCTAAAAGATAATAAACCATCAGACCTTTGCACCTCATACAGACCTATATCATTACTGAATAATGATTACAAAATATTCATGTCAATCCTAGCTAACAGAATGAAAATCCCACTTTCAAAGAGAATTAATAATGACCAAACTGGATTTATATATAACAGGCACACACAAGACAATATTAAAAGGATACTTACTCTTATAGATTATGTGAATAAAGAAGATAGAGAAACACTTGTAATCGGATTGGACATAGAAAAAGCCTTCGACTCCCTCAACTGGGGCTATCTATTTAAAACTTTAGCATTATTTGAATTTCCTCCTTCCTTCATTTTACTACTAAAAAACATATATATTAACAACTTAGCCTACTCATTTCACCTCAAAATCTATCCATTTAACGAAAGGTACTAAACAAGGATACCCCCTATCACCTATTCTATTTGCTTTGGCTATAGAAATACTTGCAGAAATACTACATAATAATCCAAAAGTAAAAGGAATAGAAGTCTATGAGCTGCACATCTCTAAAATAATGCTTTTTGCTGATGATATTTTATTAACGCTATCAAACTCCAGAGAGTCATTAGAAGAGCTAGAAGAAGTAATGGAGAAATTCTATAATATCTCAGGGTTTCAGTTTAATAGATCAAAATAAAAATTTCTATTTTTAAATAAGAAAAAAGAATTTCAAGTTATAGATAAACCCATCATAGGAAAACAAGAACTTACACTAAATTATTTAGGAATAGTGTTATGCAAAAATCTAAACAAAACAATATTAATAAATTATAAAAGCATTATTGAAACAATAAAAATATATATGGAAAAGTGGAACAAAATAATATTTACTTTTGAAGACAGATTGCAATTAATAAAAATGGTCTTACTGCCAAAAATACTATATGTAGCATCAGCAATACAGTTAGTTCCTGAAAGATGCATTCTTAAAAAAATAAACTCATGTTTAATAAAATTTTTATGGTATCCCAAAAATAATTCAATAGCTCTAAGACATCACATTAGACCCTGGAAACAAGGAGGACTGAACTTCCCAGAAATTGAAACATATATAAAAGCATCTGTGCTTAAAACTACAATAGATTGGATAAACCCAAATTACTTTGCCAACTGGAAAGAATTAACAACGGCTATATTAACAAATTAATTTAATCTGTTAAAAAAATTCTTAATACTAGACAAGTCTAACAAACCTTGGTACATACTATGCATTCGTATACAATATAATATAACAAAACCTTCTAAAACATTTCTGATTAATCATTACATTAATTCCTTTAGGTAACTTATCACTGCAAACATAGATCTAAAACTTTGGTTTGGCCTTTTAGCCCTGTTTACCATCACTAAGAATTTTCCTCACAAAATATACAGGGAAACAATAACCTCCTGGGAACAAAATGGATTCTTATGCTGGTTTCAATGTGTAAAAAAATAAATGTTTTAGATATACATGTGATAAAAACTACTTACAGTATTCCAACACAGGGCTGGTTAACCTTACAAAGTATTCTAATGTACACTTAAGATTTATGCAGATTAATCACTAATTACTCATTTAAAAATATACCAAATCTAATAAGTTGTCTATGGTAATTTATATATAATAATTATGAAAAGAAAAATTCGATTTCAAATCTATACAAAGAGTTAATAACATAAAACAATTCCCAAACCATCATTCTGGCAGTTCTTAATAAAAGGCCAGTCATTACAGTTAACAGAAGAAATTAAATCTAACATCTTACTATCAGTTAATCACACCTCTAACACACAGTACTGGAAAATATTTAATTGGAAATACATACACAGAGCATTTTTAACACCAGATAGAATTAAGAAGATCAGTTCTACTACAAAAGTTTTTTGCTGGAGGTGTGAACAGTCAAATAAAGCAGACTGGAGTCATATTTTTTTATGAATGTAGTAAAATTAAATCATATTGGAATGGAATTAATCATTTTTACAAGCTTTATTTAATGGATCTTTTACCTTAACTAAAGCATTGCTTATATTAAATGCAAATGAAGGTCCCTACCTGAATAAGACAATATGGATTTGTTACGGACAATACTTGCTATATCTAGGAAATGCATAACCAGAAGGTGGAATTCAAATACATCACCGACCTTGGAAGATTTCTACACTTTACTGAGGACAACTGCATTGATGGAAATAAAAATCAAAGAACTACGAATCTATCCCAGGCCATTGGTAAATAATCCGTGGAGGAAAGTTATATCTTTGTTGGACACTCTGCAATAATTAATATTGTCACTCTGATAACTGATCTGTCAATTCTGTATTTACTGTTATACATTGAATATAGTTGAAAGTCAGGCTAATGTAAATATTGTATATAGTTGTTTAAAATTATACTTAAAAATATTATGAAAATGTTATATTTAATTGAAAATAAAAACTATTTGAGTAAAAAAAAAAAAGAGTAAGAAAGCTATTAGACATTGACACAGTATGGTATGCTTACGTAATGTGTCCAGGAACATAATACTGACATTTAGTAAGTTTCAGAAGATAAGTTTTTAGTTGTATCCACAAGATAGAGTATTTTGCTATTTCTTTGATATAGGAAGGAATAGATTCCCAGTGCTTAGGGACAACAATAATGAAGCAGTGTTCCAAACAGTGAAGCTTGTTTTTCAGGGATAGTAGTAAGGGAACTCAATGTTTATGATTCCTGTGGTGTAGGATGGAGATTGTCATATTAGTTTAGTTGCTAAGGGGAGAATGTTTGGTTATATATATAAGCCTGGATAGTTGGAAGCCAAAAAGTAAGTCAGTTACTTGTCTTGACTGGGCATCATTTTGCATTTTCTAGGGTGTTGCACTGGTGTTCATGCTTAAAAGAGAGTGATGAACCTGCAGATGTTATTTGCTACTAAGAGGAGGCTATGCTCCAGTTCAGAGTTGAGGATGGCTTTACCAAAGTCTTATCTAAATGCTTTGGGTAGAAATAGGGACAGATTGCTGGACCAGAATAGTAGACATTTAACTTATTTTCTTGGGTTTGTTGGGATAGAAGATTAAGCTGAGAAAATTGTTCTATCCATAGATCCAGGTATTTAAAAAGTATAGGCATTTTCTAAGGCAGTGCTGTTAGGATCAAAAATTTGTAGCTGCAAAATAATTTTGTGGAACTTCTGTTTGGTACCAAAAAGTGTGTTTGTGTTAAGTAGTAGGCTTTTATTTTTAATTAATTGTATAAGGGAGAGGAAATAATCTTGAAGTTTTATTTTGAGTGCTGTGAGGGACAGATTTGACTGGAACAGAATCATATCAACTGCATAAAGCAGCAGAGGAACATGAGAGAAGTCAAGGAGAGACCTACCGAGGAAGATGAAAAGTAGGAGTCGGTAAGGCTAGAGCTTTGAAGAATTTTTCTGAGATTTAGCAGAAGGAGAGAGTGAGAACTGGACTTTGATAGTAAAGTGTTGGTTATACTGATAGTTCTAGAACCACAGAATGGTATCTGGGCTAATTTCTATTTCAAGTAGGTGGTTTAAGAGCAGTTTGTAATCTACTAAATCAAATGCTTTGGAGAGGTCAATAAAATCGTGCCTGACAGCTGGCTTTTGTTCATGCCCAGAAGGATTTCATCTGTGAGAACCCAAAGTACTGTTATTGTACTGCATTTTGACCAAAAGCCATGTTGTTTGTGTGAAATAAGATAGTATTTGCTAATGTATTCTATTAATTGTATATGAGTTTCTTTGAGATCTTTATGGGGTGTAATAATTCAAAGAACCCACTTAGACTGCAACAAGCCCATCCATACTTTCTAACCCCCCCCAACTGATGCTCAGGATGAATAGACAAAATATAAAACAAAGGATAGAGAGAGAGAGAGAGAGAGAGAGAGAGAGACCCTCTGAATGTTTTTTTATCTATTGGTCTGCACTCACAGCTATGTTCATTAGGATATTTGGGACCCTATCAAGAATTTAGTCCCACTACATATTTTCAACCAACCAGAGAAGACTTCTGCTTTTATCAACAGCCCCCACCCTCCCAGATTGTATGTGTATAAAAGCAAGCATGATGTTTAGTTAACTTATAATACTGTGGATTTGATAAATTCATCTTTAGATGAAAATACTCATTCATTTAATAATAAAACATTTTTGAAAACCTGATGAAAGTCATCTTATTCCTCTTGAAAAAAGGGCTTAGTACATAGAGGAAGTGCCTAATGTCTGGGTTATGTGATATTTGTCAGCTCCTCAAGAAAAATGATTCTCTCTCTCTCTCTCTCTCTGTCCTTTGTTTTATATTTTTCTTAGGGTGGGGAGAATGGAAACTGGGTGATAATGTGATGGTTTGGAGGGATTGGTTGGTTCTGGAAGTGAGATTGCTATGGCAGATTTCCAAATTGAGGGCACAGAGTTTTAGGTCAGGCATAGATTGTATTTGTTTGTGGGTGCACATATAAAATATGTGTAATAATAAATGAATCATATGTGTATACTGTATGATTCTAGGGGAGTGTCTATATGGATTTGTTCAAGTAGTGGTCCAATGTCACTGCTTTTGATGTGAAGTAGAGCTGATGAAGATAAACTTCCAATTAGTTGTTTGACTTCTTTTTAGAACTGTTTTGGAAGTTTTGATTTGAGAATTTTGCAAGCATCTTTTAATTTCATGGCTACACAGAGATCCTTGAGCCTAGAAGAATGAAATATCACACTGACTCCACGTCTTTCCCATCTAATTGCAAAGAATTGATAAACTCTGGGATTCAACAATGTTTACCATGTCAGGGTATGTAAATCTGCAGGAGTACCAATGTACAGGGAGGGGGTGATTCAGAGATATGCACAGTATGGTTGTGCAAAGCTACAAAATTCCATGATCAGCATGCTATGCAAATTACCATACAATTACATGGACATGAGCAACATTATTAAAATGTGGTCAATAGGAAATGGAAATGAAGGTAAACAAATGGCAACATGATTCAGGAATGGATAAGTTTTGCACAACAAGATGTGGCCACCAGAATTGCTGCCTGCAGTAAAATCCTGGAGGTACAGGTGTGAGACCATGAAAATATGTACAGGATCAGTACTGCTTTAGTTGATAAATATATGCAAGAGGCTATTATCACAACTGGTAGCCACAGAGGTGTGTGTCATCAACTCTGGTGTAGGAGTCATCTGTCTGTGACATATTGTGCCCTCTATGACACAGAAATGGTGAACCACTATCATGTGGATAGAGACATCATGCAGGAGCTGAATGAGATATGTCACCATCATTTGCAGGCTGGTTCAATAAACGAAGAATCCATTCCTGCAGTCTCCAACACTATGTGTAGCTTTGAGGCTTGTGGTTACAGGAACCATCCAGCAGCCAACTAGGGACAGTGGTTGCATCACAGACAACTGCCACCAGTTTCTTGATGCTATAGCATATGGAGAAACATTTGTTGGGCCTACACAACACAAAGGACAGAAGCAACACCATACAGGCATTTTATGACATAGTCCCCTATAAGATACTGGGAGCCATTTACTGCACTCACATTTTCATCAAGGCTCCATCCATTGAACAGATGGAACGTTATATCAGCCTTAAAAGGTTCTATGTCCTAAAATGCCAGAGTAACATGTACAGTGTGTCAGTAGGCATACCACCACACATGCAATGCATATCAGCAGTTTCTCTGGGGTCTTCTTCCACATGGTTGTCTTATTGGTCTGGAGCCATGGCTGATGACAGCAATAAGAACCCCAAAGATAACGTCAGAGAGTCCGTACAACACTGCCCTGTCACATACCCAAATGTTTATTGAATATGTGTTCAGACTGCTTAAGGCCTGTTTTTGTTGTGTAGATGTCTCTGGTGGTACCCTGCAGTACAATCTTGAAACATGCAGTAAGACATTTGCAGTCTGTGCACTATTACACATCATGTGTCACAAACAAATTTATCAGGGGTGAGAAATTCATCAGGAGGACAGCCTGGAGTTAGCAGCACAGGAGATGCTTGATGTGTTGTCCATGGAGGAGCTGGCTACTGACTAAGAGTCAATGTCTGGTTCATAACTATGGGCCAGATCAAACAAAAGATACAAGAGCTACATTAATGCATTAAATAATACAATTGCGCTGTGCTATACCATACATGGACTGGCCACACAGTGCATCAGGCACAGGCTACCCCAAACAGAAGAGTATTGGTGGCAGGGTCCAGCTGTCATCATATGAACAGATGGAGATGGCTGTAGTGACACTCTCCACCTGTTCATATGACAGCCGTAGTGACAAATGTCAACAATGTGAAGTATTTTTGATATTTGCAAGTTAATGCTTAGTGTCAGTGTGTGTCCTATGGATGGGTGAGCGTAGGGTAGCTAGGAAGACTGGTCAGGGAGGTGGTGATCTCTCCATTATGATGTGACTGCCTGTAGGTGAGCAGTGCTGATGGGATTGTGTACGTGTGCTGCAGATGGGCATATGTGAGTGTGAATGGGGTCAGCTCCAGCAGAAGATGCAGCATAGTACTGGGGTCAACTGGACAGATCTATGGCACCAGTGGGACATCTCTGCACTGATCTTGTATGCACCCATCCATTTAGATGTCCATTCCTGGGAAGGTCATATACGTGAACCATAGTAAGGTATGCACACTCCTCCATGACTGCAAATGGTGTGAAGTACTGTAGGTGGTCTGAGCATGAACATGACATTGAGTCTGTTCCCACAGTCCTCTCAAAACTGAAAGGAGGTATACAGGTGTGGAGGTAGTGGCGCTAAGAGGCCTAGACAGAGTCACCCTTTCATGGTGGGCTTCCCACCACAAGTGGAGGTGGACTAGCCAAGGGAAGAGTGCTAACCATAAAGGGTGGTTGGAAATGGACATCTGCATTGTACAGATTCCCTACACCTGCTTTGCATTATAATACATAAATAGACCAGGCCCTCCCACAAATCATCATGAAAACTATATACAATTCTGACCAGCTCTAGTATGGATTTATTGGTCTCTGCCTGTCTGTGTATATTGTCTCTTTACAAATGTTGTTTAGTGGTCACAGAAACACTAATATCAAGTGTGGGGTATAGCATGTCTGAGTCTGCCAGCCACCAGTATGTTGACCCCTGTCACCCTTTTCATGCTCACTGGAACTCGTCACAAGCAGGGGTGACTCTGACACTGATGAAGACAATGTTCTTTGTTCTGATTTGTTGAAAACATCCTGTTGTACTATGGCATCCTGGCACTAAGGAGATGAGTTACACAGGCACAGGAGCTGTGTCCATGGAAGGGAGATGATATGACTGTCATGTTACCCTCATCTACCATGACCAATGTGACCCCCAAATATGCTGGGATTTGGCTGCCATCATTACCATCAGGCCCAAACAGTTAATGTCAGGCATGCCTAAAACCACAGTGAATGAACCTGACAATGTAGCACATGAGAAACACATAAGCATACCCAAGTATATGAATGCATCATTCACAAGTATCCACAGTTCAATGTAGACAAATCTTTATAACAAAGTACTATGAAAAAACTAAAGTTAACATATGTTGATTAGCCTGAAACTGTAGCAGTATTCTCAAGATACCTGTAACAACACAGAAGCCATGCTTGTTTGCTATATGTCCCTAAGACTAGAGCAATAGCGCCACGTGTTACCACGTACCCATTTTGGGTATCAACTACAGATATTCATGGTGCTCTGTGTAGTTCTACTCCCAAGTGCAGTATTCCACCATGGATAACTGAGCTGTCAAGTACCAAAGATATTGATGCAAAGAATTCCTCTGTATCTGTCAACAATGACTGTGCTGGTGAATCCCCACCCATGTACCTCTGCTTCTTTGTGAGATGAGTTGTCTTGCCAAACACATGTGTTGTCATGTCAGTTACCCTTTTCCAAACCTTGTGTGATATATTCTGGAAATCAGCTGTAATGATTTGGTCTAAAAAGTCTCAACAGACAAGCTCATGAAAGGCCTGTTCTGATCTCATGTTCATATGCATCCGCTAACCATGTTCATGGGGGCCTGAAGCAGGATGTCATTCATTTATTTATGAATTTCCCTTCCAATGTCTGTCAGTATCAGGCGTGACTATGTGCCTTATTAAGAAATGTATGCGCAAGCTTCTGCTGTGCCAAACATGGTATACCTATAACTCTGCACCACATGAATATGCCCGATGTTCACATGGCCTGTGTGACCTGTCATGCACAATAAACAAAGGGCACCTGTACAGTTGCCATCAATGTAGCAGCAATCTGTATGGTATGATTCCAGGAATTGCTTTGACACATGGCAAGGGGGTGCCTTACCCTGTAAAAGAAACCATGCAGAAACACAGGGACATCTGGAGCAAGTCACATGTTTGGTGTTTCTATCAGCCAAAGCAACATATATTTTATGTATTTATTTATGAATGCAAGTATTCATTTATTTAACATTTGTTGACCGGGAATGTCCGACTAGGTTCCACAGAGCCTGTTTTCAGTGGAGGCCCAGGGAGAAATGCTCCAGATGCATGTCTTTGGAATGTGGGAGGAAACTGGAGTACCCGGAGGAAACCCACGCAAGCACAGGGAGAACATGCAAACTCCACACAGAAGGCACCCCAGCTGAGAATCGAACTGGAGAACCTCTTGCTGTGAGGTGACAATGTTAACCACTGCACCACTGTGCCACCCATTTATTTTCTGTTTGTTAGTCGGGTAACTAAGCTGGTCTACTGACTCTTTTCAGTCATGACTTAAAACTCAATACAAAAACACACAAAACAGATCAGCATTATACTCATGAATAATGAAACTGAGATAAGGCAATTCAGGTAATGCGTATAAACATTAAGTGATATTTAACAAAGGAAGGTAGTTCTCTGTAGTCCAGATAAGGAAGTGTTTATATTAAGATTAAAATAAAGTCATATCAGTCACCGGAATAAGGGGTTAAAGTTAACAGGATAAGTAAAAAGTTATAAACTATCCACATTTTGAAATAATTTTTTTTCATTTAGCCAGCATCTAGAAAGCATTTACATTTTGCTTCATTCTGTAAGTGTTCTATAAAAATGCCTTTGAAGCTTTGCAGCGTTTCACTGTTTTTAACATCTTTTGGTAGACTGTTTCAGAATGAAAGGCCTATTCTGATGAATGCTGTTTCAGCTATGGTGGTTTTGAATTTTTGTCTAACCAGAATAAATGAATAATCTTAACTAGTATTCAGATAGGAATCTATTTCTCTAACTAGTAGTAGTCTTTTTGGTGGAGGACAATAACCAGCACTGAGTATCTTGTGGATTTTGATGACATGAAGTAAAACTGTCCTCCTTGCGTTGGGCAAAGCTGGACCTAGCCCTAGACAGCCTAATCATTTGCCTATGGCCTTGTTGAATGGGGGGGGGGGGGTCACTTTACTTACATAATAAAATAAAAAATTCCTAACATATAAAAAAAATCCAGAAAATTATCCTGTTTAAAAAAAAAAATCAGCCACCAGAAAACCTAGCATTAGGAAGTAATTCAACCTATCATGACATCAGATTGGCAACAGACAGCCCCATAAATCCCAGTGCCCTTGTGGGACATTTGATTGAGTAGCAGAGAAAGTGCAGACATTTGATTATTTTGAATAACAGAGGTTTGCAGCAAGTGCATCAGATTGGAATCAGACAGTCCCAGAAACAGCAACAGAATACAGAATGTGCCTGTCTGAGATTTGCAGCAGCAGACAGCAACCATAGCATATAACTGAGCTTTGCAGCAGATTCTGACATTTTGTAGACAAATGCCTTAAACCTCCCCACCAACTGCCAGGTCTCCTTATTTTTTCTTATTTTGTTTTAAATCACTAAGGATTACAGTCTGTCAATGTCAATAATAGAATTTCTTAAGTTGGCTGTTTGTAATCAGTATCAATGGTATAACAGGTAGCATGCCTACGTTTAGTGTAGAAGGCTGTGGTTTCTAATCCAACGCCAGTGTACTATAAGCATACCTCTCTGATATCCAGAGTTTCACAAAATGTCCAGATTTTTGCCTCATACTTTTGGTATGTTCCTCATAAAATGTGTGTTTTTCTGGCAGACCATTGAGGATTGAAGTCACTAAATAATGACTTACATCTGAGTTTCAGACTTCATATTATTCAGAAAATGATTGCTAAGATAAATATTGTTAATTTAGTTTCTAGGTGTATGAGAGCAATATTTAAAATGTGTCCCTATTGCGGGCCCTTTGTCCCCCACCATTATTTTAGACTTTGTCCAGATTTCTTACACTAGGAGGTTGAGAGCTATGAGGCAGGAGGGTGCTGCACTCCTGAATGAGTCAGCATTTTTTGAATAACCTAGTAACTATGCACCTGCTGTATGTTTTCCAGCCATTCCCTATTGCATATCACCAGCATGCCATTTTTTAATGTCACATAGCCAATTATTTCTTCAACGGCAGGAGACACTACATTTTTAGATGAATCCCTGAAATGCAAGTGGTTTGCCAACAGCAACATCTGCATTAGTAATAGTTTTCTTTAATGTGGAATTATTCATATGACTTTCACTTCTATAGACTGTACATATTTTCTTTACTCAAGTAATTTGTATTTTCAAATGAACAACTATTGCAGATAGAACATAATATAAATTTTAATACATAAATAACTATAAAAACTATTTATATTTGGCCTGTAGGAAAACTCAATAAATGAAACCAGTTTGATTAAAAATACATAGAATAGCATACAATTAAGTAAAGCACTTACAGTATTCAGAGAAAGGCACAGTCCAATTATACATTTTTAGTAAAATTTTAGTACCTTTCTCCAAGGATTATTTGTTAAAGCATTAGGATAGATTCTCAGTTCTTTAATCTTAATTTCTTTCTATGATGTGTCTTTTATTAAAGATGGAAATTCTTCCATGGATGGTGGTGAAGTGGAATTCCATTCCCTCATTATGCACTTTCTAGCAACTGCTAGAATGGTCCGCAATAAATAAAGATTGTCCCTCTTCAAGTGAGGAGCTTCATTTATATTCAGTAGCACTAAAGCTTTAGATAATATAAACAAATCTGTGAATAGAGCTTGTAAACATTTATTAATATCACTCCAGAATTGTTTCATACTAGTGCACTTATAAAAATATGTATCTGGTCTATCCTGCATGCTTAAGAACATCTCCAACATGAAACATTACTAGAAGTACTAAACTTGGCTATTTAATCTGGTATTAGGAATATTTTGTGGAGAAATTTCCAGGTATAATTTTTCCAATGTTGTGACCAAGTGGTTAATTTATCAGAAAGTAAAACACTATTTTTGATTTCTGTAGTTAAAGATAAGGAATACCTCTGAGTAATGCAATTCCAGTATTTTTCTTGAGGTTTTGTTTTATATGTTATCAATATTTTATACAGACTTGAGGTGATGCTATTCAAGTTAAAATTGTTATAAGCAATTTCATCTAAATAGAAGACACACATTGGTTTTCCTTTGAAAGAAGAACTATTAATCATTCTGTATAAATCATGGGAATATGACAGGACACTTTGTATAAGCAGCCAATCTTGAGATGATAGATTAAATTGTATTACAATATCTTGCCTATCTAGTACTTTATGTTCATTCATACAATGTTGCCAACATATGAAGTTTTTAGATTCCCAGATATTGAAAGTGTTTCTATGCAATTTTTCAGTAATCTTTTTGCGATACTAAAGGGAATCAATGTCTCAAACCAAATCTTGATCTCTATATTCATGTTAATAAATTTCCTGAATATATTAAATATAAAATTAATGGAATTTACTTTACTAGGTTTTGATATATTACATTGTATACTAAAACATAGGGCATACCTCAACTTATTACACTTATTGGTTTAACTGAAGCATTACTGTCATTTAATAATATGGTTAAATGTAAGCACTTCCAGTTTGTAGCATAACTGGGGTCCATCCAGTTTATAATTGTTCTACTTATGCAGGCCTTGAGATATGTTACTATATCAGGAAATGTAATTCCTCCTTGTTCCCAACATCTAATATGATGAGTAAAAGCTATTCTATTTTTATTTGGAAACCATACACATTTTAACAAAAAAGAGTTTATGTTTTTAAGAAATTTTCTCTTTGGGATCATAGATATGGCTTGTGAGATATATACTCTTTTCGGTAAAAGTATAATTTTTATTAGCTGCAATCTGTCCTCAAAGGTTATAAACATTTTATTCCACATTTCTATATGGATTTCAATTATTTTTATAATGTTATTATAACTCATATCTATTATTTCTTCAATAGTGGTGCAAAAATTAATGCCTAAACAATCAAAATTAGGTACTTGGTTGCCAATAATGTGATTTTGACCAGCTTGTATTTTTTTTCTTTTCATTCAAAAACAAGAATTTTGATTTTGTTTATTAAAGTATAAACCAGAGATTAAATGAAACTTCTTTATTAATAGATCTAACTCATTTAGAGTCATTTTAGAATTAAAGTGAGTAATATTTCATCTGAGAATAACATTAACTTAGAAGCATAATGACCATATATTTCTACACATTTTAAGTTTGGATCATTCCTTCATAACATGGCAAAAATTTCAATAGCTATTGCAAAAAGAACTGGGGACATGGGACAACCTTGTTTGGCACCCTTAGTTATAAGAATGGACTCCAAAGTAAATGGGCCTAATTTTATATAGGCTAGATTGTTTATACACACACACACACACACACACACACATATATATATATATATATATATATATATATATATATATATACATATATATATATATATATATATATATATATATATATATATATGGGTTCAATACACTAGATTGAATTTTCACTAATTCGAAATAGTGCATGGAATGCTCACTGCAGCGAAAGTGCACTTAATCGAAAGTGCACTTACTCGAAGTTCAGTACAATGAACGGGTGTTGTACTGAACTTCCATGCAGTACTCACAGACCTTAGGGTTAGGGCATGGGTTATAGTAAGGGGATGGCCCTTACCATGACCCATGCCCTAACCCTAAGGTCCGTGATGACTGCAGCGCAGTGAAGGACATAGCAATGTCCTCCACTATGGTGCGATAGTCATGAACTTTAGGGTTAGGGCATGGGTTAGGGTAAGGGGATAGCTTTACTAACTATCCCCTTACTCTAACTCATGCCCTAACCCTAAGGCCTGTGACTATTGCACCATAGTGGAGGACATAGCTTGTCTTTTATGTCCGCCACTGTGCTGCGGTGTTTTTGGTGAAGTGCACTTACGCAAAAGTTCACTTTCGTTAAAGTGAACTTTCGCAGAAGTGAGGCTTCCTATTACAAGTTCAAAGTAGTGAACTTTCGTTCTTGTAAAAGGAATCTATATATATATATATATATATATATATATATATATATATATATATATACATATATATATATATATATATATATATATATATATATATATATATATATATATATATATATATTCCTTAAAAGTGAAATGCAGCAAGGAGGCAAATCAAATAAAGTTTAATACTTTAAATAAATAATTCCAATTGAATGAGTCAAACACTTTTTTTATATCTAAACAAATTATTAGACCTTCTTGATGTTCTCTATTTAATATTTCAATGAGGGTTAGCACTCTTTTAATATTATCATATATATGTATTTATCAACCTCATTTGATCTTCATTTATTATCTGTGATAGTGGAATTTTTATTGTATTAACTAGTATGGACATAAATAGTTTACAATAATTATTTAACAGGGATATTGGTCTTTAAGAACTACAATGCTTGGGATCTTTATTTTCTTTTATAATTGGAGTAATTAAATAATATTTCCAGGAAGGTGGTATGATACTCTGTGCCTGTACTTCAATTAGTGTTTTGTGAACAAATGAGGAAATAGAAGGGGGGGCTATACATTCCTATAATGATGCCATCAAATCCTGGTGCTTTATTAGACTTACTTTCTTTAATATTGTCTATGACTTATTGATATGTTATTTTATTCTGAAGGGATGATTTTATTTTTCTGGAATTTTCTTAATATTAAAAGCAATTGAATCCAAATACGAGAAGATATCCTTTGGAGTGTTTGATTTATAATGCTCAGAGAAATTATGTTTAAAGGCATCAAGCATGTCTCCTATAACAGATACTATTTTTTTCTCCTTTATGACATATGTTTACAATACCTTTAGTCTTTGACATTTAGCCCTCATTAATAAGTTGTGCAAATGTTTAGGTGATGTAATGTAAGTGTTAATTGTGCATATTGACTGATATTAGTGGATTATAATGACAGTGGTCTGCTTGAAATGTTCTGAAATGTGAAGTTTTTTCATTATTGGTTCATAGATTTTGTTTATTTACTTATGTTATGTTATGTTATTTATTGGCATTTGATTACCAGGATCGTCCACTGGGCTGTAAGAACCCATTTTCAGTAGAGGCCCGGGGAGAAAGCCTCCAACAATACAGTACATGTAACAATGGTGAACAATTAGCATAAATTGCACAGACAAGCTAACTTCAAGAGATACATTAAACATATGAGTTTGCACACATACATACATACAAAACAAACACAGAAGAATAATACAAAACTAACATAGCTGAATAAACAGCATAGAAAATTATCATGATACATGTAGTGGCTGGATATTGCTAGGAAGTAGAGGTAGAGATAACAGGGACTTTGTTACCCCATGCAATTAATGCAATCAAAATTTACAGCATGGAATAGTGGTGAGGAATAAGGTAGTCAGGTATATGTTATCTATAGAGAAAAACAGAAGCAACTGAGTAGTGGGTGTAAGGGTGTGACAGAACTAATGGCAGTTGGAGAGGTCAAGACATAAAAGTGGTAGGTATGGAGCAATTACAACTCCAAATGGAAGAAAGGTAGTTATGTAAGGAAGTTTTAAAGTATGCCATGTTTTGGATGGATCTAACTGATACAGGAAGAGAGTTCCAGTTCCTAGCTACAGAATAATAGAATAGATGCTGACCTGCAGGTAGGTTTGGCTTGTGGATTTGTAGAAGATGTTGATTTTCAGATTTAAGTGATCTTTTGGGTTGGTAGTGGCTGAATAGTGAGGAGAGAACAGGACATTCTGAGGGTTTGTATACTATTTACTGTGCAGTTGACAATTGATAGGGCTAAGAAAGTGCTTGTGCCTATACAGCATGCCCAGTTTTTGATGAGCTCTTTTAATGTTACGTTGAATGTGTAGGTCAAATTTTAGGTGTACTATTATAACCAATAGTAGTTTAGTGTGAAAGACTAGTTCAATTTCTGTTTTGCTCTGGTATAGTATAGAAAAATCAGTCTCTGTTTAAGATGGTATTTTTCTTAGGGGTAAATATAATTAGCTTGGTTTTGTTAGGGTTGAGTAGCAAGGTATTTTTTATTTAGCCAGTTTTCAATGGAAGAGAAGGCGAGTTGAGTAATATGCAGGAGCTTGTGAATGGATTCAGAGTAGCAAATAATAGTTGAATCATCTGTGTATTGAATAAGAGAGCCATGAGTGAGTGATAAGTGCAAATCATTGATGAAAATGCAAAATAGGAGGGGCCCTATTATAGATCCCTGTGAGGCACTGGTAGAGATTGAGAGGTAAAAAGAGAGGGAGGAATTACATCTAACTGCTTTTTGTCTGTTTGATAGACAGCCTGTGAACCAATTTAGTGAAGGGGAGGAGAGTCAGTTAAAATAAGTGGATGAGAAACTGTACTGAAAGGTTTTGAAAGGTCCAAAAATAGGGAGGCAACAGATTTACCAGAGTCTGCAGCCTTGTTGACTATGTCCATGAATGAAATTAAGGTGATCATTGTGCTGTAACCTGGTCTAAAGTCATGTTGTAAAGGAAAAAGAATTTAATTGTTGATGAGAAAGTCAAGTTGACTTTGTATACATTTTTCTAGAATCTTGGCGACAGGGGACAGACTATCAATAGGATGGTAATTAAGGAGATGCACTGGGTCACCACCTTTGTGGAAGAGTAAAATAAATGTAATTTTCTAGGTTTCTGGTATGTAAGATCCAAGGATGGATCTATTCATAAGTATGCTAATAGGGTAATCAATTGCATCAGCAGCTAGACTGAGGTATTCAGTGGGTAGATCATCTGTTGCATTACACCCAGGTTTAAGTTTGTGTAGTCATTTTATGGTAGCCGTGGGAATGAGTTTTAAGGTGAACGAGGGTGTTAGAATTGTGTGAATACCATTAGAACTGAGAGAGAATGGGGAGGGAGAAGTATGGGTCAGGTGGGCTGGGCATTATGGGCCTGTTGTAGTAGAATCTGAGTTATAATGATGTTGGTCAAATTTAGCTGTGATATTAGATATAGTGTTGATAAAATGAGTGTTAAAGAAAGTTACTATATCTAGTCGACTTTTTTTTTTAGGAACTGGAGTGGGCTTGGCTTTTGTGCCAGGGTTTAGAAATGAGAAAATGGCTGTCCAGAATTTATTAGGGTTATACCTATTACTGGACTGCAATTTTAGGTAGTATTCTTTTTTTGCCTTTGAATATTTGTTTTTTTAACATGCTTGTAGAGTTGCCTCTAGTTCTGTAAGTTGGCTGGATTTTTGTTTTTTAGCCATTGTTTTCAGATTTTATTTCTTTTTTGCATTACTTGTTTTGTTGATTTTTTTTAGCCAAGGGGCATAATTGTATTTTATTCTCTTCATATGGGGGCCAAGTTTATTTAGGGTTTCTAGAAATAAGATATTAAATTAGTCTACTGTTTCATCTAGGGGAGTGTTTTTTAGCATATTCCAATTCACGTGTTTCAGTACGTTGATGAATGTTTGAAGGTCAAAGTTAGCTAAATTCTGAGTTTGTTTATAGTTATGTTCTTTTTGACAGGAGGGAGATGTTCTAATCACATAGGCTGGGAGATGATCACTTAGAGTATTTAGGATAGTGCCTGCTGAGGAGATTTTGTTTGGGTCACTGACCAGTACACAATCTAGGATGGAGCCTTCCAAATCACATTTGTTGAATCTGGTAGGGGATGATTAATTGACTAAAATGGAATATGTTAATATTAGTTGTTAAATTATCTATTAAAGGAGTGGAATTTTGAGCAGATGTTGGACATATTAATATTTACATTGCCCAGTATAATAATTTCATTCTTAATTGTGCTGGAGATCCAGGCAAGGATGTTTTCCATAATGAGTATGTTATTGTCTGTGTGCTAAGAACTACAATTCATATTTTTTTAGAATTATTTATTTTTAGAAATGGGATGAGTATTTCTGCAGTGGGGAACTTGGGAATGGTATTAGAGAAGGGGGTAATGTAGTAGGAATTAGGGAAGAGAAGTGCAACTCCACCTCCTTTCTTGTAGTGTCTATCTAGTCTAAGGGTGTTGAAAACTTGGAGTGGGGGGATTTTGAATCTTTCACATGTGGTTTGAGCCAGGTTTCTATGATGGCAATAATGTCTGGTTGGTAATGGGAAGTCCAGGTGTGAAAGTCTGTTATTTTGTTTTGAATACGTTGGAAGTTAACTGTGACTAGGTTTAGGAATTTGAAGGAGATGGGTTGAGCAGACAGGTTTGCTGAACTGGGTCCTGGTTTGGATTGGGTATCAATATCACCACTAAGAGGTATTGATAAGAAACAGGGTGTGTAGATAGGAGGTTGCAGGTGTTTTCTGAGTCTAGGTAACCCCTCCCCTGGAACCTAAAAATTGAAAAAGGGGAAAGACAGGGAAAAAGGAGCTCCCCGGATTATGTAGCCCAGGCAGGTATGACCCTAGCTCTGAGCAGCATCCTACCATCACAGAGAATGATACCACAGTACAAGGAGAAAAATTGATTTCAACAATTGGTTAAGTTTCTGGTGTCATTCTAAGGAGATCCATTATCTGTATGCCTGGGATGACATGATTGATGACCTCGATGCTTTGTCAGAGATGGCCTACATCTGTCATCCCTGGGTTTCCCGGATACTGGCCAAGGCTCTTGCCACTCATATATTTCCCTTTTTTTGGGGTGGTGTTAAAAAGGCCAAATTACCACTGCAACAGCTACAAACAAATGCAATTTGAGGGTCATGCTGCTCAATGCTAAAATCTGAACTTAAAAATGCACTTACTCAGGTACTCCTTAAAATAGAGAACATTGACATAGAGACCTGGTTCAAGGCAGCAAAAAACACACCTGCACTACCAGGCTATAACTCATTCCACCCCTTTTTGGTCCCAGAACTTGCCCCAGCCCCAAAAGGTGGTGGTGTTTCCATACACATAAAGTATGTGCACACCTCCAGACTGGTAGCCCAACATAATGCATCAAAATAATTTGGGTGGGCTAACATTGGGTAAGACGGGATTCAGGTTGTAGCCTGCTATAGGCCCCAACCATGTCCCAAGACTCACACTCAATGTTCCTAAGCACCCTGGAGAATATTAGGGTCCAACCTAACACTTTCATACTAGGTGACTTCAACTACCCCTCCATTAACGGGAAAAAACTACCATGTACCAATACACTTCCCCAACATTTCCGGGAATTCATTAATTCCAATGCCTTGGACCAGCTCCTTCTTGCCCACACTAGAGGTAGCAACATCCTTGACCTGGTCATTACTAACAGGGGGGCCCCTAAACCAATAGTCAACTCTTCCCTGGTTAGAGCTGACCACAAACTAATCACCTTGAAATCCACATCCCCCCCAAAAAGGGAACCACCATGAAAAAGCTCCAAAGCTAACTTTGGGCTCCTAAAACAGAGGTGCTACCTTCATGACACCCATGCAAATGGAGAATAATTGCCGGAAACCCAAAACCTATACTAATGCACTGTCTTAACACATACACAAATGCATGAATCTGCCCTGCTCAATAGAACCAAGACTCCCCCCTCCAAAAAAAGGGAAACCAATCTGGTGGTCCTCCTGCCATAAACAAACTCTACAACAGAAGGAGGAAACTGATGCAGAATAAGGTGAAGTCCCAAGACTGGAAAAATCCCCTTTTCAGCCTCAACAAAAAATTGAAATTCCTCATCAAATCCTCTAAAGCTAGCTATGAAAACAGAATTACAGCAGATAGTAAAGACAACCACAAGACCTTCTATAGTTATTAAAGAATCTCAATGGCAATCCTCAGATTTGCTCTGAGCTACTGCACAATGTACCTCCTATACTGAGCCCAGATATTGCCAAATACTGGGCCACAGTTTCCCAAAATTTTCCCCTCTTTTCCCAAAAAACCTATCACATTAACAGTAGATTGCCAGGCACCCAGCATTACTGCTGCAAAGGGTTTAAAAAACTGTCCAAGGCCAAGAATACAACTTCTATGGGACCTGACAATATCCCTGGATGTGTTCTACATGAACTACAGCACAACTGGCACCTTACCTGTGTGCCCTGTTCAATCACCGCCTCACCTCAGGCTTTGTCCCTACCAAATGGTGCACTGCTATAGTTATCTCTCTCCACAAAGGAGGAGCGACTACAGACCCTGGGAACTATCACCCCATTAGCCTAACAAGTCTGATATGCAAAGCTATGGAATGCATCAGCATAGACCTAATAAACAAGGATATAGGGGAAACTCCAAACTCTGGATTAAAAGTTTGGTTTTGTGAAGGCTAGATCATGCCTGCTCAACTTGGTTTACTTCTTTGATTCAGTCACCAGAGCTGTGGATTTTTCCCATTTAAATACTGGCAAAAAGAAAAAAAAAAGGGGGCCAAGAGTCATACGATGTCAGGTTATAGTGGTTGCTAAGGACATAGGCTCTAGTGTAGTGCAGTAACTAGGGTACACACAATTAAGTGTATGAGCTAAGTTTACTGAATAGCAAATAGGCCACCATGTCCACAGGTACCTAAATGTGTAAGGGCTACAACATGTTAGTGTAGGCAGAAGAGGCAGCTGACATAAAAAGGGTGTGTGTCATGGTTTGTGTAAGCACATTGGAGCTCAGCGACTCCTGTTTACACTCAGCTAAGAACAGCTAAGCAGGGGTGTGTGTCTGAGGCTGCTAAGCTGTGCTTAGCTGGTTAAAGAAAAGCTAAGTGTGCTTGTGTACAAGGGAGGGCCCTTTATGCTCAGCAATTTTTACCCTAGCTCCATGGGTTTTGTAAAATGCCATGGGGCTTAGAAGTGGAGGAAATTGAAAAAAAAATAAAAATAAAAGGAAATAGCTAAGAAAAGGCAATCAACTCTCTCTCTCTCTTTCTGCAGTTATTTTTTTTTTATTTATTTGTTTCATAGAATACTGTGGTCTCTCTCTCTTTCTCTCTGCAGTAAGTGGGGATTATTGTGTTTCACTTCATTGATATTCAGTGTTAAACTCTTAGCCTAGAGGGTTTCTAAATATTAATAAGTGTTATTCACATATCCTTGAATTTATTACTGATCAATATCTGAGTTGTTTGGCTTTCTGCTATATACCTACAATCAACTGCATTACTAGCTGAGTTAAGTACAAACTTGCAGTGTTAAAGATTGTACTGCATTTTATTTTTATATCTATTCAGTTGTTTTATTGAATATTGTAGTCTGTGTCTCTCTGCAGTTATTTATTTTTCTATGTATTTGTTTCATAGAATACTGTGGTCTCTCGCTCTCTCTCTCTCTCTCTGCAGTTTGTTTCCCCGCCCTCCCGCCCGCTTCCTGTTTTGGTATTAATCTTGGTGGCTTTGGAATTTCCCACCCTTCCTGTAAATTTGTGTTTGAATACTCCTCCTGGGTCTATCTCATTTGCTCACTCAACCAAGTACAGTGAGATAATATTTTGACTTCAGACACTCCTACCAGTCCAATCTGTCAGCTGTATCCCAGCTCTATCCCAGTCTAGTGTCACACAATCATTCTACCTAATACAGAGAGAGCATTTGAGAAGGGCATGCCACTTAGGTCCTTGACCTTGAATTATCTTCTGTTTCTCCTTTCCCCCTTTCCACTTTACATAAAAAAGTCTAAGCTTGTTTCCTGCCTTTCCTGTAACTAGTCTAGTTATAGTCCAGTTACAGATTTGCTGTATCCAGGAATGTTTGTAAGCTTCTGAGCCCCTCAAGCCTTTCTGTGTTGGAGGAAAGCCTTCTAGCTTTTCAGTGGAAGTGGTAAGCACTAGGTAGCCTATATACCACAAGAGTGGTTTCTGGCCCAGAAATTGTAGTTTATTGGCCATTTGGGCAGTTTTTCCATCTCTTTCTACTTTCTGGTTTAAAAGCTCACATTTCACTTGTTTCCCACCTTTCCTGTAACTAGTCTAGTCCAGATACAGATTTGCTGTATCCAGGACTGTTTGTAAGCTTCTGTGCCCCCCAAGCCTTTTTGTGTTGGAGGGAAGCCTTCTAGCTTATCAGTGGGAGTGGTAAACACTAGGTAGCCTATCTACCACAAGAGGAGTAGTTAATTGGCCATTTGGGCAGTTTCTTTCCATCTATTTCAACTTTCTGACTTAAAATCCCACATTTGCACTTGTTTCCCACCTTTCCTATAACTTGCCTAGTCCAGACCTCCAGGGCAGAAATGCACTCGACCACCACAACAAAACACTAATCACGAGACACATAACTCTCCTAAACAATGTGCCACTCAACCAAAGCCCCTAAGGCAAAACAGCATGCCCAACATGCCAGTCATAGGTGACTCGATAGTGAGGCACACTGATGTCCCACTCACTAGGGTGAATAAGTAACAGTCAGCTGCCTGTCAGGTGCCAGGATCTGCCACATAACACTTGCACTCAGGTCCCTCAACAACAGGTACAAATATGACTCAGTCATTGTACATGTGGGTGTGAAAGATCTGAGATGTACCTCCCTGGACTACATGAAAAGAGACATGGAGGAGCTCTCGGATTATGTAGCCCAGGCAGGTATGACCCTAGCTCTGAGCAGCATCCTACCATCACAGAGAATGATACCACAGTACAAGGAGAAAATTATTGATTTCAACAATTGGTTAAGTTTCTGGTGTCATTCTAAGGAGATCCATTATCTGTATGCCTGGGATGACATGATTGATAGACCTCGATGCTTTGTCAGAGATGGCCTACATCTGTCATCCCTGGGCTTCCGGATACTGGCCAAGGCTCTTGCCACTCATATAGTTCCTTTTTAGGGTGGTGTTCAAAAGGCCAAATTACCACTGCAACAGCTACAAACAAATGCAATTTGAGGGTCATGCTGCTCAATGCTAGAAATCTGAACTTCAAAATGCACTTACTCAGAGTACTCCTTAAAATAGAGAACATTGACATAGAGACCTGGTTCAAGGCAGCAGAAAACACACCTGCACTACCAGGCTATAACTCATTCCACACCTTTTGGTCCCAGAACTTGCACCGTAGCTCCAAAGGTGGTGGTGTTTCCATACACATAAAGTATGTGCACACCTCCAGACTGGTAGCCCAACATAATGCATCAGCGATAATTTAGGTGTGGCTAACATTGGGTAAGACAGCGATTCAGGTTGTAGCCTGCTATAGGTCCCCAACCATGTCCCAAGACTCACACTCAATGTTCCTAAGCACCCTGGAGAATATTAGGGTCCAACCTAACACTTTCATACTAGGTGACTTCAACTACCCCTCCATTAACTGGAAAAACTACCATGTACCAATACACTTGCCCAACATTTCCTGGAATTCATTAATTCCAATGCCTTGGACCAGCTCCTTCTTGCCCACACTAGAGGTAGCAACATCCTTGACCTGGTCATTACTAACATGGGCAACCGTTGCTCTAAACCAATAGTCAACTCTTCCCTGGTTAGAGCTGACCACAAACTAATCACCTTGGAAATCCACATCCCCCCCCCCCGCAAAGGTAACCACCATGAAAAACGTCTCCAAAGCTAACTTTGGGCTCCTAAAAACAGAGGTCGCTACCTTCATGACACCCATGCAAATGGAGAATAATTGCACGACCACCAAATCCTATACTAATGCACTGTACGAACACATACACAAATGCATGAATCTCGCCATGCTCAATAGAACCAAGACTCCCTCCTCCAAAAATAGGAAGCCAATCTGGTGGTCCTCCTGCCATAAACAAACTCTACAACAGAAGGAGGAAACTGATGCAGAATAAGGTGAAGTCCCAAGACTGGAAAAAACTCCCTTATCAGCCTCAACAAAAAGTTGAAATTCCTCATCAAATCCTCTAAAGCTAGCTATGAAAACAGAATTACAGCAGATAGTAAAGACAACCACAAGACCTTCTATAGTTATGTAAAGAATCTCAATGGCAATCCTCAGATTTGCTCTGAGCTACTGCACAATAGTACCTCCTATACTGAGCCAACAGATATTGCCAATATACTGGCCGACAGATTCAGTTTCAAATTTACCCCTCTTTCCCCTCCCAAAAGACCTATCACATTAACAGTAGATTGCCAGGCACCCAGCATTACTGCTGCATAGGTTAAAATAGCACTGTCCAAGGCCAAGAATACAACTTCTATGGGACCTGACAATATCCCTGGATGTGTTCTACATGAACTACAGCACGAACTGGCACCTCACCTGTCTGCCCTGTTCAATCACAGCCTCACCTCAGGCTTTGTCCCTACCAAATGGTGCACTGCTATAGTTATCTCTCTTCACAAAGGAGGAGTGACTACAGACCTTGGGAACTATTGCCCCATTAGCCTAATACTTTCAAGTCTGATATGCAAAGCTATGGAATGCATCAGCATAGACCTAATAAACAAGGATATAGGGAATCTCCAAACTCTGGATTCCACACAGTTTGGTTTTGTGAAGGCTAGATCATGCCTGCTCAACTTGGTTTACTTCTTTGATTCAGTCACCAGGAGCTGTGGATGAAAGCAAGGTGGTTCACACAGCTTCCTTGATCTAGCCAAGGCCTTTGATATCATTCCCCACTCAGGAATCATAGAAAAACTCATTAAGCTAGGCATCAACCCCTAAATCAATAGGTGGGTTGCAAACTGGCTCACAGATAGGAACCACAGTGTAAAAATAGCTGACTCCAAGTCAGATTGCTGACCAGTCACGAGTGGAGTCTCACAGGATTCAGTCCTGGGTCCTCTCCTGTTTGGTATATACTTATCTGACATCCAGGCCAACATGAAGGGACTCTGGCTGACAAAGTTCTAATTGCAAGTTGGGAGCTATTATTAACTCCCAAGTGATGTTCACATCCTATAGAAAGGCCTCACTGGACCAATGACTGGTGTCAGAACTATGGCCATAATGTGTAGCTCAATGCCAAAAAATGTATCGTCATCCCCTTTGGGAAAAACCTGGTCCCCATGAATTACCACATCAATCGTAGTCCACTGAACACAGAAGACATTTTAAGAGCTCTGGGAGCACAGGTTTACACCAACCTCTCTTTCGACCACTGAGTTGCCACTGTGGTCAGAAAGTCCTTCTATGTGGCACATCTCATTACTAAGGGTTTTGCATCCAGAAAGAAAGAGGTCATTGTCTCCCTCTACTCTTCCCTCATTAGGCCAGTCATTGAGTACAATGCCTCATTTGGCATGTACCTCACTAGACACCTGCAACTGGAGAGGCCGCAAAAGTACCTCACAAAGAGGATTCAAGGCCTTAAACACTTTTCCTATATGGACAGACTCAAAAAACTCCAGCTATTCTCTGTCTCATATCGCCTACTTAGAGGCGATCTCTGCTTGACTTTCACAGCCATGTCTGACTGGCTCTGTTAGAAATGCTACATCTAAAGAAATATCAATCTTTCCGCTCCATACGCTCCAGAGACCTCAATCTCATTGCCACAATCAATAGAATGTGCTGGAGGGACAGGTTCATAACCCAGTGACTGCCCATGCTATGGAATAGTCTTCCCATACATGTCAAACAGAGCACCTCACTGGACCTCTTCAAGATAAATATTGATGAGTGGATGGGAAATAGAAAATTCTCCCTAGGGATCACTCCAGTGACTCTACTTGGCAGAGGCACTAGGAACTAAGGTCAGGTGGCATGATGAATCCTATGGACTAGGCTTGTAAAGGCTCCAGAGCCATTAGCCTAGTACACATCTATAAATCTATGAACCTATGAACTATAAATGACTAATAAGTCCTCTGACACTCACAGTGGCCCATTCAAACCCCTCAATAATGTAGCTGGCAGGTGGAATGTATCATAGTCAGCCAATCACATGGGCTGCATCTGCAGCACACCTGTATAAAGTATACAGACACCCTTCAATCTGATTTTTCCCACATACTCTGCACCATTGGAGTACACACTTGGGAATTTTAACTGACAAGATGATAGAGACTGTAGCTGCTTTGCTACATCTCTACATGCTACAAGCTGAGGGCAGTGATGAGGATGATGCTGAGAACTGGCCCAGACTGAGGAGGAGAAGAGTGTTCAGACCTAGGGTATTGGCAACCTTTTAAGGGCTACATGAGCTGGAGATGGTAGAGCACTACAGTGGACAGGGACATACTACAGCAACTTAGCAAGCTCTGCCGCCCTCACCTCAGACCCAGAACAAACAGAGAGGAACCTATCCAGTGGAAACAAATGTATATGTAGCCTTAAGAATATTAGCTACTGTGGTACTTTCCAAAGACCTAGTAGGAGCATCATGGAGGTCTCACAGGCATCCCATCCAGGATACTCCAACAGTTCCTGGATGTCATGCTAACACATGCCAGTGAATAAATTTAATTCCCAACACCCCTGACAGGACCACTAATATGCATCTTTTCCATCATTAGCAGCCACTACCCAGAGGTACTGGGTTCCATAGACTGCACTCATGTATACATCAAAGCACCAGTTGGTGAGGAGGGTAGAGTCTATGTCAGCTGCAAGGGTATCACTCCATCAACTGCCAGGTGTGCAATGCCCAAGGCATTATCATCAATGTGTGTGCTGGCTGCTTCCATCTTTGTGCCCCATACATCTGCTGTGGTCCTCAGATGGTTTGTGTTGCACTGTTATTATAAGGCTAAAGTTGAACATAGCTCTCAGACTTAAAGACAGACATCTGGACAGGCCATATATAACAGTCAGACACAGACTTGAAGTTCAGATATCATACCCATATCAAGCTAATAAAAACTGTTCTACCAAATGTGTATGTTTGGAAGAAATGTTAAGATCCTGCCCCATGTCTGGGCTTGTGTGTGACAAAATTTTGGCACTGTGACTATGTATATATGTATGTACATGTGTGTGTGTGTGTGTGTGTGTGTGTGTGTGTGTGTGTGTGTGTGTGTGATAGTGTGTGGCCAATGTGTGTGTGTGTGTGTGTGGAGTGTGTGTGTGTGTGTGTGTGTGTGTGTGTGTGTGTTCTATAGTTATATAAAGAATCTCAATGGCAATCCTCAGATTTGCTCTGAGCTACTGCACAATAGTACCTCCTATACTGAGCCAACAGATATTGCCAATATACTGGCCGACAGATTCAGTGCCAAATTTACCCCTCTTTCCCCTCCCAAAAGACCTATCACATTAACAGTAGATTGCCAGGCACCCAGCATTACTGCTGCATAGGTTAAAATAGCACTGTCCAAGGCCAAGAATACAACTTCTATGGGACCTGACAATATCCCTGGATGTGTTCTACATGAACTACAGCACGAACTGGCACCTCACCTGTCTGCCCTGTTCAATCACAGCCTCACCTCAGGCTTTGTCCCTACCAAATGGTGCACTGCTATAGTTATCTCTCTTCACAAAGGAGGAGTGACTACAGACCTTGGGAACTATTGCCCCATTAGCCTAACAAGTCTGATATGCAAAGCTATGGAATGCATCAGCATAGACCTAATAAACAAGGATATAGGGAATCTCCAAACTCTGGATTCCACACAGTTTGGTTTTGTGAAGGCTAGATCATGCCTGCTCAACTTGGTTTACTTCTTTGATTCAGTCACCAGAGCTGTGGATGAAAGCAAGGTGGTTCACACAGCCTACCTTGATCTGGCCAAGGCCTTTGATACCATTCCCCACTCAGGAATCATAGAAAAACTCATTAAGCTAGGCATCAACCCCTATATCACTAGGTGGGTTGCAAACTGGCTCACAGATAGAACCCACAGTGTGAAAGTGGCTGACTCTAAGTCAGACTGCTGACCAGTCATGAGCGGAGTCTCACAGGATTCAGTCCTGGGTCCTCTCCTGTTTGGTATATACTTCTCTGACATCCAGGCCAACATGAAGGGACTCTGGCTGACAAAGTTCACAGATAATTGCAAGTTGGGAGCTATTATTAACTCCCCAAGTGATGTTCACATCCTATAGAAAGGCCTCACTGAGACCAATGACTGGTGTCAGAACTATGGCCATAAGCTCAATGCCAAAAGAATGTATCGTCATCCCCTTTGGGAAAAACCTGGTCCCCATGAATTACCACATCAATCGTAGTCCACTGAACACAGAAGACATTTTAAGAGCTCTGGGAGCACAGGTTTACACCAACCTCTCTTTCGACCACTGAGTTGCCATTGTGGTCAGAAAGTCCTTCTATGTGGCACATCTCATTACTAAGGGTTTTGCATCCAGAAAGAAATAGGTCATTGTCTCCCTCTACTCTTCCCTCATTAGGCCAGTCACTGAGTACAATGCCTCATTTGGCATGTACCTCACTAGACACCTGCAACTGGAGAGGCCGCAAAAGTACCTCACAAAGAGGATTCAAGGCCTTAAACACTTTTCCTATATGGACAGACTCAAAAAACTCCAGCTATTCTCTGTCTCATATCGCCTACTTAGAGGCGATCTCTGCTTGACTTTCACAGCCATGTCTGACCCAGCTCTGTTAGAAATGCTACATCTAAAGAAATATCAATCTTTCCACACCATACGCTCCAGAGACCTCAATCTCATTGCCACAATCAATAGAATGTGCTGGAGGGACAGGTTCATAACCCAGTGACTGCCCATGCTATGGAATAGTCTTCCCATACATGTCAAACAGAGCACCTCACTGGACCTCTTCAAGATAAATATTGATGAGTGGATGGGAAATAGAAAATTCTCCCTGGGGATCACTCCAGCGACTCTACTTGGCAGAGGCACTAGGAACTAAGGTCAGGTGGCATGATGCCAGGGTAATCCTATGGACTAGGCTTGTAAAGGCTCCAGAGCCATTAGCCTAGTACACATCTATAAACCTATGAACCTATGAACTATAAATGACTAATAAGTCCTCTGACACTCACAGTGGCCCATTCAAACCCCTCAATAATGTAGCTGGCAGGTGGAATGTATCATAGTCAGCCAATCACATGGGCTGCATCTGCAGCACACCTGTATAAAGTATACAGACACCCTTCAATCTGATTTTTCCCACATACTCTGCACCATTGGAGTACACACTTGGGAATTTTAACTGACAAGATGATAGAGACTGTAGCTGCTTTGCTACATCTCTACATGCTACAAGCTGAGGGCAGTGATGAGGATGATGCTGAGAACTGGCCCAGACTGAGGAGGAGAAGAGTGTTCAGACCTAGGGTAACCTTTTAAGGGCTACATGAGCTGGAGATAGTAGAGCACTACAGTGTGGACAGGGACATACTACAGCAACTTAGCAAGCTCTGCCGCCCTCACCTCAGACCCAGAACAAACAGAGAGGAACCTATCCAGTGGAAACAAATGTATATGTAGCCTTAAGAATATTAGCTACTGGTACTTTCCAAAGACCTAGTAGGAGCATCATGGAGGTCTCACAGGCATTCACATCCAGGATACTCCAACAGTTCCTGGATGTCATGCTAACACATGCCAGTGAATAAATTTAATTCCCCAGCACCCCTGCGGACAGGACCACTAATATGCATCTTTTCCATCATGTAGCACACTACCCAGAGGTACTGGGTTCCATAGACTGCACTCATGTATACATCAAAGCACCAGTTGGTGAGGAGGGTAGAGTCTATGTCAGCTGCAAGGGGTATCACTCCATCAACTGCCAGGCCATGTGCAATGCCCAAGGCATTATCATCAATGTGTGTGCTGGCTGCCCTGGCAGTTATCATGACTCCCATCTTTGTGCCCCATACATCTGCTGTGGTCCTCAGATGGTTTGTGTTGCACTGTTATTATAAGGCTACAAGTTGAACATAGCTCTCAGACTTAAAGACAGACATCTGGACAGGCCCATATATAACAGTCAGACACAGACTTGAGATTCAGATATCATACCCATAAGTAAACTCAAGCTAATACAAAACTGTTCTACCAAATGTGTATGTTTGGAAGAGAAATGTTAAGATCCTGCCCCCATGTCTGGGCTTGTGTGTGACAAAATTTCAGCACTGACGACTATGTATATATGTATGTGTGTGTGTGTGTGTGTGTGTGTGTGTGTGTGTGTGTGTGTGTGTGTGTGCGTGTGTGTGTGCGTGTGTGTGCGTGTGTGTGCGTGTGTGTGTGTGTGTGTGTGTGTGTGAGTGTGTGTGTGTGTGTAGATCAAAGTATCTTGAGGCCTTTTCCACCAAGTAAACTTCCCATTGCCCTACTTTACAATGCCTGCTGATGTCATTCACCTTAGAAGTAACTTTCGACACTCTTTAGCCATGTAAGCTCTGTGTTACATGTGATAAGTACATAGCACTATAGTACATACAACTAAATAGGTAAGGGTTCTAATTTCACCACTGGCAAGTGTTTGTAGGTTAAAACATTATGAGTCCTTTTCTACCCAGTAAGCTTCCCATTGCCCTAATTTACAAGGCCTACTGATATCATTCACCTTGGAAACACCTTTGGACACTCTTCAGCCATATAAGCTCAGTGGTGCATGTGATTATGTAGCACTATAATACAGACAAATGAATAGGTAGGGGTTCTAATCTCATTACTGGCAACAGTGATACTGTTTGTGTGTGTGTGTGTGTGTGTGTGTGTGTGTGTGTGTGTGTGTGTGTGTGTGTGTGTGTGTGTGTATGTGTGTGTCAGAACCATATCCCCTGTGTGTGTATTGGTTATATCATTTTGATGCCTGGTTTGTCCTGGTGACACCCCCATTGCATTACTTTACAGGGCCTGTTCATGTCATCCACCTTAGATCCATTGTTGGACAGTGTCTAGACATATAAGCTCCATGGCGCATGTGATAAGTAGGCAACACTATAGTACATACAACTAAGTAAGTAGGTAGGTGTTTGAATTTCAATACAGCCAACAATATTACTGTATATGTTTGTGTGCATAGCATATCCCCTGTGGCTGTTGTATGCATTGGTTATACCATTTTAAGGCCTGTTGACCCCCTGTCCATAGCATTACTTTAAAGAGCCTGTTGATGTCATCCACTTTAGATGCACCATGTCAAAATCTACAGGACATACCAGTCATCTGTGCAGATGTATGCAGAATGTCCAGATGTTTGCAACATATATGTGGTCTACGTCTCATAACAATGGAGTATTATGGCAAATCATTGGCAAATATGTGACAGTTGCCATAGTGACAGACATGTCAGCTTCAGATGTCATATCCATCTGAAGCATCATGCTGATGCAAAATCTGTTACCCTATCACTTTTCTATGTTTATAAGAGCAATATGTGAGAACAGTCCCTATTTTGGGTGGTTTATCTCACCATTCATGAAGTCATTCCCAAAATTAATTGGTGTATGAGTTATGCCCCTGGCATATAGTCTCCGTGGTGCATGCAATATGTATGTAGCACTATAGTACATACAAGTAGATAGGTAGATGTTCTAATCTGACTATTGACAACTGTGTGAGTGTATGTTGTTCTGTATGCATATCCCCTGTGGCTGTCTTGCTGTGTGTATGCAATGGTTACACCATTTCTGTGTTCCTGTTTCACCCTGTTAACTCCCCCATTGCCAACCTAGTCAGGTCCCCTACAGATGTCATCCACCTTAGAAGCGCAGTTACACATTTTCTACCACAAAGACACTGTGGTGCGTGCAAATGTAATGTCAGTCTGTATTGTACATATCAAGATAGGTAGGTGTTCTAACTAGAAAAGTGTCAACTTTGTGTGCATGTGTGTTTCAATGCCTGTTCCCATGCAGCTGTATATGTGTGTGTTTGCGATGACTCTACCATGTTAAGGGCCTGTGAACCCCCCATTGGCAATCCTAACAGACCCTGCAATTGTCACCCACCTAAATAGTAGTGGCAGACACTGCAACACTATAGTAACTCTGTGGTGCGTATGCTATGTATATAGGAGTATCATATGTAAAACTAGGCAGGTAGAGGTTCTGCTATCAACAATGGTAGGTCATGAGTGTGTGTGTGTGTGTGTGTGTGTGTGTGTGTGTGTGTGTGTGTGTGTGTGTGTGTGTGTGTGTGTGTGTGTGTGTGTGTGTGTGTGTGTGTGTGTATATATATATGTATATCTCCTTGCAGCAGTCTAACTATGTTACGGCTAGCAGCATGCCTCTCAAACCCTCACAGAAAGACATCTGGTTAATGCCATATGGAAAAATGGGGCAAAGGCCAAACATTGAGTACAACCTTCACATACTGATATGACATGCATGGAAAGTAGATGCCAGAACAGTTTGTGCATTTGAATGCACTTTCCAAAGGGTATGTGTGGTGACATGACAATATCAGTCATTAATCTGTAATGTTAGTCTGTCATGGTTTTCCAACAATTTGCCAGAAAACCACAATGTTATGACAAATGAAAAAAAATATGTGGCAAACATCAGGACATTCTGCTGAAATATGTAGAGGTCAGAGGTATGTCCACTGTCTGTATCAGCCTGAAGGTTGCAGTCCATGTTTGGCAAGGTAAACGATACAGAGGTCCTGAAAGTGTAGGACAACAAACATTTCATAAAGTTGCATACTAATTGCATAGAACAGTTATTGCACATCAGAAGCACCTTAATGTTATGACAAATAGTGTAAGCTAAGGTAAAGTCACACAAAGAAGGTGTCATAGTAGCACACCAAAGGAAGTCCAGTGTGTTTCACTTGCTGTGGGTATGGTATGTCCTGCCAACTGTCACGTTAATACAAGATGTGTCCCACAGTCCACATTTGATAAGGTGGCAACCACAATCTCTGTCGCCTATGCATGTGAATATGTAGACATGTGAAGGCCCTGTGACTACCTACTGCCCCCAATGATCCACATGTATGTAGGCATGAATATTAACTGCCACCACCTACATATGTAGGTACTTCCTAAGGCTGTGTCAACTGTAAGTATTGTGCAGTCTGTCATTGAGCCACAAACTGCTGTTAACACACTGCAATGAGTCATACAGTGGGTATGGAATGGTGCCAAGTTTCTGGCCTCAAGCTGAATGCAGACAACAGTGTCAGCATACCATATAGCAAGGACATGGCCACAGTATTTCCCACATCACCACCAACCCCATAAACACACAGACTGCGATGACAGACCCGGGTACTTGGGATGCCAACAGTGTTGCATTAAGGCAAAAAGTAGTGGCATTGGTCAGAAAATGCTTGTACGTGGTTCACCACATAGGTAAAGGGACTGCATCCAGACAACAAGTGGACATTACATCTGAATAGTCCTCAGTCAGTACAACAATACATTAGCAGCATGGCTGGTCTGCTATGCAGACATGTGCAGAAACTGTAAAGGCTATGTTAAGACTCACAAAGGTCAGCCATGGCCCTCAACACCTGTTCCACGTAGACAACTGTAAACAGTACTGCCTCACTGGTTATTCATCAGGTTGTCCATAGGTGTCTGTGGCATGCCTAGATGGCATTATTGTGCTCAGCCCTTCAACAGCTGCCCCATATATGAGAGTATAACACTGTGCACATTACCAGCACGACAGGCCTGCATCACATATGAGATAGCAAAAACACATGCTGGAGAGTCAGATTTGGCTCCCAGAGGCTGCCCTGTGTCAGGACTACACTCCCTAAACAAGTCAAACACAGTACCATGCATACCCTTATCAACTGCATCAAGGTTGAGTGTATGTGAAAAACAACATATTTTGATTGGGTTCAACCTGTGTCCAGCAATGCCAGAGGCAACAGGTGCTGATCAATGATTCTGTTGTGGATAAAGTAATGGCTAGGCTTGTAAGGGACCCTGGGTCAGTACTCTAGTAACCTCCTCTGCATCTATGAACCTGTGATCCTATGGAACACCCAGGTGACATGTATGAATGCTAGCTGGCTGTGTCAAGGAGTATGCATGCAAGGTTACACTGTCTGGCCCCATTGTCTCTCACACACTGTTGCATGCATATGCACCTAGGTAAACATGCACATATACAGCCATACCTTGGCAATGAAAAGGTCTCTGTGTTTCCACTCTGCCATAATCGGCTTTGGTAAAGGCAGCAGCTCTGCAGGACGTACATACACAGACACCCAGAACAGAAACAGAATAAGATTTGTGAGACAACAGTCAGTCAGCAGTACTAACAGCAGTAAAGCATCATGGCAGAAAGGTACATACACTTTGATGTGTACCCATGACATTTGCCAGCAGACAGCACCTTAAATGGCATAACAGTAGTACACTACACACTGGAATTACCTGTACTATATTCACTCTATGCATCAGACACATATTAGCATATCCCTGCATTTATGGTATCGATGACATGAATGTAGCACAGGTATCATCACATGCACAGGGTGTGGTGTGGGGTTGCCAAAGGCCTAGGGTGGGCCATACAGTTGACATTATGTGTGTGAGTCTGGAGGGGTGGTGTTCAGCTGGGCCATGGAGAGGAGCTGTGTTTGTCAGGTAGTGACCTGCATGTGATACTGATGTGTGAGTGTGTATATGCACACAGCCAAGCCATGTGCTAGCCCTACATGAGGGTATGTTGAGCAACAGTGGACCATACATGGCAAGATGTACAATTCATTGTTTCTGGCCATGGACATGGAAACTGGTTCTGCCAGGAGTGTCACTGGCACAACCATGCCCAAGGCCAAATTCTGTACTACTTCCTGATGGTGACAAATGTCTGTTGGGTCTGTGTCCCTCACGGGACCAGCCAGGACTACAAGCCCATGGTCTGTTATGTTGTGGTGTGGACAGCACCCTCCCTTCAGTATTACTAGTAGTGCTGCTACTATGGGAATGTGAATGTGCATGGCCACATGGGGTCTCAGCTGATGTTGTTGCTGACCTACGTCCATGCGTCTGACACCCTATTCCAACCACATGTTCAAGCACAGACATTGCATGGTTAAGGACTGACAATGTCTCACCACACCATCTATCCATGACATCAGCAAAATGACTTACGGCAACACCAATGCCATGGAGGGTGTCATGCATGCCAGAAAGTGTTGCATCCATGACCCTGAGCATCCATCTGGTGTTCCGTTCACAATGTGCCTGTGCCTCCATGATGGACCAAAACATGCGTTGGGTGACATGTGCTGTGACACCTCTGACAGGGCCTGGATGGGCAGCAGTCCTCCTTCAAGCACACCTGTTATTCTGCCTATGTGGGACATCACCAGCTCTCTGGCTATGGCTAGTGTCTGCAGTCACAGATGCCATAGTTACCACACTAGCCTGTTTGATGCCACCACCCTCTGATTGTCCAATATCTGTGTCTGCTGGGGAATGGGTATGTATGGGCATACTGACCGTGTGTGAGGACATTGTAAGTGGAGGTGGGATGTCAACCAATGATACAGATTCAGACCCCAACAACCCCATCTGTGCCTCACTACGACCACCATCGTCATTAGAGTCTCATGAGATACTAACATCAGGTTGTGAGGATGAGAAACCCCAACCCCCATATTGACCTGTGAGGGGAAGACAACATACATAAATTTAGAGAATAAAATGGACGAGAAATCCACTTCTAAATTTATTCAAAGTGCTCTTAAAAACTAAGTGCTTTCACCATAAACACATGCCTTCTTCAGAGTTAATAAAAGCCTTAAACCATTCATATATTTGTACAAAAAAAAATCTCCTTCAACCAATCAATTCACCCTACTCTTAATTAATTACTTATTTCAATTAATTCAATTGAATTGTATATTCCCAACTGGCCCCATTATTTAAACACACACACACACATATATATATATATATATATATATATATATATATATATATATACATACACACACACACATATATATATATATATATATATATATATATATATATATATATATACCTACATATAATACAAGCAATTTATATGTGCAAATGTGTTCACAAATGCCATGTTTTACCACAATCCTAAAAATAACACAATAGTAAATATTTCAAAATAATATAATCCAAAAGTACATACATATATATTGTGTTGTTATAAAACAATAAAACAATAAAACATCAAAACATTAATAATCTATCTGCTAAAAATGCAACTTGTACTAAACTTCATTTGCCCTTTGTTTCAACACTGGCATCACTGATATGTTGTCATTCAAGCCAGGTAAACAAGTTGCATTTACAATAAATTGTCATTTATATTCCAATTTTTCTACTTTAAGTTTGTCCCCCTCTTTCATTTGGAAGCACTCTATCAACCACAAAGAAGATAAACTTCTTGTAGTTTAAACAGGTGGTACTGTGTATATATAGGGCAATGTGTATATCTCTATTTTTAATAACTCTAAGATGCTCTGCTATTTTGTCTTTTAGTCTACGTATCATTTTGCCTACGTAGAATCCCGGGCAGGTAGTACAAGTGGCTAAATAAACCACCATGTTGGAATTACAACTGCATCTACCTGGACAAGGTATCACCCTATTGTAACCAAATACTGAACATAAGGGCCATCATTTATAAACTTGCAATACCTACATGCTCCACATTTCTACATAACGTACGTAAATTATTTCCTGCATTATAATGTTTGCTGATACACACACACACACACACACACACACACACACACACACACACACACACACACACATGTCAGGTGCCAGAAAGACATTATACAGACCACACCTTCTGACTGATGCCATGCACAAGACACAATCAGACCACAACAGACATACTCTGGACAGGCCCTCAACAACATGCAGTGCAGTAATGTCCAGTTAATGTTGCTAATACTATACACCTGTGAGATACATGAGAAGTGGGAGTATGTGATGTATCTTTACCTAAAATACAGTGCACCTGTGTACACAATACTAATGTACCCCTGTATAGCACATTGGCTACACCTATGCAAAAGTATGTGCCAATATCTTACAGCTCCTGTGATGACCAATGTGATGCACTGCAGTGAACTCCACCGCAAGTGAACATGCACATATTGCAATATGGCTAAGCTTAACAGTGGTCTGCATGAAAGACTGGCTGCCCTTAACATGCCTAGGGTATTGGTGAGCCACAACATGACAGTTCCACACTCACCGGCTTCAGGTTGATGTTCCCCAGCAACACCAGAGTTACATATGTAGATGTGGTGGAGTGGTATTGTCAGCATACACACATGCAGCATTGGTACAGGATAATATGTGAATTTATGAACACGTACACTACAAGCTGTCATACTACCCAAATTGCTGACAGTCACAATATGTGTGCACATGTATGCATTACAAAACCCCACCCAAAAATGCAGATTGACCTGACATATGCATACATGTATTCAAGGGCTGCCACTATGAATGTTACAGTATTAATGTGATGCCTACTGGGGCCTTATCTGGACACTCCTCCACTGTGAAATCTGTGCCATCCACCTCCACAACATATGTAGTCATGGTATCCTGGGAGGAGGTGGCTGAACCAAGGTTTGCAAGGAACTCCTCAGTGGTTGAGAGTGGTGCTTGAGTAATAGGCCCTCCACCTGTGCCAGCAAGGTCCCTGGTCACAGCTGCAGCCCTTTGCCATGCACTGTGTATGAGGTCTGTGGCATGGTGTCAGACCTCTTTGTAGCTCCTGTCCTGGTGGCCCACATTATTGACTGTTGCTACTAGTTCTGCCCACAGGGTAGTGCGTTCTTGCAGGTTTTGGTGGCTCCTTCCCAACAGAGTCCGGTGATGTAATCTGAGGGCATTGATGATTGCAGCGGTCTCAGCTTCTGAGAATGGCAGGTTCCATCTTCTGTACATCCCACCTGAAAGACATGAACAGGGGAACACATCACAGGACCACATACATTGGCCACCATTATGTACAGACCCTGCACATCCACTTTTTCCAGCACTATCCACCACTAATGCCCACATCATACCCTTGCCATCTATCAGCACAGTATGTGTGTGGGTATCTGCAACATACTGGCATTACAGCATACATTGCCCCCTGATCCTGATGTTTCATGTCCCCCCAATGAGTACCATTAATGTGCATAAGTTTCTGTTCATCATTCACATCACACAGCACATGCAGCAGCAGGCGACATCACAGAGTTTCCCCACAGGGAATACGAGGCCATCAAACATCTACCATACACCTATAGGCTATAAGGCCAACCCTCTACCCGGTTTCATACATACTCCTCAGGAGTGTCCTCACTGTGGCAGGCAAGGAAATCATGGACTCCACATTGCTGGGACCGCTGCACAAGTGCAAGTCATGTTCCACTGTGTTAACACACACACACACACACACACACACACACACACACACACACACACACACACACACACACACACACACACACACACACACACACACACACACACACACACACACACACACACACACACACACACACACACACACACACACACACACACACACACACACACACACACACACACACACACACACACACACACAAACACACCACACACTCAACCTGGTGAGTGACCTGGACTGGCCTTATTGGCAGCATGTGTATCCCACACAATCACCCTCTGGTGGAATGGGCACCCTGTCTACATCAGGCAGGGTAGCTACCTACACCTTTGCAGGCGTAACCTAGTCAACTGGAAGGTTAACAGCACATACAGCTTCAGGATACCATCTGTGTCCCTGTTGGACAGGGACATCAGCTGCTGCCTTGCATACACATGGGCTAACATGTAGCTTAGGCATATGGCTGCTCAGGGCCCATATCCTAATAACCTCATATGGTACCAAAAATACCAGAAATGGCGTGACTGCTGTGACAGACTGCTCTTATGTGTTCACACACATCACTGTCATCGACTGTTGGGTATCCCCTATGGGCAATGTGACAGTATTTTGCCATTCAGCCTACATCCAACAAATAGGTGAGTGCTACTACAGGTGTATGTTGGCATTCCAGGAAGATCTGAGGTACACAATAACAGAGAGCAGTGCATATGTGGTGTAGGGTGACCTCCTCATAGGTGTCTGACAGCTGCAGTACCCAAATGTTTGCAGAATGTGTACATGTGCCTGATAGATGAAGGCCTCCCTGCCAGACAAATGTGTATTTCCACACACCAGTTGGACATTACGTGATGGTTGTCCACAGAGTTTGGGGAATGTGTCTGTGACATGCCAGATCCCTGTGGACACAGTAATGGTACATGAATATCTGGTACTGTATCCATTCCCTTACATTGTATGCTCAGTATGTACACACTGCTGCTGAGCCAGAGCCAGCATCCCCCACTACTAGTACCTATAACCTACTGTCCTGCTGCAGGGGCCCACCAGGTATGCTAGCCATAGATGTCAGGCAATCAGATACAAGTGTGGAGTACACAGCGACCTAGCCAGAGTATGTCAAGAATTGTCAGGGAGACCTGGACAATCTGTGAAATACTCCAGTATGACATTGGCAGACTGAGAGAGGATCAATGACAGTACATGATGTGATTTGCCAGCTGTATCCACCAGTAAGTACTGTCAGTCTGATACCCCTGCACTGGCCCAGTAATCGAGGAGCCTCAATCCTAACCACTAGCAACAGTGATGGACATACACAGTGGGAGGATGACAAGTACATGCACAGTAAAGTACAATTACCCTTTAGAGCACACAGAGATCATAGTCAGTCTGGGCCTGGTCTATCCCTCTCTCTCCAGATCCCCAGTAAGTCTCCTCACTGCCATAGCTATATGGTTAATATCTCAGCAGAGCGGTCAAGCCAAAATCTTCATCACCATCTGTATCTGACCAGTGCTTTGTGTCCCTGCCCAAGTAGATGACATGCACACTTTGAGATTTCATTTATAAATCAAACACACACACACTTTTGGGAAGGCTGGCACAGGTTTACTAGCTATGTCCCCTTATGCCCAGACCAAAAGGTGGTTAAACATTTATGTGTGCATGTTGTACTGAAACTGAGATAACACATTCATAAAACAAGTGCAGCTTATTCTGTTGAAGTTTTGCAAGTTATCTCTGTATATTCAAGGCTTCCAGCTTCTACTATTAATACATACATTTGCACAGGTAATAGTTTATATACATTTCTTTTCCAGTATGATATACTGCAGTTACATTCTTGAAGCTCAGTTATACCTCTCAACCTCTTAGAGCAAGGCATCTGGACAAAGGCACAAATAAATAGGTTCATAGATTATAGATTAGTACTAGGCTAACTGCCCTTGTGAGCCATTTTAAGCCTAGCCAATTATCCCTTGTGAGGCTCAAGCCCTGCACCTTGTGTTTCAAAGGCAAACACCTTAACCATTAGGCCACTGTGACAAAGGCCCAAAAGTAGTGACCCTTTTTTAATATTGCTTTTACAAACTTAGAAAGTTGATAGAATAGCAGGTTGTGCATTCGCATAACTTTTCTGAAGGATATGACATCTGACATTCAAATATGTGCTGTTATTTTATGATGTAATTCTTTAATGATTTGCCAGTGATTTGGCAGAAAAAAACACAAATGTCTGAGAAACTTGATGAAAGATATGAGACAAATATGTGGACATTCTGCAAAAATCTGGACAGTTTAGAGGTATGCGCTCAGTGAATAACATACAGTTCAACACACACTTCTGCACCAGTAGTGTAATATCCACATAACATATAGCTCTCTTACATTTGTAAGACAAGTATATGAATCATACTAGTTTTCACAAATGACATATGATTATTTACAAAGTTCCAGTTAGCTGGGCTGGCAGTGTCACAGTTAGTATTGTACAACAGACAATCTAGTAGTAGTCATATGTGAGCTGACCCTTGCTGGGGTGACTCAGGGGTCAGAGCTTTGATCTATGTCACTGCAGACAGAGCCATCAGTGATAGTCATAGGTGCTGGACAGCAGACTAATAGCAACATGTCAGTCCAGGAAGTGTTGTTGAGACCTACTGTTTAAATTCCTATTTCCCATGACTGCATTCCCCCATCTGCATTCCATTACATACTTAATTGTATGACATACCTGGATTAGTGCTGTACTCCTTTGTCAGAAGAAATCCAGTTGTGTTGTAAAGAATCGCAGCCTGTTTTCATGAAGAAAGTGTCAGACCTGTTTACCATAGACAGCAGCTTGCCTTTTGTAGGTAATGCTCATAAACAGGTGATGGACTGTGCACCAATCTATGACTCCCACTTGCTAATTGCTTCCAGAACAGCTGGGTTGTCTTTCAATTAGCCACTGGCATGGCGACACAGTGCTATAATTAAGGCCTTCTTGTGGGCCTTGCCCCTTTTCCTGGCCTGCGAGGAGGGCATTATCAAGATGTGGGAGCTACAGCATCACAGAGGGTAGGTGGAAATACTGCCCACTGTTTGGATTGATGTGTTATATCCACAGTTTTGCATGCTATTTCTGGCTATTCCTATCGGACTTTCATATTCTGTAGCAGTGTACTATGTAAATGTGTGTTGGGGTGAGTAAGGAGATAGGCAGAAGTGAGTGTCATACATCCTTTCCTATCTGACTGTGTATGCTGCTACAGTTGATGCTGGTCTATCAGCTGTGTATGTTTGTAGGGGGAGGCTGTAACACATATCCCTTTAAACCTCAACATTCCCCCAAAACCTTTATGTTTGGCTGTTGTGTGGATGCCTTGCTCTAAGTGTTTGGGAGCAATGTTAGGTCTCTAACACATAGCTGGACATACTGCTGCATGAGTAACAGGCCGCAACTGCTGCATTCTGGCCAGGAGTCAGACTAGGGATTGTGAAGACATTGGGGGAGAGC
This sequence comes from Protopterus annectens, assembly GCF_019279795.1. NCBI lineage: Eukaryota > Metazoa > Chordata > Ceratodontiformes > Protopteridae > Protopterus > Protopterus annectens. Next base: position 417,612,836 of record NC_056731.1, read on the forward strand.
AAGCTGTTACTGTCAGTGAGGGTGTGGTGTCAGCTGTTGTCTCACGGCATGGCCTGGGTGAGGGTACTCACAAAGTCCAGGTGAGACGTGCCTGTGGTGCATATGTTACATAATAGTGCCATTCAGAGAGTGTTAAGTAACATTTAGTGCAGATATTCATAACTGTGAAATGTGTCTCACCCTGCAGGCCTTTAACATTCTACTGTGGGTGTCAGTGACTGCGGTAGGAGCATCCACTTTTACTGGACATTACAGGGTTCAATTATTTCTATGTTGTATTAACATGCATGCAGTTGTTGTGCCACTGACTGGGCTGTGAGCCAGGACTGTGGGTGTCTAGATGTGACAGTCATTATTATGGCAGGTGTACTTGTAAGACAGATGTACATGCATACAATATGTAACACATGATTAGCATGGACAAGTGTGTTTTGATGGGTATGACGTGTGACACTGAGCTGTCTGTCATGATTTTGTAACCCCAGTCTGCACTGTCTTGCCAGTATGTCAGCACACAGAGTAGGTTTTATGATGATCCTGCCATAAATAGGGGGTGCAACTATGGATACTCAGCAACAGTCTGTGCAGTTGTCAGCTCTACCCAATATTGTAGGCCTCCTGTACATCCAGCAGCATTTATTTGTCTGTGTAGTGGTTTTGTGTCTGCATAAGAGACCCAAGTACACTGTAATTTGGGCCACTATATATAGGAGTACTGTGTGACTGGCAATCAGGATATGTTTGTAAAAACAGTTGTTTTACTCCAGAGGTTGTTTGGCTTACTGGTATGTTGCTCTAACCATAGTTCAAATGGTTCTGGGTTCAGAATTTGGCAGTGATGTCTTTTTCCCTAAAGCTACATCCCTGTAGTGCATGATATATTTACAGAAGCATCAATAATTCCACAGAGTTGATTTGGTGTAGTGTTAGGTTGTTCCGACTCTAGTGCACAGGGTCCTCACTTTGAATCTTGGCAGTGATCTCTTTTTTTTTTACATAATGTTAAATGTCTGTACTGCATGATATATTTACAAAAGCAGTACTAATTCCCCATAGCTGGTTTGTTTTAGTGGTGCATTGCTCTGACTCTAGTGGACATCATCCTGGGCTTGAGACTTAGTAGTGATATCTTTTTTTTTGCTAATGTTAAATGACTGTACTGCATGATATAGTTACAAAAGCATTACTAATTTCCACATCTGATTTGATGTAGTGGTTCATTGCTATGACTCTAGTGCACAAGGTCCTGGGGTTGAGACTTGCCAGCACTGGTTGTTTTGTTGCTGGGCAGAACAGTGACTGAATGAGGTAGAATGATTAAAGCAGTTTTATGTGGGTTTTCCCAGGTTTGCATGACACTAAGCGATGTCAAGAGGTGCTTAGGTCACCTTAGCTTCACTTAGCATCTCTTATGCCTCACATACACCAAATGTCTGAACCTGTGGTTCCTCTCATACTGAGCAGGATTACTATTGCAACATCACATCATCAGTAGGGTAAAACTAATCTGTCTCACAACAGTCTAAACCCAGCTCATATTCCCTATTAGTGGGTGAACAATCCAATGCTTGGTGAATTCTGCTTCACAATGATAGGAAGAGCCAACATCGAAGGATCAAAAAATGACATTGCTATGAATGCTTGGCTGCCACAAGCCAGTTATTCCTGTGGTAACTTTTCTGACACCTCCTGCTTAAAACCCAAAAAGCCAGAAGGATCATGAGACCCTGCTTTAATGGTCTGTATTCATACTTTAAATCAAGATCAAGCCAGCTTTTGCCCTTCTGCTCCACGGGAGGTTTCTGTCCTCCCTGAGCTCACCTAAGGACACCTGCTTTACTCTTTGACAGATGTACCACCCAGTCAACTTCTCACCTGACCCTGTCCCCAGAGCGGGTGACCTGGATGCCTGGGCACTTGGAACCAGAAGCGTGAGTCCCGGTTGGGTTCGCCCCCTCGCCTCACCGGGTAAGTGAAAAAACCTGTGCTATTTTCAAAAATAAAATAAAGAAAAAAGAGTGATAAGAAAGTGGTGAAATGGGCAAGCACGGGAAAAAACATTATGAAAGGCAGCTAGGGATGTGCAGGACAGGTGTAGGAAAGCACCATAGCTCTCCATTTCTTATGCAGCAACAGCTGTGAATAATGTGGACAATTTGGAATTTAGAGCCTCACACCCCACAGGGAGGGGTGTGGGTGACATAAATTTGTTGACTAATTCAAGGGCAAATTGATTAATGTCAGAGTACGTGGAGGCGAAATAGAGAGCTATGTATGGGATGAGATTTTTTTGTGGGTACAGATGTCCTTTTTTTAAGGTAAGAGTGGGATGTTGTGGAAGGGTTGTAGGTACGTTTGGGGAGGTAAGTTGGGTATGACAGATTGCTTTTGCAAACAGACAGGACAGACAAGACAGCAGACAGGGGTGGTGTATGAGACACGAGGGGGGTAAGCACATTGGATGGGGAGGGTGGTTGGGAATCAGAGGGCCACATGCCCCAGATGGGAAACAGTGGGACTGAGGTCCCCACCCATGGGCAGTCATCACTGCTCCTTCATGGCCCAGAAAGTGGCTGTGCTGGGGGATGGATGTTGGGGACAGCCTGCCCCTAAATTTGGCGCAGGTGGTCATCCAAATCACGCTGGATGACCCTGCACACCATACCTGTGAACTGGTGTTGGGTGACAGGGTCATCTCCATGCCCACGCCCAGGGGGTACATGCTCTGTCCCCTGAGGCAGTTCCACCCAAGGGTGGTGCAGGACCAGCAGAGGAGGTACCTTGAGGTTGGGTCCCAGACATGCTGGGACCTGGTTCCACAGCCAGATGAGGTGGGACAGGTGGATCCACTGGGATCTGCCTACCCAAAAGTGCCCTGGTTTTGAGGTTTGTCAAAGTGTATTGGTTAGTCATGAACAAAACATTTCAACATTAGTTATAACAGCATGCATGGGTTTTCAAATTAACCCAGAACAATAAAACTGAAAAATTGCATAGCAAACAGAATGCATGCATAAATAGAATAACAGTCATTATTGTAACAGCATGCCAGTAACAGTTATTGCAACAGGTCACCAACAGTGGAATTTGAACAAGGTATGTTAGTATGCAACTATTAAATCCCAACATTAGGCTTTGAGAACAACATACCCATAGTATATGAATAATAATTATTGATGCAGATAAGGGGTGGGGGAGAGAAAAACAGTCCATTACCAACTGTATAAGCTATATTTTTCACAGCAGTTTTGCTGAATGCTCTACAGTTTTGCCCTCATGTTACATCTACCTGAGGCTTATAGCTACTGTAACACATACATACCTGCTAATCTGTTGATCTAGAATGCTATGGAGCAAGCTGTGACAACTTTAGGTACATGACTAGAGGGGACTCGTACATGTCAGGGTTATACGACTAACAAGGTGTACCCTTCACTGATGTTGTGTGGTGTGCTAATGGCATACTTCGAATGGATATATATATATATGTGAGCAAGGTTCTTGGTAACAGTGATCACTAGCTGTGAAAATGTGACACTTGAGAGACATATATTGGGAAGAGTGTATGGTGTATATAGCTATACTGCTGTCATTTGTACACATGGGGTTGGACACTGGACCATTTGTACACAGTTTATTAGTATGCCCTTCATACAGCTAATATAAACATTTATTTACCTGCAAGCCCTGTGGAGAAAATATATGTTAACACTACCTGACTATTTCTACAAATATTCAGGATTACTTGTGTGTAACTATAAACACAGCTTAGTACCAGTCCCTGGATTCAAACCATGGTCTGTGTGTGCAAAAATGAACAACATATCTATTTCTTATCACACTGAGATACTGGGGTACTGTTGTCTGCTGCTTGACTGATTTTTGCCTAAAACTCACTTGGTTACAAAGTTTAACCTTCTAATATAAGTGGAGTATCACTGAAGACTGCAGTGACAGTTGCACATGCATGCCTGAGAGTCATGCATGATAGCTAGTAAGGGAACTGTGTATTAATATTTTGAATGCAGATGTTCACATTTAACCCCTAGTGGATGTGATTATCTGTGATCTGTACAGACCATAACAGGGTGCTGGGTTGCATACCTGACCCATACACATTTGCACATCATATATTTGCAGTTTCCACCTATTAGAGTCTCATACTTGCCTGCATCAGCATACCTACATTCAGGCTATATATAGCTGAAATGCAAAGGTTAACACAAGACAATGCTGCAGGGAACACACTATAATACATTAAACATTACTATTCAAGGTTCAGATCTTAGTGCAGAACATATATTAAATTTCATTGTATCTTATTTTACAACTCGGCATCTACAGTTTGGCTTAACGGCTGGTTATCAGACAAACCACAGTGAATCTGTGTTCTCATAGCCATATTTGCTGTGTAGCACCTGTACACTTATATTTCTTTAACAACAGACTGAATTAAACAGAACAGTTTGTGGGAATACGTTTTATTTAGGGTGACATGACACAGTAGTTTATTACATTCAAAATGCTATAGTTAGTTGTACTGCATATCCTGTGGATTAATTAATGTTATTTATTACTTTCACAATAGCAATCACAGTGTACTTTATTACCAGAGTCATTCCTGCTCATATTACTATAGTACTGGCTTTCTTTCATCAATAGTAGCTTGTTTCCTGCCTTCATCTGTATTACACAGTACCTGGCATTAGTCACTTATATCACTGTTGGTCTAACAACACATTTATTCCATACACTCAGAATACACTATACCTAATGGCAATAGACAATTACACTTTCTTATTTACTGGACTATATATATTGCAAGTTATATCTGTACTCACCACACTGTCGGTGCAGCCTTGCCAGTCATCTTGCATGGGCCTCAATGTTACAATCTAGCTCATCTGCAGCTGTGGGGGGAATGCACACCATTATGCATATCTGACTATCAGATATTCCTACTACAATTTGATAAATCACCACTTTATATACTTACAAACATCTGGGGCATTCTGGGCCCAAGCATCTTGGATCCATTGGGCCAATTCAGGCCATCATAATGATGACAGACCTGCTCACCAGTGTGGGGGAAGCCAGTGACATTGGTGAGCTCACATGCCAGACCGTCCCAGGCCTCAGACTTGTATTCTGAGTCCTGATAGTGGCCCTGCAGCAGTTTGTTGTCACGGTTCTTAATGAGGAGCCCGACCATGACCCTGGTCTCCAACCTGCTCCAGCACTGCACCTGAAAGTGTGCTCCCTCTCCTGCACCTGCCATATTTCCTACAGGGATGAAAATCTAACAGGTTCTGCCTGTATTCCCACCTGTGCAGTTTAAATAAGACCATGTTCCTGCCCTTTGCCATCACTGGGCCATTTTTTTAAAAATGGTGGGCAAAGCTCAGCATTGCACAAACCTGCTAAGCTGAGTTGAGCAGTGCTTAAAGTGGCAAATGCTGAGCAGTGCTTAGAGGTGTGCAAATCCACTTAGCTGAGCTGAATATTGCTTAGAATGAGACTGCTTAGCAATGCTCAAACCGGTTAAGCAGAGCTAAGTATTGCTAACTATTGCTCAGACAGGTCCTTTTTAAGCATTGCTTAGCTTGGCTTAGCGGTGCTTAGCAAATCTGAGCTAAGAGCAAACAAAATTTTTCATTTAAAAGAAATAAGAATTGGATATTAATAAATAATTATTGATACATTATTATTAAGTGTATATATTTTACTTTACATGACCTACCCTATGTGCTTTCATTACATTAACTTGGGGTGTGACTGTACTGTATTAGACACTTGTGTTTAAATGGTGGTTTTCACCTCATATCTCCACTGACACTGAGATTCTGGACCAGCTGCATTACATTGGTTAACAAATATCAATAACTACATAAATAAATAAAATAAAAATGAATATAGAAATGTTTTCCCATGTAAAGGCTGAATGGTCTGCACTGGTATTTAAACTGTGCACCTACTGCACACAAAGCTATGAGTCAAACCACTCAGCTAACCTGGCTGTGAAGATTTTAGCTATGCATTTCTATATAGCTTCTTGATACGTTTAAGCACTGCTAAGCAAAGTGCTGTGCTGTGCAAACCCTCTCAGCTACGCTTACATTTTACAGTAAAGTAATTAAAAAAATAATCATTAATTAAAACACACATTACACTTCTAAATTATTAAATAAGTGTCCAAGGACACTTTCTTTATTGTTTTAGTGCAGTATGGCACTTTGCAGGGGGGGGGGTGTTACGGATACTGTAACACACCCCCTACATGACATTCACTTCACATTCTTCATTTAAGTGTCTGAGGACACTTTCTTTATTGTAAAGTGCCATATGGCACTTTGAGAGTGCAAGGGGTGTGTCATGGATACTGTAATGCAGCACCTATGTAACATTCACTTCACATTCTTTTCATTTAAGTGTCTGAGGACACTTTCTTTATTGTAAAGTGCCAAACAGCACTTTGAGAGTGCAGGTGCATGTTACAGATCTGCAAACACTGTAACACACCCCAGCACTAATTCAGCATCTGTGTACATGGCTCCCCTCAGTAGTGCACCTTCATTAATATGCAAGGCACTCTGCAGAGAGGGAGATGCGGACACGGACACCATTCACTCTATGTAGTAATAACTCTATTCCTACACGGAGCTTATTAAATCCAGGGGTTCATGTATCTCCACTTCTCTTGTTTTACTTTTTTTCCCTAAAAACAGAGGAGCTTCCTCTTTTTTCCTTTAAAAATAGTTTTTGTCTATATATCGTCTTTACTTCTCTCTACTTTTTCATACAATTCTTTTTTATTTCTCTTATTCTCACAATGCCTTGCTCTGTCTGTTTTTTGCATACCTTAATATAGTTTCTTTACATTCAGTCTTACCTATTTTTTTTTCATTTTGTTCCCAACTTCTAAATTTTGTTATATTTTTCCTTTTACACCACCCACCAATATGTCCAATTTTTATAATGTGCTCTCATTGTCATATGTTATTCCCATCATTTTCTATGTTCTTCCTTCTGTTTAACTAACCTTACCAGTTAACCATTTTGTATTCCTTTTCCTTCCTTTATTTTCTCTCCCTACTATATCCTATTCTAGTTCATATTGTCTTGTTATCTGAAAATTCAGCCATTTCCACTCCATAACTTCCGTCTTATCTTTTGAATTTATCATATAATCAGTTTCAGTTTTAAAACTTCCTCTTCTGCATGTCCAGTCCTTATTTTCCCCTTTTGAACCCCCTACATTTTATTAACTATTTAATTGCCTATGGTTTCTGTTATTTATTTATGTTTCCTTCCTTAACTTACACTTAAAGTCTCCCACCATAATTACCGACCTGTTTACCATTATATATTTATTGCTTCAAACATATTTTTCTTTTCAGATATATTTATGTATGCATATATCACTATTAGTCTGATACATCTTTCCCTTCTTCTCATAATACCCCCCCCTTTTACCAGGTACAACTAATGTCACATCTAATAATTTTATTTCCTTACTTCCAATCAGACTTGCTATCCCTGAATGCATTTCATTTCCCACTGCCCATATAATTTTCCTTCAGCATATTGCTTCAACTCTTTCCTCTTTCTCTTTATTTCTTCTTCACACACCGTATGTCCAGCAAACAGATGACATTCATACTTAAATTCTTATGTCATTCAGCAACTAACAGATTCCTGATATAATTTAGTATAATATTTATATTTAACTCCAACCACTATTCCTATATTTTCATTTTCCTTTCTTTATTTCTTTCTTGCTTTCATTTTTTTCTCTTTCTTCTTTTTCTAAACCTCTCCATATGAGTTGTCATAATTTTGTTCTTGTTCTTCCTCTTATTTTGACTCTCCATCCTCTCCTTCATCTACATCTTATATTGCTTGTGTTTAACTTTTATCAGAGACGTATCTGTCTTTAGATATCACTCTCTTAATTTACCCCTTTCTGGTATTCACTACATTTTTTTCTTCACATATTGCCTCATATTTCTTCTTGGCAAATATCTTCAGTAACACTTTCAACTAATTGTCCATCATCTCTACTATATTCTTCATTTTCCCTTTCTTTTTTAACAAAGGTCAGTCAAACCAGAAATGTTCACTCTCATTATAGTTCTTTCATACTGGTTTATAACTGCAAATAGTATGCCCAGTCTCCTCACATTATACATAGCTTTTTTATAGTCTTATACCAAATATGTTTCCCCCACAAGAAAACAAACCATTAGTTGGCCCCTGTATCTAACAGTGCTCCTTTCCACATTCACCATTATTATGTTTACATCAAATGGGAAATTGTATAACCTCAAGCCCTGAGGTACAATCTTCAACTTGCAAAATTATCTCAAGTAATTGTTCTCAATTTGTATGCTTTTCAGTGTAGCCATTTAAAAAAAAATCAAGTTCCTTAAAGAGGGATGGTTATTGTCATAAACTGTGTTATTTGATATAACCATTCAAATGGAAACAGTTTGAAACTAAAAAGTTGTATCGATAAGATTTTTAAAACAAGTGTTGTTAGAAATGTCATTTGAAGAAATGGCTATCCCTCTTGAATGCTTCTGAAATGTATTACAGCCTTTAGACCACTCTGTTAAATGCAGCCTTATACCTCTAAACAAAGGAAGATTAGTACATGTAACTTCAGCATATGTCCTTTTCACAGCTTTATTTAAGTGCCCACTTGAATTTAAACCAAGGTTCTGTTGTATATTTCCACCATTTGGACCAAAACCACCATTAGTAAAATCTGTAGCATCATGTTGTGCAGCAAAGTCATCCTGTGAGTTAACCACATGTCTCTGTACATTAGAAGAGGAAGTGGGGTGTGTGCTGCAGCCAGAACTGGAGATGAGGTAGAAACATCTGTCTTCCTGTTATGTCATCTGTCCTCAGACTATGAAATAAGTTCAATCAATCTAGTAAGGTTCCCTTTCACTATTGAAACATCTTCCTTCAGCAGTGCTATTTCAGAATTAATGTTTCAGGACCTGGGTATTCTAATGAATCCATTGTTGTTCTCAAACACCAAACAAAAGTCAAACTTTAGAACTGGTGCAGCATAATTAATATAAACCAAGAACCATGAAGAAAAAATGCCAGTGAGGATCCAAAATGGTAAAATCAAGGATTTTAATAACAAGATTGAGTGCTTTAATCTCTCTAAGAAGACTTTGTCAGAATAGCCATGAAACCATCCATCAATTCTTTTATACTATGCTTCCAGCATTTCCATTGGATAATTAAAAAAATTTGAATCATCATTTAAAATGTTTAAAGATGCAGGATGTTAAAAACACATGCATAAAACACTGTAAGTCTATTTATTATTCAGAGAATAAGATGTACTTTATTTAAAAATGCAGCTAAATAAAACAAATTATATTTTTTCAGCCTTCATATTCAAAACCGGTGCTATAGAAACATGTTTATTAAGCCCTTGTGGGAGAGTAGCACATAATTTAAGTTGCCACAAAAGCTTTCTATTGCACAGCCATCCCTTCCACTCTCCACCTCTGCCATTAATATTTATTTTCTCCAAGATGTCAAAGGAGAATTCTTGAAACCATTACAGCTTGTAGAGTGTTTGTATAAGGCATTGTTATCCTTCTTGTTAGTGATTGCAACGATAAGAGATATTGCCAGCTATGCCAGGAGAAGTAAGGCACTGGATGTTTAACATGTCAGCATAACTAGATGGAGTTTTGTGAAAAATTATATGTCATTTGTATATCAAATGGATTTGTACAGTTGCTTATTTTGAAGATGTATTTGTAAAGCTGCTTGTGTTAAAAAATGTACCAGCAGTGTATCAGACTGTATTATAACTGCTGAAATTAATATTGTAACAGATGAAACTGGAAGAGAAGAGTTTAAACACAGCCTCAGATTACTTTTAGAAAATATCCTGAAATTAAATTACTTAATTTAGGCCATAAAGATTTTATCTCACAGGTCTCAATGGAGCCAGCGAGAAAAAGTCTGTACTAAGAAGCCTTCTCTATTGTACTTGGGGGGTAAACTAATTGCTGCTCTGGAAGGGTGGAAGTTTGAAATTGTTTTATGACTTCCAGAAGTTACAAGACATCTCAGCAGAGCTGTGTCTGTATGGGTCTGTATTACAAAGTCGAACTCACAGGAGTCTGAACGTCGTAATATCAAACCCAAATGTTCAAAACATGGAAATAGCGAAGCCAAGGAACACCAATTTTTTTCCCCTGGGAAAAAAAATCGGTGGGCTGTTTTCACAGTTTTGCTATTTCCTCCACTGTGGTGCAATCTCAGAGTTGGTATTTTTAAGTAGGGGTGTGTGGGGGGCATAGCCCCGCATGTTGGGGGTGTGGTGGGGCAAAGCCCTCCACATTAGTTTATTTTAAAGTGTACATGTTTTTTTTTGTATCGGAACAGTGATTTTTTTTCCCATGGGAAAAAAAATCACTGTTCTGGGTTTTCGTACTTTTTGGGTTTTAAACTTTACAGTTCGATATTACATCGTTCGAACTCCTGTAAGTTTGACGATGTAATATTAACCCATCTGTATGTGTGGTAACACATATGTGAGTGATTCTGGTTCAGTTTCTAATAAAGTTAAGTAGTATGGAAGCCAGAAGTCATATAACCAGATGTTTGTGATGTCATTATGTAATCCAGTACAAAAATTATGTTTTAATACTTGACGAGACTGAAGTCTCAGGGCAGTCTGTTTTTGGAACCTGGCAAGGATGTCTCACACACTTCATCTTGCCTTGCTTTAATAAGTAACTAGTGAATAATAATTCCTTAGATCAATCAGGAAAATATAGTGAGATTAGTTAAGTACTGTGTTTCTGAATCTGTGTGAATCAATTCATCTGTGTTATTTTAATATTTCCTGCAATTGAAACATCTGGTGTTTATTGTAAATAGATATTTGGTATTTTCATGCTCTTTTATTATTTATTATTAAATATATTTAAACTTTTCATTTTGGCTTGTCTTTTAGAGAATACTTTAAACTTTGAGAGTACTTTATTTGGTGACACCGTGGCTGCTCCTGAAAGCCTTGCTGCATTGGTCAAACACTACCATTTGTTTTAGTATTCATTTTACTTGGTATAAATGGGTACCCTTGTAAGAACCTTAGAGTAACTGACTTTGGAGTGTTCTGGTGGTAGTGGAAATACCTTATAGTGTGGCCATAGCTGATAAATCTGTGCCAGCCTTTCCCAGGTGTGTGTGTGTGTGTGTGTGTGTGTGTGTGTGTGTGTGTGTGTGTGTGTGTGTGTGTGTGTGTGTGTATGTGTGTGAAAACCAAATCTCAAAAAGTGTGTGTCAGCTACTTGGAGCAGGGACACAGAGCACTGGTTTCACAAAGAGGGTGGTGGAGGACTTGGCTTGGAACACTTGGCTGAGGACTCAACTCTACAGCTGTGTCAGTGGAGAGTCTTACTGTTGGCCTGGAGAGAGAGAGAGAGAGAGAGAGAGAGAGAGAGAGAGAGAGGGAAACCCACCCCCAGACTGTGTGTGTTCCCTGTGTGGTCTTAAGGGAAATTGTCTTTTGTGCAGAGAGCTGCATCTGAAAATACTTATGCATATCTATTTTTGTTCCAAGTGAACATCCCTCATTGGTGTCAGTGGCGAGGATACAGGCTCCTTGATTACTGGCCCAGGGGGGGGGACATCACATATTGGTGAGCAGTAGTGTGGATATTACTTGAACTTCTGTAACCTGTAGGCAGTTGTTGCTACAGATGTGTGTAGTCTTAGCAGCCACAAGGTAAAAATACAGAGTTTAATTTCCACAACAGTTCAATTTAACTTTTTGTAGTTTAGTTTAGTCAGGGAAAGCAAGCAAAGATGTCACCAGAGGATTATGCCAAGCTAGCATAGAACCATTTGGCCAAAGTGTGTGAAGCCAAATGACTGGTGCATGCTAACTTGACTAAAGATGAAATTATTTCAGCATTAGTCATAGCTCAGACCAGCAACCAGGAGGATAATCAGTATGATGATGAGAATTTGCAGCACTCAGAAACCAGACAGTTTACCTTTTCATCAGAAGACTTAAAAATCCATCTGGATTTATAGAGACTTGAACTAGAGTCCAAACATTTGGAATTAGAACCAGTGTAGAGACTGCGGCATTTGGAGGTTGAAGAAAATGAGAAGCAGCTTCAACATGAGAGGGAGATGCTGACTCTATGAGAGGAACACGAAGGTCATGAGGAAAGGAATAACTGAATTCCAGAAGCAATAAAGGTAATTAATTTCTTCCACAGTTTATGGAGGGTGATAATTGTGATAGTTTCATTCATGTATATAAAAGGGTATGTAAACAGTATAATGCTGACCAAGGGCTCTGGGTACAGTTCCTGACCCCCTTACTCCATGGTAAATCTATAACTGCTTTTTCTAAATTGTCTGATACTGATTATTTAAATTATGATAAAGTCAAACAATGTTTATTAGAATGCTTTGATTTAACACCTGAAGCTTACAGAAAAATGTTTTGTGAGCATAGAAGCAAGACAGATGAAAGTGTATGTGATTATATTGCTGAGCTAAGCACTTAATTTCCTAGGTGGATGAATGGGTGCCAGGTTACCACTTTTGAAAGGCTGACAGACCTTTTGGTGAGGGAACAAGTATTTAGCACTTTACCTGAGGACATCATGAGAATCTGGTTGGTAGACTGGGAGTGTAACTCTGCAGATAAGCTGCAGAAAAGGGGGATCTCTTCTTAGCAAGCAGGAAATCACTGCCCAAGAAGGGGATACCCAGTGCTAAACATGGATATAAGGGAACACATGATGGGCAGCCTAAACCATGCCAACAGAGTTCACCAGTAATAGGGGAAGCTACTAGTTCTGGCACACATCCAAGATCAAGGTTTAGATGTTTCAAATGTAACTGGAGGGGTCATGTAGCATACAGATGTCCACTGAGGCAAGGTGGGGAACAAAACTTGGGGGAGCCAGCAAATGGGAATAAATGTATGCCAGTGGTAAGTTGTCTGGAGAAAACAGGGGTTCAGACTATCAATGGAGTTTGTATCCAATCTTAATGGATGGAAAAGAGGCCATGGCTAAGAGAGATACAGCCTCTGACCGTTGTGAAGCCTGCAGTGGTTAAGGAGGAGCAGTACTTGCTTGAGCAGTCCACTCCAGTCAGAGCTTTGGGAGAGACCCCATTCCAGTTGCCTTTGGCCAGGGTTCACCTTGACTGGGAGGGTGGAAAAGGAAGCAAGCAACTAGGTATGTTTGAGGATATACCTGGAGATATCTTGATAAGGAATGATTTTGATAATGTAGTACCTTATGTGCATGCAGTTACTTGCAGTTATGCGTGGAGACAGGCATGTGGGGGTAGTAGTAAAGGGAAGACCCAGACAGACCCCACGCCTGAAGCCAGGGATGGTGATGTGGCTATTTCAGGGAGGGAGCTACACTGTAGCAGTGAGTCTGAAGGTGAGCCATAGCTGCAGGTAGGTACAGATGTTCTCTTGGACAAAGTGACTGCAAGGGCAGAAGCAAGCAGTAGTACCCAGGCTGACAGTGAGGCACCACTGTCAGAGGATACCAGACTTCCTGTGGAAGACTTCCTGGGAAGGGTCACAAAGATAGAGTTGAGACAGGCTCAGCTCTTGTAGTCTATATTAAGAGGCTTGAGGGAGGTAGCTAGGAAAACACCTGATTATCAAGGAAAAGGAGAATCTGTATACTGGAACAAAGGGTTATAGTATAGAGAGTGGGCCTCTGAGGGACGGCTAGAGGGTGAGGTAATACAGCAGGTGTTAGTGCCTAAAGCCTGCCATCTGGCACTTCCAGCCATAGCCTATGACATTCATTTTGTAAGTCATATGGGCATAAAGCATACCAAGAGATGTATTATGCAGAACTTTTATTGGCCTGAGATTCCAAGGGATGTACTGGGGTACTGCAGGACCTCTAAGCAGTGAAAAAAGTAGACAAGTGAGGAGACAAGGTCAAAGCTCCATTGATGCCTTTGCCTGTGATTGAGGATCCATTTCAGAAGGTGGCTATGGCTATTGTTTGACCTCTGAGTACCCCGAGTTCTCAGGTAAGAAGTATATCCTGGTGGTATTAGATTATGAAAACAAAAAGGGGCCAGCACCAGGAAATTGAAGCAGAGAATTTTTATTGTTACCAGACCGGTTTCAGCATATAGCTTTCCTCAGTGGTTATACTGTTATGATGTATAACCACTGAGGAAAGCTATATGCTGAAACCAGTCTGGTAACAATAAAAATTCTCTGCTTCAATTTCCTGGTGTTGGCCTCTTTTTGTTTTCATATAGTTACTTTGGCCTGTGCATCCACCATACTTGCTAGCTTTTCCTTTGTTGGTATTAGATTATGCAGACAAGTTTAAGAGAGAGTGGGACAATTATTTTCCACATCTGCTCTTTGCATGCAGAGAGATACCCCAGGAATCCATAGGTTTTTCACCCTTTGAGTTGTTGTATGGGCATAGGGTGAGAGGGCTTTAGATTTGATTCATGATGAGTGTGATGGTAAGTGTGAATCCCACAAGGAGTCTGTTGTGGCATATATCCTAAACTTAGGGACAAGGCTTAGGGAGCCCATGGGCTTGACCCAGGAGAACCTGGCAGGAGTCCAACAGCAGAAAAATGACTGGTATGACAAGAATGCTTAAGCCCAAGAGTATGCTGTGGGACAACAGGTAATGGTGCTCATTCCTGTCAGACACAATAAGCTGCAGACATATTGGTTGGGACCCTTAGAATGTGTAAGGAAGGTGAGTGATGCTAACTACATGCTAAACCTGCTAGGCAGGAGGAAGGGACACAAATTGTATCATGTTAACATTATGAAGCCTTACCATGACAGGGAAGCCCTGCTAGGCAGGAGACAGGGCCACAAATTGTATCATGTTAACATGATGAAGCCTTACCATGACAGGAAGGCCCTGGTGCTGAGTATTTCTAGTGGATGGCAGAAGGAGTCTGAGGAGTATCTGGTGGCTGATCCCTTAAGTAAAGCTTGGACTGGCGCCTCAGTGGAAGTGGTAGCAATATTCCAGCAGCTATCCCCTACCCAGCTTTGAGATATCCATGCAGTGTTACAGGAGTTTGGGGACATGTTCACTGGGAAACTTGGATGCACCCACCTTGTTCAGCACCATGTGGATACAGGACTTCAAATGCCTATCAAGCAGGGCCTTACAGGGTGCCTGAATGAATCAGACAGACTCTGAGGGAGGAGATACAGGAAATTTTGGAACTCGGGTTAATCCAGTAGAACATCAGTCCCTGGGCTTTACCAGTGGTGCTGTACCAAAGAAAGATGGCAGCACCAGGTTCTGTATGGACTATAGAAAACTAGTCACACAGAGTCAGATGTTTAACCCATTTAACCCATGCCTAGGACAGATGATGCCTTAGAGCAGCTGGGTGGGGCTAAGTATCTCACTACTATTCATCTGATCAGTGGCTACTTGTAGGTAAACTTGACTTCCACCACTAGAGAGAGGTCAGCCTCTGTGACTCCTTGAGTTCACAAAGATGCCCCAATGACCTTCCAGAGGCTGGTAGATCATATCCTAGCAGGATTAGGAGATTATACCCTTGTTTACCCGGATGACATTGCCGTTTACAGCCATTCCTAACATGAGCACCTTCAGCATATCAGGAGGTCCTGGGTGGACTGCAAAGGGCAGGGTTGACCATTAATCACAATAAGTGTCAATGGGTATGGCAGAGGTCTCCTACCTGGCACATAGAGTGGGGAGTGGCAAGATCAGGGCAGAACCTGACAAAGTGGAAGCTATTCAGGCGTGGCCTGCCCCTGTTACTAAAAAGCAGGTGAGGGCATTCTTGGGGAAAGTGGGGTACTACAGAAAATTTGTTCCTAATTATAGTACAATAGCTGCTCCCCTCACAGACCCAACTAGGAAAAACAGGCCAGATAAGGTAATGTGCACCACAGCTTGCAAACAAGCATTCCAAAAGCTTTGTGAGTACCCCTGTGTTAGCCAGTCCAGATTACAGCAAAGAATGTGTTGTGCAGGTGGATACTTCGAACCATGGTGTAGGGATTGTATTCAGACAGGATTTTTCAGAGGGAGAAGAGCACCCAGTTGTATATCTCAGCCATAGACTCCATCCCAGGGAGGAATGTTATGCAGCTGTAACAATCAAATGTCTAGCCATAGTATGGCCACTGCAGAAACCTCAACCCTATCTGTATAGAAGGAAATTCACTGTAGTTACAGACCACAATCCCTTAACATGGCTACATCAAGCCAGCCAGCAATATGCCAAGTTATTAAGGTGGAGCCTAGGTTAGCAGGCATATGATATGACAGTGCAGCACCTCAGTGAAATTAGCAATGCCAATGCAGATGGGCTTTCAAGACAGGGTATGGGTTAATGGCAATATCGGACCTTGCCATACAAGAGATGCTCCATATCTGTAAGTCTAACTTCTCACACATTACCCACTTGAAGGCCTAAATCTAATATGCAACATCAACAAAACCTGCTGGATAAGCTCCATAGCACATGCGATAAGTACTTAGTAGTGTATACTACTAGATAGGTAAGGGTTCTAATCTCAGTTAGGGTAACTCTGTCTTGTCAGAGATTTGGGATGCATGGCTAGGCTTAAAAAGGCCCTTGCGGTCATAGCCTAGTAAACACCTGTGAACCTATGAGAGACAGGTTTGTCTCCCAGAGGCTGCCTTGTATCTTGAATAGACTTCCCAGACATGTCAAATAGAATATCTCACTGACCCTCTTCAAGTGCAACCTTGATGAGTGGATGGGAAACCACAAATTTGTCTCAGGGTTTCCACTTTTGTCCCTCATTGATAGGGCCAACAGGTGCTGACTGAGGAATAAACTCTTGGCTAGGGTTATAAGGGCCACAGGTCCATTAGCCTAGTAACCTCCTATGATTCTATGATCCTATGAGTCTATGTATTCACACACCTAGCCAAATATACCACTCTAGAGGTGGAACAGTTTCCTTTGCAAAATGTTAGTCTACTTTTAAGGATGTTGTCTAACACTAGGGTTTTTGTGTTAACAGTATATGCACCTTGTTTACAACTTCCACAGGTTGAAGTACCACAAACCAAATATGTACTTTTTGGTAATTCCCAGTTTTGGTAATGAAAGTGGGTTCAACTACACACATCTGTGTTTACTTTAAAAATCTTCCAGTTCCATATTACTATTTCCCTTATCTCTTTAGATAATTGATTGTGTTGTATAATAAGTGCTTTTTTGTATTTAGCCTTCTGTTGTTTCATTGGATAGTTTATCTAAACCAAGATGCAATAGGTGCTTGTACTTGACCCCCATTCATCAAAAACTTCTTTGATCCTGCCGTTGACTAAATTTGTGGGGGTAACCTCTTACTAAAACCATTTCTTTCAGTTTGACTAGCTCATCCCATACTTCCTTGTGTTGTGAGGTCATTCTTGCTATTCTTATTGCCTGACCTTTAACTAAGCTTTTCTTTTGAGTCTAGCAGTAGCTGCTTGTAAAATTTAAATATGAATTACAGAATATCCTTTTCCTGTAAACACTGGATTTAAATCCATTGGCTGAATGAGAAATAAGAGTATCTAAGTATTTAATACTCACATTGTTCCAACTATAGCTGACTTTTAAAAATTCTGTGGTGCTGACCAGATATTCCACAAAAGAATGTATCACTGCCTCTGTACCATCCCAGAAAATAAAAATTTCATCCAAAAATCTTAGATAAAGGTGGAGATTCTTTGAATATCCACCATTAAGCACACATCTGTTTTCCCCTCCAAGCAGAACTATGTTGGAATAAGCTGGGGCACAGGCTGTGCCCATTGCTGCACCCATTATTTGTGCAAAGATCTCTCCCTCAACATATATATAATTATTTTCCAAAATAAGGGACATCAATTCTACTACTAAATATACTTTATTATTAAATAGAGAGGAGTGTGTGATAAGAGTTTCATGTAATAGCTCCAGTCCGTTATATTTGGGTATAACAGAAAATAAATCAGTGACATAAATGGTCAAGAATATCAATTCTTTCGTCCAAATAATATTCTTTAAATGTCCCAGGTAGTCCCAGGAATCTTTTATAAGGCGGGGGGTTGTTTCCACAACATGCTTCACCCATTTATCAACCAAAATTGCAAGGGGATTAGTTTTTGACCCTTGTGCTGGAACAATTGGTCTGTAGCAGGATCTATTCATGTTCTCATGAATTTTTGGAATGCTGAAAAATTACAGGAATGATGGTTTAGGCTTAAATAGAAACTTGTAGGTCTCTACACTGATTCTCTGGTCCAGCACATATTCTTCTAAGTAAGAGTAAATTTTTTGATATGCAATATTTATTTGATTTCTAGGTACAGGGGTATAGTTAGATGTGTTATGCAGAATATCTAGTAACAAGTTAGAATAATCCTGTGCATCAGACAGGACTATCCTGTCCCCCTTATTAGGTTTCATGATGCGTATGTTCTTATCTTTTCTTTTTTTTAAAAAACAGTTTTATTGATTTTGATTATAATGAAAACAATCACATAGACATATATAAGATAATTTACATTATAGATTTACAAATTGATAACATGTATTTATAGCATTTAAATATGAATATATGAATAACAAAGCGAACAAACTAAAGTATGTACATAGACATCCAGTATTTATACATTAACATACACTATAACCTTCCTTTTGTAACTTGTTCTCATGAATGACAAGGAAAGTCAATTACCTTTATGCAAAATTATCATTTTTTTCCAACATATTTTGTAAGTTAACCCATAAATGATGTTCATATGTCTTTCTAGATGTTCTAGAGGTTATGGTTCTTATCTGTAAATAACTAACTTCTTTTAATAAATTAGTAAACTCAGAGAATGTAGGAGGATGTTTTGAAATCCAATTTTTGTTATGATCTTTCTAGCCACTGCCAATATAATCCATAGTAATAAGTATTTGGTTACACATTGTGGAACCAGTGTATTAAATATGATTAATGAAGTTTTCTGAAAAAAGTGCTTGTAAAAAGTCATTTACTTTATTCCAAAATATATTTAAGGTTGGACAGTCAAAAAACATATGTGCCCAGTTAATATCTACATTAGAGTTGCATCTATTACATTTGTTCTATTTTTTATTAATGTCCATTATTTGTGGTGTATAAAATGATCTATTCATGAATCTCCATGTGTAAATCTTCCATTTCAGAGAAAATAATGTTTTCCCAGCTGATTGTAGCATATTAACCTTATCTTGCTCACTTGGGGAATCATGAGTAATTAAACTATAATAACTCCAGCAGTTATGTGTGCAAAAAAATGTTTCTTCTCTTAAACATCTATAAATAAAGGAGAGACTACCTGAATATGTATGCTGGTATAATAACATTGATTGAAGAAATTGTAATAATATCTTGGTGTCATGTTTGCTAGTTGGTGCTTTTTGTCACAGGTGATCATGAAAGTGGGAGTGTGGGCTCTGTGCCACCTGATGTCATTGTATCCGCAGACTCCATTGATAATGATGACCAAACTGAGGTACAGTTGGGAGGTGCAGAGGTTGAATCTGACACAGTGGTCGACATGCCGCCATCCCCTGCATTTCCATTGGATACAGCCAGTAGGCCTACAGCTACCCAGTCCACTGAGCCAACAGATATTGGATAGGTGGAGCACAAGGATATTAATCAGGGAAGTGTGGCTGCAATTGCTTCATTGCCTGTTGAGTCTGTCAATAGCCAATATATGGGTGAGATGCCACACAGTAGAATTGATATGGGTGCTTGAAGGTGGTCCACTGTCCCTCCTCCACCTGGTACAGGTGTCACTTCCCATGCCACTCAACATATGTTTTAGGGCCATTGTGGAGGCACAGACATATTCCCATTGGTGCTCCAGACAAATGCTCAGGGTTATGGATGTGGCACAGTCTGACATGTGTGACAGCCTCCACTGTGTTGTTGATTCACTGGATCGAATGAATGAATGGCACATTTGAATAAGGGGTGTCTGTGATGGACTGAGGGGTGTCTGTCATGAAATGAGCAGTGTCTCTTGACTGAACATCTGCTGGGAGGGGAATGGCATCCTTGTGAGTGTGGGTCAGCCATATCATCTGCTGTCAGCTAATATGGTGGTGACCAATCATGGTCTATAGTGGCAGTAGTTCCACTGCTCTGTCAGTGAGTCTGCTATCCATACCCAGTTGTGGCAGACCATGGGGTTCTGGTTCTGGGTTTTTCTGTGAAGAAAGTTCATCCAGCAGACATCAGTCACATTGAAGTAACAGCACTGCATCTGACTGTGGGCATGCATGCGCCAGTGCAGCTAATGACAGAGCCAGTTCTCATGGTCAGGGATGACAACAATGAACTGCCACCTCTACCATGCATGGCTCACACCTGTCTGACAGACCAAGATATAGAGCTAATACAGAGTTTGGCTGTGTTCATGCAGTCATTCACACACCACTTTCACCTGAAGGACTCCTACAGACACACACACAACAGTCACTCAGTTTGTCTCACTGGCCATTTGTTGTATTATCCCAATGTCTGCCTTCTTCTCCTTCCTAATCACACACACTCACCAACCTTCTGTGGCAGCCAAGGATTCCTGCCCCCCTCCATACACAACAGCATGTGCAAGTGATGATAACTGTGCCATATCACTGTGCCATGGTGGAGTGGTGCTGTGGTAGCATTGTCACCTCACAGCAAGAGGTTCTCTGGTTTGATCCTCTGCTGGGGTGCCTTCTGTGCAGATGTCATCCCTGCATTCATGTGGGCTTCCATTGGGTACTCCGGTTTCCTCCCACGATATAAAGACATGCGTTTGGAGCATTTCTCTCTGGGCCTCCGCTGAAAATTGGCTTCATTCCAAGTTGGACTTTCCTGGTTACCAAATGTTAAATAAATAAATAAAATATCCCTGTTTTCTATCTTTTTGATTCAGGAATAGAAAAGCTGTGTCTGATGCTTAGGGTGCACACCTAACTTAATGCTTAGTATAGCTTCATTTGTGTTGTTGAACTGGTCATTGTACCTTTGACTTATATTGGCCTTGGAAAGTTAAACAGTTGATAGCATCAAAATTTTACAATGTCATAGTGAATGTTCTTGTAAGGATGTTGAGGTCAGAAAATGAAATGTATATCATTACTTTCTAATTTCTTCTCTTTAATAATCTTCTAGGACAAATGTATGGTACAAATCATAAGTCATGCCATCGTATTCAGATCTTAGGATTTTATGATAACACTGTAGTCATCCCTCATCAGAACAGTAATACAGTATAATGCTCTCTCTCTTGCATGTACCTCTACAGACACATGCAGCAGCTGGAGAGACCATAGGGCTTTCTCAGATAGATAACACAGGGCATACACAACATGCCATGATGTATATGGATAAATTAGAAAACATGTCATTGCCATCTATCTGATATCGGATGAGGTGACATCTGCCTGGCCTCCAGACCAGTGTCTGACCATGCCTTGGTGGGATGACTGCATATCCAAACATCTGATATACCTGATGACATCAGCAGTGTCTATTGAGAATATAGTAATAAGAGAGTCCCACATGCTGTGGTAAAAAGCTGTCTGTAATGTCACGCAAGAGCACACACACAGTTGCCTACAGGGAGAATAGAACCCCTATCTATCTAAGTACACAGACTACAGAACACAGTACATAATGCAAGCACCACAACACAAGTCTGACTTTTGCAAGACTGAAGCTGAACTTATAGTACATGACATCAGCAGCCCATGTGTGAGACAAGATGTTGGCAGGCCTGCATAGGTTCAAAGTTTCATAGGTTCATACAAGGCTACTACCATAATGGCCCTAGGTTCATAGGAGGTTACTAGGCAAATGGCCTGAGGGCCTTGTCAAGCCTACCCAAGTTGTACCATTGTTCCCTTATAGACCAAGATATGTAGTCCATATATGTGAATTCATGATCAGCACTGACCCTGTCTAACAGTGACATAGGTGAAACCCCAAGGATAAATCATCTCAGTTATGCTTAAATAGGGTCCTTGAGGAGCTCAGTTTCATGTGAACTAGGAGTTTGTTCCATAGGACTGGCAATCTCTGGGAGACATATCTGTTTCTCCAGCATGTTCTGTTTATGTAGGCCGGGTTAAGGTCCCTAGAGCAAGTGAGTCTTGTCCCATGTGATTTGCAGAGGTGCAGCATTTCCATTAAGGCAGGGTTTGAGACTGCTGTATAGGCAAGTCACAATTTGTAGGCAATGTGTTGGAAGTTCATGGATTTTCTTAGTGTGGAACCTCTGAGGTCTCTCCAGCTGCTGTAGGTGTCCAGTGAGGTTCATGTAAAAGGGAACATTGTACTCTATTATTGGTCTGATGAGGGATAGGTACAGTGGAGTTATAACATCCTTAGTCTTGGATGCTATGCCATCACTTACAAGGTGTGCATCATAAAGGGAGTTCATTACCACTGTGGACACATGATGATCAAAGGCGAGGTTGGCATTAACCTGCATTCCCAAATCTCTCACCATTAGGTTAGAACATAGAGGAGTGGGTGTTATTAATAGTGTAATTTGCAGGGGCTTCTCCTTTGTCAAAAGGGATAATAGTGCATTATTTGGAGTTAAATTTAAGTTTGTGACTTGGGCAATAATCATTTATGTATGCAAGCACATTTTGTAATATGTTGACATAATTTGTGGAGCCAGTGATTGTGCCCAGTTTGTAATCATCAGTGAACCTGCTGAGTCACAGGCCATCTTTTTTTGCCTGATTTTCTGAGAAATACATTCCAAACAGTAGGGAGCCCAGCACAGACCCTTGTGGGAAACCACTGGCAACAGGTCTGCTGGCAGAGGTGGAATTCCCACCTATGACTGTGTGCATTCTGTTGGTGAGCCAGTTGGCTATCCATGTAATGATGAATGGGTTAATAATCAGATGGGTGAGTTCTGCAATGATGCCTCAGTGGGGGATTGTATCAAAGCCCTTGGTCAAGTTGAGATAGCTAGTATGTACTGATTTGCCTTCATCCAGGGCTTTGTTGACACTCCTGAAGAATTCCACTAGGTGTAACAGGTATGATCTGGCCTTGACAAAGCCAAACTGGGTTGGGTAAAGAGTTTGAAGGTTACCAATATCCTTGTTGATAAGGTCCAACATGATTCTCTCTATGGTGTTACAGACAAGGCTGGTCAAGCTTATGTGGGTATAGTTCACTGGGTCGGTTGAGGGACTGCCTCTTTGCAAAGGTATTACAGTTGATGTTTTCCCCTCTGCAGGGACAAAGCCGGTAATTAGACTGTGGTTGAAGAGAGTAACCAGTGGTTCTGCTAACTCTTGCTTTAGACTGTTTAGTAAGGATGTTAACTGGTCCCATAGAGGCTGTGTTTGTGGCATTGATGAGTGCAGTTATGACCTGTTATTTGGAGATAATAGGTAGACAACTGTTGACAGTATGCTGTGGGATATGATCAGTTGAGACAGGGGTGTGAAATTGTTGCCAAACCTAACAGGTTGGCTATGTCCACAGGTTTAGTATGAGTGGTACCATCCACTCTGAATTTGGTGCAAAGCCAGGCCTTTTGTTTTACATTGCAGACATAGCTAAATAATTCCTTGTGATTATTTATATTTGTAATTAGCTTTAGAGGACTTTACAAGATGTCTAATTTGCTTGTTCAAGCTATGGTGGGGTGTTTTTCTGCTGAAACTGCTGGCTTTTATACCTGAACATCATTTTTTTTTCTGTTGTATAATCTATTCATGTGAGATGTCCACCAGGGCAGCTTGTTTTTCATGGGCTAGTTTTGATCCATTCTGGTACAGCTAAGTCTATACACTTGTAAAGATTTCTGTACACCTCCTTATAAGCATCTTTAGTGTCATTGGTGGCACTAGGTTTGAAACTATAAATGCCATAACTTAGGAGACTATAGTTTGCTTTCCAGAGATTTTTCCACCTTTTGGATCCTGCAAAGGGGGGGGGGGCAGTTAAGATTGTTACCTTGAACGTGATTGATTTATGGTCAGACCTTACCAGGGAGGGTGTCACATATCTTGTGGTGCAGCGATCTTCCATGTCAGTAAGTACAGTACTAGGTCAAGGACATTCAAGCCCCTTGTGGGGGTGCAGATTAACTGTTCTAGAGGATTCATGTTTACAAAATGCAGGAACCTTACGGCAAACATGTTTGAGCTAATACATGTATCCCAATTGACAGAAGGATAGTTAAAGTTACCCATGCCTAGGGTGTTTGCCTGTACTATGAGTGACTCAAGTAGGTCCAGGAAGGCACTGTGTGGTTTTCATGATGCATGTTGGTGGGGATGTAGCTAACAACGATGTGGAGGGGGGGTTCCTCCAGTTAGATGGACTTGGAATAACTCTAGGGAGTTGTACTGCTTAACCAGTCTTGAGGTGTACTTATCTTTTATGAAGATGGATATACCTCCTCCTTTGGTTCTTTCACATTTATTTTGTGGTCTGAATGTGTGGAAGGCATTATAGTATTTTATGGCTGGAGTAATCTATGCAGCTCTAAACCATGTCTCTGTGACTGCACAAACATCAACATCTTTCCAAGTAAGAAGTGCCTCCATTGAATGTAGTTTATGATTTAGACTCCTAGCATTAAGCAGTATAACCTTGAGTTTGTCTTTTGAGAATATCTTTACTTCAGGAACTTTGTTCTTATGACATTGCCTAAAAAAGTCACTATGGGGAGTCAGCCAGGTACCTTGGCCAGTAACCAAAAGTCAAGAGGTGACAAATGAAGGCCATCCTTGGCAAAGCAGCATGGTCTGTCAACCATATCATCCCAACCTGACAACTACTGGATACCACTGGAATGATGCCAGTAGCTAAGCCAATTGTTGAAGTCAATAATTCTTTTTTTTTTGTATTGAGGCATCATCCTGGATGAAGGTAGAATGTTGATTAGGCTATGGACATACCTGTCTAGGACACATAATCTGAGAGGTTAGTTATATCTCTATTCATAAAGTCCAGTGGGGTATGTCTCAAGTCACTTACTCCAACATGTAGTATGACAGAGGTGCAATTGTGGTTGTTGAGAGACTTGAGTGCATGCATGATTTTGTGGATCCTGGCACCTGACAGGCAGCTGACCTTGTCCAACTCCTTATACAACCTGATGAGGGGGGACATCTGTGTGGTTCACTATGGCTTCGCCTATGGCAAAGGCCTTGGTTTTTATGTGTTTTGCCCTAAGGGCTTAATGAGTGAGACACTGATATGGTTGCTTATATGTGTAGTGGGTTCCATTGGGACTGTCATGTGTGCAGAAGGTTTGCATTTGTGAAGTTTCTGCTCTTTCGGTAAGCTTCTAATGAGTGCCTCTGTGTATGTGGGTTTATGTGTTGTGCACTTGGTTTGTGAAGGAGTTGAAGTGTGTGTGCCGACAACCTGTTTGATATCTGGTTATTGTTACCTGAGAGAGAGAACATTTATTCCAGCTTCATTGTATACTTGCATCTCTCAAATATCGTATTGGTATGTTTTAGGAATGCATGATTATCACTATACATGAGGCAATATAAACCTTGCTGTGTAAAAACATAAGTACCTTTATTAAGCATATTTAGATGGTCATTATTAGCAGAGCAATTTTGCGAATAGCAACAAATAGGCCTGGCTGTGAAGGACATAGGTGCCATCGCTGAGGCTGCAATAGGCTCCCACTGTGTGTGAAGCAATGCTCCTCAACGACCCTGTTCAATTGCAACCTTGACTAGTGGTTGGGTGATTGTACAGTCACCTCTGAGCTGGCACCTATGTACCTCATGGACAGGGCCAGCTAGTGCTGCTCACAAACATGCTCTGCTAAAAACAACCATCCAACTATGCTCAATAAGGGCACTTGTGTTTTTACACAGCTAGGCTTCTACACAACCTAGTGCTTGTAGGGTAGTAGCCTCATATGAACCTGTGAAACTATGTGCCTATGCAGGCCTCACAACCTGTTGAACCCCAAATGGCTTGCTGATGCCATCTACTATAAACTGACATGCACTCCTTTATAAATCAAACTTGAACTGCGGTGCGTGTTTTAAGTACTGTGTTATGTAGGCTATGTAGTTGGATAGGTACAGGCTCTGTTCTCACTGCAGTCCACTGTGTATGTGTGTATCTAGACAGTAGGGCAAATGTGTGCATTTTACAGTTGCTTCTCTACTGCCATGCAATGACAGTATTTGACACTTGCTCATGCCTACACATCCATTTCAAACAGGCTTGCCAATCTCTTGTCTCCCACATGGTCTGCTGATGCCATCTACTATAAGTTCACCTGCAGTCCTATATAAATCAGACTTGAGCTGTGGTGCTTGTGTTAAGTACTGTGTTCTGTAGTCTAGGCACTTAGATAGGTAAGGGTTCTGTTTCAACTGCAGTCAACTGTTTGTGTGCATGAACTGTTGCTTGACATTACACATAGCATTTTATACCAGCATGTGTGACACTGTTATCCTGTCCTCAACAGACACTGACAATGCCATCAGCTATAAAGTGTTGTCTGACACAGTCCAAGCCAGACTTGAGTTGTGGCACTTGCATAAAGTATTGTGTTCTGTAGTCTGTGTACTTAGATCGGGGTTCTATTCTCACTGCAGATAATTGGGGAGGGTTGTGTACTCACCCAAGTCAAGTGTGTGTGTGTGTGTGTGTGTGTGTGTGTGTGTGTGTGTGTGTTTATGCTCTTGCTTGACATTACTGACAGCCTTTTACACCAGCATAATGAACACTGTTATTACCATATTCTCCTAACCAGACACTGCTGATGTCATCAGATATAAAGTGTTGTCTGACACACTCCAAGTCAGAGTTGAGTTGTGGTGGTTGTGTAAAGTACTGGGTTCTGTAATCTGTACACTTAGGTAGGGGTTCTATTCTCACTGCAGGCAATGCTATGGCACTTGCATAAAGGACTGTGTTCTGTAGTCTGCATAAAAAGATAGACAGAAGTTCAAGTCTCACTGCAGTTATATGTGTGTGTGTGTGTGTGTGTGTGTGTGTGTGTGTGTGTGTGTGTGTGTGTGTGTGTGTGTGTAAGCTGTTGCTTGACATTGCAGAGAGAATTTTACACCAGCATGTGGGACATTGTTATCTTGTCCTCAACAGACACTGCTGATGTCATCAGCTATAAAGTGTTGTCTGACACACTCCAAGTCAGACTTCAGCTGTGGCACGTGCCTTAAATACAGAGTTCTGTAGTCTGTGTACTTAGATAGGCAGGGGTTCTATTCTCACCCCAGTCAACTGGTGTGTGTGTGTGTGTGTGTGTGTGTGTGTGTGTGTGTGTGTGTGTGTGTGTGTGTGTGTGTTTATGCTCTTGCTCGACATTACAGAGAGCATTTAGCATGAGCATGTGGGACACTGTCATCTTGTCCTCAAACAACACTGCTGATATCATCAGTTGTATTACATTTTTGGATATGCAGCACTCCCACCAGGGTAGGGTCAGAGACTGGCCTAGGGGCCAGGCAGAGGTCATGTCTTCCTATACAATAAAGTTTACAGTGACATGGCTTTTAATCTATCCACATGCATCATGGTGTGGTGTATACAGCCTGTGTTATCTTGCTGAGGAAGCCCTGTGGTCTCCCCAGCTGCTACATGTGTCTGGTGAGGTACATGTCAAAAAGAGCATTATACTCTATTAGTGCAGTAATGAGGTTTGACTACAGTGCTGTCATACAATCATAAGATGTCCATATGATGGCATGACATATAATTTGCACAACATAGACTTTCAATAACAGTGTGTACACTTTGTGGCCAAAGTTCAGATTGCTGTCTAAATGAGTTCCCAGTGCTTGCAACACTGGGTTTCTGCATAGCAGGACTGTTGTCAATGCTGTGATTAACATAGAACTCTACTTTTCAGAAAGACAACATTACAAACACAAATTGCTGCAGTTATTTGTAGATTGTGTGCAATTGTCAACATTCACTTGTGTGTGTTAGCTCCTCCTGTACTATGTTATCACCATTAGTGGACTCAATGATTGCATACAATATGCAAGAATCAGCAAACTTGGTAAGCCAGAGGTCATATACTTTGGCCTGAACTGTCTAGAAATGCAGCTCATACAGTGAAGGGCCAATCACATATCCCTGGGGTTTGTCATTGGTGACAGTTCTACTGGTACAGGTTGATTCACCAGCTGGTACATGATGTGCTCTGTCAGTGAACCAATTGTTTACCTATCACCTGTAATGTGTAATCCCCAGCTTGGATGTTTTTCTCAATGATACCTGTATGAGTGATTGTGTCAAAACCCTAGGCCAGATAACAATAGGCAGTATGCACTGTCTTACCTTCCTCTAGGCCTATCACATGGAATCAATGTGATGTGACAACATCACAGATCACGTATGGCATGAACCAGCACATGCACCTTCCTAATACTGTGGAATACACAGTTCAACGCACCCTCCACATGGCCTATGTTCCTGTCTTAGGGTGTACATCAACATGTATCCACCTGAGTTGGGTGCCAGCAGCTGATGCATGCACGTATAGAGACATCCTGACTCTCCTCGACTGTGTGCTAGACCATGTCATCATGGACATCTTTTACATGTATACTAGTAATATTTCATGTGTATGCAACAGACTTGTGTGTTGTTTCTGCTATATCAGATCTGTTACATCTGATAGATGTCCTCAAAGAGGTCACTGAGGGCATGCATGATGACAGTATCATCTTGTGGAACTTGAACAGGTGAAGGCATTTGACAATATGTCACAGTGTGGTATTCAATCAACACTGTCACATGTGGCCATATGCAGGTATATCACCAAATGGTTAGATCAGTGTATGACATATGTGGAATCTCACTATTTTGAAATGTTTGACATGACATATATAGTACCAACAAAAAATGAATACGAGCAGTAAACTTGGTCTAAAAGTAACACAAATTAAATGCTATAAAAAACTTTGACCAAGAATGTTAAAACTGTATTTAATAAAACACTATAAACAGCATAACAAAAAAAAGCAAAGCTTTTGGGCATAACCATTCCTCAGTGCAATAAATTACTCAGTAATTACTACCACCTTTATACAAGTAAAGATCGCATGACCACAACCTCATCACATTATTAACATCAGGACAATACAAAAAACAATATATAAAAAATATATAAAAAATAGTAATTTCATATAAGACACTATTTATAATGCATCTGCTTTCTTACTAAAACTGGTTTCAAGCTAGTAGGAGCATTAATTCCTGGGTATTTATCTGCAGAAAGCCTAACTTTCAAGCTGTGCTAGACCGGCTAAGTAGTTTTGATTTAAAGCTTCAACAAACCAAAAAACAAAAACTCATTTGTGATTATAATAACTTCAGAAATGGTGTATATTTTTTTGGCCCAAAACTGATAAAATGCATGAATGTAATAATAAGAAAGGGTCTATGTATGATTTAGATGATTTTACTCTTGATAATAACATTTCTTTAACTAATAATCAATTAAATGTAGCACAAGGTGAGTCTGAGAATGGTTTGTTATCCATGGCAACCAGGAATGCTGAGACCAGACAGGTTGCCCCACCTATCAATCAGTTGATTGTAACCAATCAGTAACAGGATTGTCAAGTTCTGGTTACACAGGTTTGGTCAATGCTACCAGAAAAAGTAATTTTGAATCAGAGAGACTCATCAAGGGGCAGATCCTTAGGATGCCAAGAAGGACAAGCAACAAAAAGGAAATTCAGCGGTCCACAAAGCAAGAACAGAATAAGTCAGCCAAAATAAAATGCAATGATGTAGTTAATTTATTTACTATTGTCTGGGAACTGAGACCAGATGACATTGCTGTTCTGACGAAAGGATTAAAGTTTATTCCCTCAAACACAGATAATATTGTTGCAGTGACTGATTTGAAGCTTTTCACTAGAGGTATTAACTTAAAGCTTACCTTTAGTGACAATACTAGACAATTAAATGTTAATAATTTTAGGAAAGAAAGTACATTTATTCCTAATAGCTTTCCGGTTATAGCTGTGTTTGAATCTGTGTGTGAAAAAGAGTTACATGATTTATACTTGATGAGATTGAATAAATACTATAACTTAACTAATAATGAATATCAAGCTTTGGCTAAATTGCAACAAAATAATATGATAGTAATAAAACAAGCTAACATGGGTGGTTCAGTTGTAATGGATCTAACAGATTATAGCAATGCAATGCATGATTTTTTATCTGATGAGCGTACATTTACAAAGTTAATGATGGCAGATGTGAAAGATATAACACTGCTGTGAATATGATAATTTATGATTTGCAAGTTAGTGGTGATATTTCTGTTGAGCTGTTTAATTATTTAACTGTTACATCTCTTGCAATACCAGTATTATATGGTTTACCCAAAATTCACAAAAGTTTAGAAAAAAACAATGAGATCTATTATATCAGGGTGGTTGCATAATGGAACCCTATCTCCTTGTATTTGCAGTCACTTCTAGGTAACCTAATGCATAAAGTCAAGATTTATGTAAAAGATACTTCAGATTTTCTGAAGAAATTACATGATAGTTGCCATGAATATATGCATGATGAATTTTATATGGCTACATTAGATATCAACTCTCTATTTACATTTATCTCAAATAAATATGGTTTAGAAACAATCTGAACCTTTTTAACTCTAGAAACTGGTTTAACTGAGAGAGAAGTAGTGTATATTTGTCAGTTGCTTGAAAGTGTTCTAACAAATAATATATTTATGTTTAGTGACCAAATATACCTGCAAAAATCTGGTGTGGCAGTGAGAACATCTATAGCTAATTGCTATGCAAATTTGGTATTGAATGTTGGGAAAAAGAATTTATCTACAGTTCAAGTAACCCTTATTAGGATATGATTTTTTTCTATGCTCGTTTTGTTGATGATGTGTTCCTTATCTGGAAAGGTGAAGCTGAATAATTAGAGCAGTTTGTTAATTATTTGAATGCTTTGACTTATTTTTTGAAATTTAAAATGAATTATTCTAGGGACGTTATAGAGTTTCTAGATGCAAGAATAATTAGGAAAGAACAAGGGTTATCTACTACTACTATATATAGAAAAGTGTTCATGCTAATCGATATGTACATAGCAGCAGCAGTATGCATGCATTGCATGTATTTAGTGGGGTAGTTAAGAGTCAAATGTTAAGAGTAAGTAGATTAAATACAGAAGATGAAAGTTTTAATGCTCAGTTTAAAGAAATGATGGAAGAATTTAAGCAGAGGGGATATAATGAGAGTTTATTAGAAAATACAATGCAGGATGTAATAGCACTCAGATCAGGTATAGCCAGGCCATACTTTGGAGGGAATGGACCAGGACTAAATTATCATGATCAGAGAAATAAGAAACCAGAAAAATGAAGATATGTTACTAGATTTAATAGAAGGACATCAAAGGTAAAAGAGATAATAACAAATAATTTGCATATTTTGAAAGCAATGCCAGGTATAGAAAAAGTTATTGGCAACAAACTGAGTTTTACCTATATTATAGCAGAAATTTAAAGCAAAGATTATGTTATACAGAGATGAAATCTTTTAAGAAATTGACAGATAAGAAGGAGGGTACCTATCCATGTCATAATTGTGTCTGTTGTCCATTAATTTTAACTGACAATAGATATAGTCATCCTGTAAGTTGCACAAACTTTCATTTTCCGCAATTGTGCAAAATGTAATACTGATAACATACTATATCTTGCTACCTGCACCAAGTGTGATGCCTTCTACATAGGTAAATCTGTAAGGAGGCT
The DNA here is from genome assembly GCF_019279795.1 of Protopterus annectens. Taxonomy (NCBI): domain Eukaryota; kingdom Metazoa; phylum Chordata; order Ceratodontiformes; family Protopteridae; genus Protopterus; species Protopterus annectens. The sequence continues at coordinate 417,644,662 of NC_056731.1, forward strand.
GAAAAATTGAATTATTGAACACTGTTCTGATATACCTAGACTTTGACTCTAGCCATGAGTTTAACATTTAGGGTTATTGATATAATAGAGAAAGATCTAAGAGGAGATAGCATAAATAATAGGGTTGAAACAAAAGAATATGAATGGATAGTTAGGCTTTCTGCAGATAAATACCCAGGAATTAATGCTGCTATTAGCTTGAAATCAGTTTTAGTAAGAAAGCAGATGCATTATAAATAATGTCTTATATGAAATGACTATTTTGTATATAATTTTTTTACATATTGTTTTTTGTATTCTCCTGATGTTAACAATGTGATGAGGTTGTGGTCATGTGACTTGTATTTGTATAAAGGTGCAGGTAATTATTGAGTAATTTATTGCACTGAGGAAGAATTATGCCCAGAAGCTTTGCTTTTATGTTTATGCTGCTTATGCTGTTTTATTAAATACAGTTTTAATGTTCTTGGTCAAAGTTATTTATAGCATGACATGACATATATCTCAGGTCAATTGATCAGGTCAGTATATCAATGGTGGCTGCTAGGCCATTGCCTGACCCTTAAGTAATGGACATCACATATGACATACACATGCTGTGTCCAAACAGCTGCCTGAAGGACTATAGCTGGTCAGTGATCATTGACTCCAGCAGTGATATTAGTATAATACACACAGTATCAATGCATACCAGAGAATGCTGCCATAGCCATGACAACATATGCACTGACGAGACACATGAAGAGATGTGTTGCATCAGGAAACAGACACACCACCTAAGTACAATATGGAAATCACACCCTATAATCAGATCAATATATATGTGACCTGTGTTCTGGGGTAGAGGGTAAGTGGTACATCCACTAGCATGTGGTCATAGTGCTGACTACTCCCTTGACTGTAACACAACTACTGGGCATGTGAAGGACATGCACATCAGAAGGCATACTAATGTCATGGTTCCCAGCCTTCATCAAACCAATAACCGAGTACAAAGCACTCTTATCCATGTACCTCTCTACACATCTTCCAGTGATGTGTAACTGAAGTGTACCACCTTTGTCACAGTACACTGTCACACAATGTATTGTCCATAGCTAGGTATTCTTTCTGTGGAATATACATGACTGACAGTGTGGAACACCAATCATGTTGTTGCACCAGATGCATGTGTGCTACCTGTTCACCTTATGCACACACTGCATATACAGGTGTTTGACAACATTAATGATATGTATATCATTTGTGACAGTGTGAATTGTGCCATAGATATATGCCATGTACACAAGGCAACTAGCCTGTAGTGCCCATACTGTCACCCACAGGTATAGCAGTGTCCCTCCTAATACCACCTGCAGATATTGCAGTACAAGGACAGTGTGCATGGTTACCTTCATAGAGTCTGGATGTATCATACTAGTTGCCGATTCTATGTGCAAGCTCATCTGTCATCACTCCACATCACATGTTATGCCAAAGGCAGGGGATTAGTGGTGGTATTATTCAGATATTGTCCATGATTGTGATTGGTTCTTGTAATGTTTGCCATGATCCTTTACCTGTGGCCACCATGATGGAAACCTCTGCTGTGAGTACACTCATATTCAGGTATATCAGTTTAAGTAGCTTCCCAGTATGCACCCTACCTCAAGTTGTAAGTCAGATCACTGATAGATGTCTTGTGCATTATTAAGGAAGCTAATCTCATGCATACATCCTCCCCACTGTTATGTCACCTTGTGTGATAGTCACAGACAACACATTTTCACTGTACAGTCTGTATTGTACTATATAGATATGTGCTTGGTGCTGCTGCTAAAACCATCTTGCATTGACATGCCCTCCTCTGCTGTACACATAGGAGTTTCACCTGCACTCTTTCCCTGTGTTCATTCCTGCATTTCATCTGTGTGCCCCTATTCAATACACACACTTCCCCTGAGTGATCATTTTACATGGCAGTCCCATGTCCTGTTACAAATCATTAACACAGCTTTAGTACAGAATGCCAGGAATGGGATATCACAGTATTCTTCATTGTAGGTACACTGTCCAGTACTGTGTTTGGATCATACACTTCACATTCATACCTCTCAACTATCTAGATATTCCCAGGATGTCCAGATATTTTCCTTTTGAAATATGTGGCTTTCTACCATATCACTGGGATGATCTCTGGACTGATGTGACTCAATATTACAGACGTTTGGGTGCATACCTCTCAACTGTCCTCATCTGTGCAGAATGTCCATTTTTTTGTCTCATATTTGCAAACTTTTCCTAATAACATGTTGTTTTCCTGGCAAATCATTGGCATGTTATTTCAGAGTGCAGTCAATAACTGATGACTGACATTTGCATTTCAAACTTCATGCTCTTCAGAAAGTTCATGCTAATGTACAGCCTATATATTCTATCAATTTCATAAGCTTGGACATGACATATTAATAATCTGTCCATCATATTTCTCACTCTAAGAGGTTGAGGGCGTTGCATTCGAACACATTCCCATGTGACATCTGTGTCAAATATCTCCCTATTACTGGTTATTTGTCCTCTCATTAAGTTGGTCTCTTTGCAGATATGTTTCTCTAACAGAATGACAACTATTTGTACAGCCTGTATGTAAACTGTACAGATTTTTATAGAATGTCCAGATTTTGCATCATATTTTTGGTCTATTTCTCATACATTTGTGGTTTTCTGGCAAATTATTGATACATTATTGATGACTGAAGTCAGAAAATAGTGACAGACATTTGAGTCTCAGACGTCACCCTTCAGAAAATTCATGCAAATGCAAAACCTGTCATTCTATCAGCTTTCTAAGTTTGTAAGAGCAATATTTAATAAGTGTGTCCCTTGTTTTCATCCTTTGTCCCCACATTACTTATGGCTCTTGTCCATATTTCTTGCTCTGAGAGTTTGAAAAGTTTGTGTTCAGCCCTGGTGATCATTGTGGTATTCCATGCAAATCTGAGGACAGTATGTGCTCTTCTTTACACAGAATTGATATCTGTGTTCTCTTACAAGATTTTGCAGCCAGCAATACTGTTGCTATCTGCGAAACCTAGCTTAGGAGCATCACTCCTCACTCCTCATTAATATGCACTGCATGCTGCCTCATGCTGAGCACCGTCACTGTAACATAATAGATATTTGAGTCTCAGACATCATACCATAACACACACTTCTCAAACTCTTAGAGCAAAAAATATGGACAAAAGCCATAAATAATGTGGGAACAAAGGATGAAAACTCTGTGTAGGTTCTGCATAAAACCTACACAATCCGCATGACAGCCTTTTGTTTACTCCCTTCCTAAAATTGTACCAGTCTTATCCATGTCATATTTGATTTATTCATTTATATATATTTGACAATTTATTAATTTATTTACTATTTTATTTTGTTAGCCAGTATAATTTGAATGGGCCAACATCCTTTTCATCTGAGGCATGGGAAGAGAAGTTCTGGAATAGCATAAAATAATATACAGTAAAATAAAATGCATATACAGTAAACATTATAGAAAAGCTTTTTTATTTATTTGTATTAGTAGACCAGAAAAGACCTACTTGGTAAAGTAATCCTTTTCAGTAGAGGCCTGTGGAAAAAAGCTCCAAAAAATTTTGCAAAGTATTACATACATGTTTACTATACTGTATGTAGAGTAAAATGTTAGCAAGGAAATGGTACAATGTATATATATATATATATATATATATATATATATATATATATTTGTGGGAATGAAGAATTGCAGTTTTAATATTGGAGACCGAGAAATAATATGGAAAATTCTTTATGAGTATTTAGTTATTATGTATATTTCTGCTGAAGCCTTGTTTTTACATTAATACATTATAGACACCTGTATGAGTGAAATAGCTTATTGATATGCATTCAAACAAAAATAAGTACTAGGCACCTCTATTTTATAGTTATATTTTCACACATGAGCAATTCAAAGTAGAGGCTAAGTGAGGCTTTTTTTTTCTTTTCTTTTCTTTTTTTTTTTGCCAAATATATTCTATATATTTTATACCTAGATTTAGATTAAAGGTATGATGAAAGTTAATTCTATATTTTTACCACTGATATGAATTAGAGGAAGCCCCTATTAGTTTCTGATTTGATTGAATTAGATATTGTGGATCGCTTTCAGCTGGGAGATTTTTATAGTATATTTTATTTATTTATTTATTTATTTATTTATTTATTAGCATTTGTTGACCAGGAAAGTCCACTTGGCAAAAAGAAACCCATTTTCACTGCAGGCCTGGGGAAAAAAGCTCCACATTTATACAAACATCAAAAACAAATATTGTACAGTATAAAGTACGGATCTGGAGGGAAGGCTCCACAGTTAAGACAGACTAATATTACAGAACAACATAATTGTAAAACTTATGATTTACAAATTACTATATAAACACCATATCATAGGTAAACTATATCACAGAGAAAAGCAAGTAGTGAAGAAATAATAGAGTATTTTAATTCAGTTGAGTTGATTGAAATTATTTATCTATTTTACATTTGTTTACTGGGAGTTTCTGATTGGGCCAGAAGTCCATTTTCAGTGGAGGCCCAGGGAGTAAAGCTCCTTTACAAAACATTTTTTTAAAATTAAATGTAGCAAGATAACACATAAGTCATTAATATAAGCTCTATTATGCTAATGTTTGTTATACAGTATCAACAATAGAGAAAAAATATAAGGTAGAGGTAAAAAAAGTTAATATATAAGCTGAAGTAAGAAATGACGTAGATACAACATGGTAATTTGATTGTTATGAATAAAATCACAAATCAGACATCTGTACTGCTTAATTAATAGTCACTGAGTTTTTTATGTAAATGTGTGCATAGGAAGGTAGTAAAGAGAGAGACCAGGCTTGGGTTATACTGATGGGTAAAATAATAAACTTAGAAGCTAGGTGACTGTTGAAAAAAGTTAAAGGTCATCCTGGGGTAGTGCAGGAGGAGAGACACTTACTGGTTTGGTGTTCCTTGAGGATTACACTTACTGGTTTGGTGTTCATTGAGGATTACACTTATTGGTTAGGGGTTCCTTGAGGTTATATTCTAACCATTTTATTTTCTATGATAAAAGATGGTGATGAGTTTTCTTACTTCTTTGTCTGCATACAGATTCCTTAATAAATGGATATAGTGACCTGGTGTCACAACTTATAATTACAAATTGCCCAAAGTTTTATTTATAGAAGTCAATAAAGGAGGATTAAATATTTTTCTTTGCTTTTTGTATAATCAACTAGATGATGGCAAATTAATTTCTGTTGTTTCTCGTCCTTTATAAACCAGCTTGCGCATCTGAAATTTCTCTGTCCATATATTACTGGACTCTAGCTTTCAAGATCATGAGCATTACCATGCCACTATGTGAAGCAACTGAAATTGGCTGATAAGCTAGGAATTTTTTAACATTGCCCCTTTTTGGGAGTGGAATTAAAGCTGACTACTCCAGTCCAATGACCACTCTTTTCTTTTTCAGACTTACTAGGAAATTACAAGTAACAGTTTAACAGCATTTTTGTAGGATTCTAAACAATTTATTTGGAATTCCATCACTTAATGCAACCATGCTATCAGCAAGGTTTTCTAGAGCTCATTCAATGTCAGTTTCCTAGAATAAAGAATAGACCATCATATGTATCAATGATGTTAGGGTCCTTTTTATATGGTTCTTGTATTCCTACCACTTTTTAATATTTCTCCTTCTGTTTGGCCCTTCTCTTACTTGACTTTTGTCATGCCCATTTTTATCAATACATTCCCTTAATACTTCTAATTTTCTTGAGAGACTCTTGTCTATTCTATCATCTTCTTACAGTTATTTGCATTTAAATATGTCACCTTATCTCTTCTTGCAGTTATCTGAAATAATGCATTTGTTTTGATGTACTTTTCCCTATCTTAACAGGATTTTGTTTCCTTCTTTCTCCAGTCACTTCTATAGCCTCAACAGACAATCATTTCGACTTCTTAATAATCTTCTTTCAATAAGGACTGTGTTTGCCACTTCCTAGACAATATCACAAACTTCTAAACATCAACATCAGGTCTAATCCCTTAAATCTGTTCTTCACCTCAACTACATAATTGTTTGAAATACTGCTAAGCTCATATCTAGATGGCCTGGAGGCTTTTCTTATTTTATTTAATCTGATTCTAAACATTGTAATAAGAAGTGGATGCTCTGAGCCACAGTTAGTTTGAGGTCCTTTTTTTCCCTGATCGTATAGAGATAGTTCATCTCTGACTGCAAAGCATATAGTCAGCCTAATTTTGGTACTGACCTTCTGGTGATACCCATGCATAAAGACATCTCTCATGCTATTGAAAGAGAGTCTTTGTTATGACCAGTGAATTGCCATGGTCGAGTTCCACTAGCCTAAATCCTACTTAATTTTTAACTCCAAATTCAAGCATCCACATTATGCCAGTTGTTCTTTGACAGCAAATATTAGCATGATGATCATTTATGCCAAATGTAACCTTAGTTACATAAATAGGTTCATAGGTCCATAGGTTCATAGGTTGGTACTAGGCTAGCGGCCCTTGGGCCTATACAAGCCTAGCCATAACAATTCCCTGGCTATTTCTTCCCACAATATTTACTTACCTGCACCCCTGTCTAGCAGGGCAACTGATGTGATCCCCGGGGTGAATTTCCTATCTCCCATCCAATCATCAAGGTTCCTTTTGAAGAGGGCCAAAGAGGTGCTCTGCTTGACATGTATGGGCAGTCTATTACAGAGTCTGGGGAGTCTGTGGGTAAGGAACCTATCCCTCCAGCATGTTTTGTTCACTGTGGTGACAAGGTTTAGATGCCTGGAGCATGTGGCTCTGAGGGATTGGGATTTCTTTAAGTGTAGCATGTTCAACAGCTCTGGGTATGACATGACCTTGTATGTTAAGCAGAGATTGCCTCTGAGTAGACGATATGCGACAGAGTATAGCTGGAATTTTTTTAGATGGTCAGCATAGGGTATCTGCTTTAGGCCTGTGATTCTTTTAGTGAGGTATTTCTGTGGCCTTTACAGTTGTTGCAGATGTCTTGAGAGGTACATACCAAATGAGGCATTGTATTCTATAATGGGTCTAATGAGGGATGAGTACAGTGGGACTATGACCTCCTTTTTTCTGGATGAAAATCCCTTAGTGATGAGGTGTGCCACATAGAAGGATTTCCTGACTGTTGTGGTGATGTGGTTATCGAAGGTGTGACCACTGTCCACCTGTGTTCCTAAGTCTCATATCAGACTTTTGGTGTTTAGTGTACTGCCACCTATGTGGTAATTCATGGGTATATGTTTTTTCCCAAAGGGAACTATACATTTCTTGGGATTGAGCTTGAGCCCATGGCTCTGGCACTAAGCATCTGTTTCTGTAAGGCCCTTTTGTAGAATATCCACATAATTTAGGAATTCAATAATGGCTCCCAGTTTGCAGTCATCTATGAACTTTGTTAGCCAGAGTCCATTAGTGTTGGCCTGCACTTCAGAGAAGTAGATGCCAAACAAGAGTGGTCCCAGGACTGAACCCTGAAGTATTCCACTTGTCACTTGCCTGGAGTTGGATTTGGAGTTGGCACTTTTACAGTGCGGATTCTGTCAGTAAGCCAGTTGGCAACCCCTTGGGTGTTGTAGGGATTAAAGCCCAGCTCAGTAAGCTTATCTATGATTCCAAAGTGGTGTTGAAGGCCTTGGTGAGGTCAAGATAGGCTGTGTTGACTGCCTTACCCTCGTCAACAGCTCTGGAGACTGATTCTAAGAAGTCAGTCAGGTTCAGGAGACAAGATTGGGCCTTCATCGGTGCAGTCCAGTGTTTGAAGATTGCCAATGTCTTTGTTTATAAGTTCCGTGATAATACATTTCATGGCCTTGCAGATCAGGCTCATCAGACTGATGGGGTGGTAGTTCCCAGGATCCAAGGTGGATCCCCCTTTGTGGAGTGGGATAACTGTAGCTGTGTGCCACTCAGTGGGCATGAAGCCTGAGGTGAGGCTATAATTAAACATGACACTTAAGTGAGGTGCCAGTTCATTTTGTAGTTCATGTAGTACACAGCCTGGGATGTTGTCTGGTCCCATGGATGCTGTATTCTTAGCTTTGGAGAGTGTGGTTTTTACCTGTGTGGTTTTTACCTGTGTGGCCATTATTACCAGAATTTGGCAATCTTTCGGTATTGAGATGGGCCCTTTAGGGAGTGAGAGGGGGTGAAGTTGGCACTGAATCAATCTGCCAGGATATTGGCAATATCCTTGGGATCAGTATATTTAATGTCATTCTGTTGTACCTCACAGCAGATCTGAACATTGCTATTTAGATTCTTGACATAGCTATAGAATGTCTTGTGGTTGTGTCTGGAATCTTTGGCAATTTTATTTTCGTAACTAGCTTTTAGAGATTTTATGAGGGATCTCAGGATGCTACTCAGGGCTAGGGTCATACCTGCCTGGGCCACATGATCCAAGAGATCTTCCATGTCTCTTTTCATGTAGTCCAGGGAGGTACATCTCAGGTCATTCACTCCAACATGGACAATGACATAGTTATATTTGTACTTGTTGTGGAGTGACTTGAGTACATACATTATGTGGTGGATCCTGGCACCCGACAGGCACCCGACAGACAGCTGACTGTAATTTTCTCCTTGTTCAGCCTGGTGAGTGGGACATCAGTGTGCCTGACTATAGAGTCACCTATGACTAAAGTGTTGGGTACGTTGTCTTGCCTAAGGGGCTGTTGTTGGGTGGCACACTGGTGTTGTGAGCTATGTGACACTTTAGTTGTGAATGGTGTTTGTTTGCTTTTCAGCTTCGGAGGTCCTTGTTGCTTGGGCAGGTTACTGTTAAGGGCCTCCGCATATGAGGGCTTAGTGTTGCTATGTGAGGGTGTTGGTGGTGTGGGTTTAGAAGAGCTATGTGTTGCTTGAGGTGTAGTGTGGGTGTTAATCTTCTCCTCTTGACTGTCTAGCACAATCTTGCGTGGAGAGAGCTTTGCTTCCAGTTTGGCTATGTAAGTGCATCTCTCACAGGTTGTAGTGTTGGGTGGTAGGAGAAGAGGGTTGTCTGTGTAGATGAGGCAATTGCTGCATTACCCCAGTATGCCCAGATTCACCAGGTGGACAGGAGAAATCACCGGAAGCTGACCCTTGGACATGCCTGGTTTAGTGCTTTTTCTTTTTTTTTTTTTGTAAAGTACAAGAGCTATTTTCCCTTACTTTAGCAAGGTACTTTGTGCAATTATAGGCTGTTTACTGCCTAGGATTAATTTCTCCTTATTAATAAGGAGAGTTGAGTGCTTGTATCAGATTAAGGCTTCCTAGTGCTTTCCAGCAGAGCAAGTGCTAGTCACAGGGATGCTTAAAGGTAAGATGAAAAAAAATGGTTTATCCTAAACACTGCAGTGCGCACTAGAAAAGTTAGATGTGAAAGTAGGTAACTTAAGTTTTACCTGTGTAAAAAGTCAAGTTTTAGTGGAGAGTCACTATTTTTAAAACAGCAAGATAGATTGAAAGGGGGTGGTCTCTTTTGTATTCCGGTACTATGGAATAGAGTAGAATGGCCAATAAATTTAAATAGTTGAAGGGGAGTGATTTCACAAAATGATAATTTGATGCTTACTCACACAAGCCAGTAAAAGCAGAAAGGAAATGAGGTATATGGCCAAATTAACATAAGGGGAATGCAACTAGAAACTCAGTGGTGTTTAAGAACATAACAGTAACCAGGAATTTCTGCCTGACTCACAAGAGACAGAACTGTTGTCTCTTTTCAAGTTTTAATATGCAGTTAAAAGCAGAATACAAGTAAAACACAAGGTAAAGAAAACAAATCATAGTATTCAAAATAGAAAAAGGCAATAAAGTAATACAAAATGCAACAAATAAAAAGCAAACTAACCTTTGCCTCACAGCAAAGTGTAGCAGAGTTTGGGTGAGCCTTTCTAGTAACTTATAGATGATGCTGGCATGCTTTCAAGTATCCAATCAAAAATTTGATATGATTTTTAAAACATTTGAATGATATAAATAAGATTGTGAACTCAAATGCTTTAGCTAGACATATATGTTAAGTACTGCTTTTACTTTTTCATAGTGGAATTAGAGCAAATACGTGGAATGGGTGGTAACTGTAATGTTAGACATGAATGAAATAAATATGACGTGATGCCATAATTAATGTATTTACATATAGGAAAACAAGGTTCCGTTTTTGTATTGAGGGCAGAGAAAGTGCAAGTAGGTACAATAGCTGGCAAAAAAGATATATATTGAAAGTGCAAAAAATAGAATGGCCAGATTATAACAAATGACATCATCAAAAAAAATCTAAGGATAATGATAAACAGCAATTTAAACTTTGACCAGTGTACATGCATCCAAGTCAGAAAAACATACTCTGTATGCCATCTAATTATAATGGTTATATCTAATCACTCTAGGGATCGTAGTATACAACTTTGTATCTTATTGTTACAAACCATAATAGAACATAAAGTTGCAGCCTGTAGCCTTCAAACAAACCAATTTAAACAACTTGAAATGGTAATGTAGAAAAATCATAGCACTGGAAAAACTGAACTATTCAGAAAGACTTGATGAACTCTCATTATATTTTGTTTTATAAGATACTAAGAAGTGACCTCTGTCTGGTCTATATGCTAACATCTGATTACATTCTCTTTGAAAATATATGGCTGGAATCCACTTCTAGGGGAACAAGTACTAGAATGAACATAACACTAAAAAAATTGCGAAAGAAAAAATATGACATATATTATTCAGCATCGTTTAGTTTTATGAAAGAAAACTCTTCCTTGAATTCATAGTAAGTCAGCCATTAATGTCTTCCAAATGCAGTCTTGACACTTATATGGTAATAGAAAATATCAAAATACCAACATGGGATTGCAGTAAATAAACTTCTTGAAGTCTAGAAGTTTAAAAGATTGATAGTGAAAACTCTGAGCTGCATAAAGTGCACCTTAGTTTAATAAAAGCATTTGGTACTGTCCCTCATGAAAATAATAAAAACCTACATATCTCAGTGTCAGTGCAAGTATATTCTACCAGACTTGTAACTGGATTTCCAGTACTACCTATGTGGTAAAATGGGGAGATTAAGTCTCCTTAGCAGAGAAAGTCACTAATAGAGTATCACTCGGCTAAGTTCTTGGTTCACCTCTCTTCAGCATATTGTATTTAGCTGCATGGTTTTATAACAAAATCCTCTACTTCAGAATGTCTGCTGATAATTAGGAAACTGTGTTGCATTGTTTTCTCTCTTGTGGGATACAACACTCCAGAAAGGATGGAATATAAACTATACCTGCTGAAAAAAAAAATGACTGACTTTTCAGTATGGCAAGAAATGTAATATAATAAATGTTATCAAGCATTTCGTCCTGATAGTTACTGTACTGATGGAAATCTCACTTAAGACATATTTGATTATGAAAGACCTAGGTACAAGCTTAGCTCTCACCTCTGCTCAACAGGTTGACACAGTGTTAAGAAAAGCATTTTAGTGTGACCCATAAGCTGCACACCTTCATCCTGTTGTTGACTATAACTACCCTTAGGTAATGCCATGACCAACCACCTAGTTCAGGTACACAGAGCTCAGAGCCTCCTCACTGAGTTAATGGGCTTAGCAAGCTGCATTACTCTGGTAGGCTTGACAATCTCTCTTCTTGGCATTACATCACCCCTGTGGAGACTTTAGTTCTTTTCCTGTCTTTTCTTTTAAGGGTATGAAATGGTCTCTCCTCTTTGAGAGTCAGTCATGAAATATCTATTAACAATAGTAATAGGTTTGACTGACTTACCTCTCATTGTTTTCCACTGCCTTTGAAACAAATTTCCCTTGATCTTAAAGCCATAACAGTGAATTCATTCATGCTTTTAAAAGTTTCATCTCAGTACAACAGGCATTAACTCTGGCAGTTTGCACAAAGTACTAAAACTGTGATGTGCACGAAGGACTAAAACTGTGACATGTTTATAAGCTTTTGTGCAGGGTTTGAATCTTTATGCTTTCATTAAGGTTCAAGAAGGTCATCTGGCTGTAAACATGTTACTGAATCTATGGACATATATAAACTTAGCAGAAAATGTTTCAAAACAATCACATTCACTACTGGAAATGGAAAATAAAAAATCAGTATATCTTGAGATGAAAGAACTTACTCTATTTATATTTTATTTTTATCAATTATAATGACATAATTTTACAAGTTATGTGTTTAAAAACATTTTCTTTGTTTAATAGAAAATAGAAATTTGTTAAGCCATTCTTCAGTTACATTAGGATATTTAAGAAATAATAAACAGCAGTGCTCTGAACAATCCAAAATTACACCACACACTCAGACCCAGTACACATAGCAAATATACTAGAAGGCAAATTTAGAGAAAATTTTACCCTTTAAATATCTTACATAAATCGACAAATTAATGAATTCCATGCACCACCTTAATTAATAAAGGAGTGTGTACTGAAAGGGTGCTCTCTAAGACCAAAATACTATTCTATGTGACTTGATAATTTATCTGGATTCCTAGCAAATAGTCACTTCCAAGCTGGAAAGTGTCAGTTTCATGTTAGACTTGATAACATTGTGCAGGATGATTGTTTAGTGCTTGCTTTTGTTTTGGTGCCTGTTTAATAACACTCATTTCTTGTCAAATTCATGATTGGCAGTTTACAAGTATCTCTCTGAAGCCATATTTTGGGAAAATATGAAAATTGCTCACAGCATGTTATGACTTGTCATTTTTGAATGTCAGAAGCTGCACAGACAATACACTTATTAGGGCAAAAGCACTTAAACTTGAGCGAATGAATCTTTTTTACTGCGCCATATCTGAAGTGAATTAATTGTTTTTTTTTGGATATTTTCCTAACATATAATACCAATCATGCCCTTGTAGAACCTCTCCTTAAACTATCTAATCTGAGTTTAGCTACAGAATTTGTGCTCCAAGAATGAAGACAGTACAGTTGTGTAAACTCTTACCATAACAGTAGATGTCCTTTTCTTCACTGTTGCAGTTTTCTTCACCTAAGGGATTTCCTGCAAAGGAGAGCCCAATGTTTGGCCAGTATACCAAAGCCTTCAGTTCTTATAGTTGCCATACGTCACACATATGCTCCCTGCGCATGACATAGGCCATAAAGGTGTTGTACAGGCACAGATACTCAGAAATGAAAAAGCTCCAGGAAGAACAGAATACACTCAGGGACAAAATAGGAAGATGGGTATCCAGAAGGAAAAATAAAGAAGGAAGAAGGGAGAAGGGCACCTTGGCTAGAAGGTCATCTAGAACACTGGGCAAGAGTCAGGACAGATGGCGAAGGAGGGAGGAACCAAGTACTGCAACAGTGAAGATAAGAACATGTACTGTTATGGTAAGATTTTACACAACTGTACTATATCCTTCCGAAAATATCCTTCCGTTCCAGTATTCTTCACACTAAGTCAGAGTGCAAGACCTCAAGAGAAAGCCTGAGAGGAGGAAGGACAAGAAGGACTCTCCACAAACCCATGCAGGATAGCCCTAGCAAAGCCTGCTCTACCCCTGGAAACAACATCCAACTTGTAATGTTTAGTGAAAGTATGAACAGAGGACCAAGTAGCAGCCTTAGGGACAGAATTGGTATCCAGACTATTGAAAAAGATACCAGAGAAGGCAACTGCCCTAGTAGAATGTGACTTTACTGATGAGGAAAAAAAGACTAAAAAAGGAAATTTTATTTTGTTTTATTTTACATTTGTTTGCCAGGAAAGTCTAACTAGACACGTCCATTTTCAGCGGAGGCCCAGGGAGAAAAGCTCAACATTGAACATACAGAGATACAATATATCAGTAGTACACATAGGACAAGAAGTTAAATACTAGCTTAGACACAGTTTGGACAAGCAGCTATACATAAAGGCTAATTAATAGATTACTAAGTTTAGATAGTACACAATAAGTTTTAACCAAATCAATAAGAATCAAAAGACTAAACAATAACTATAGTGACATTGCATCATTATACATTTCTTTGTAAATAAAGAGAGACACCAAAATGACATTACACAATTTCTGAATATAGTTTACAAAGAAATTGAAATGTCTAGTCTTAATATGTCATTAGAACTCTAGGAGGAGATGGTTTGCTTAGAAACAGACAAACCCAAAGTGCTGGGATGAAAACAAATGAAAACCTGCTCAGATATGTGAAAACATGCTTTAGTTTTATTTAAGTAATTATTTGACCTGTCTATTCAAATGCAAGGTGTAAAGAACCTTCTTTGGCAGACTGCTGAGAAGAAAAAAAAGGAAGGAAGAGGAATAGACTGATCAAGGGATAACTCATTGACCACCTTGCACATAAAAGAAGGATTAGTTGGAAGAGACACCCTTTTTCAATGGAAAACCAAAAAATAAGGAGGAATAACTTGTTTGAAGTAAGAGCCAAAACCAGAACAGTCTTCCAAGTAAAATGTTGCAAGGAAGCTGAGAAAGCAGGCTCAAAATGAGCCTGAATCAATTTTTCAAGTACAAAATTCAGGTCTCAGAAAGACAGAATTGGTGTCCTGGGATGCCTGATATGAAGAATGCCACCTCAAATCTAGAGACCAAAGGAGGAGTCAAAGGAAGGCAAGCAGAAACTGCTGACAGGTGAGCTTTCACTGAAGAAAATGCTGACACAGCATGGACAGATCAACACAAATAAGAGAGAATCAGTGGAACCTCCTCAGATAGGGGATCCTGATGGTGACAGAGTCTCCAGACAGATAATAATTTCTATTTAGACATATATGATTTTGTGGTAGTCAGCAGTGTCTCCTAAAGAACTTAAAGCATGTCCTCTGAAAATAGATCTCTAAAAGGGATAGAAACCCTATCACCCACAGCATCAGTTGAAGAGTGGACAAGTGAGGATGTATAAGAGACCCCTGGCTTGTGTGAGAAGATCCACCCAGTGAGGTAACTTGTGATGATTGTGCTTGGCCAAATGAGAAAGAAAGGGGAGCCAATGCTGTCTGGGCCAAAAAGGGGTAAACAGCAAGATTTTGGGAAAGTCCTGCTTGATCTTGTGAAAAGCTCATGGTAACAGAGGAAGGGGAGGGAAGGCATATAGAAACATCTTCTTTCAAGGAAAGGACAGGGCATTCACCTTCCAAGCCAGAGGACTTGGGACTCTGGAACAGAATAGAGGAAGATGCCTGTTCAGAGGGAAGTCAAAATAATCTATCTGAGGAGTATCTCAGTGATGGACAATGCCCAGAAACACATCTCTGTAAAGAATTCATTTTTGAGTTTGTATGCTGGACCTGCTCAAAGAGTCTGCCACTAGATTGTACTCTGAGAAAACAGACTGAAGAGTCATTTGATAATTGACAGCTAGATACCAGACCTGAAGAGCTAGTCTGCAAATCAGATAACACCTTGTTCCCCCTTGTTTGTTGACATACCACATCACTGTGGTGTTATCTATGAAAATTTTGAGGGGCCCAGGATGAAAGATGGAAGGAAAAGACTGAAGAGCTAGAAGCAGAGCCCTTGTTTCCTTTATATGGATGTGGTCCAACCTTTGATGAAGAGGCTAGAGACCCTGAACTGTGAGAGAGCTGAAGAAGGCCCCTCATCCCCTGTCTGAGGCATCTGTAAAGAGCTCTTGAGTCAGGACTGGAGCCTGGAAAGGAATCCCCAGGTTGAGAGAAAGTTGATGAATCTACACTGAAGCTTGAGCTTAAGACAAGGAAAGAAGGGGACTGGGAAGTCCAGGGGAGGCAATGTTGGAGCCACACTGACTTGAGGTGTCATTGCAGCTTTCTTATGTAGAGCATAATGTTCTTCCATATCACTGTTTCAGTATTCATAACCTAACAGATCTCCTGCCAAGGATAGCCTAATGTCCAGCCAGTATACTAAAGCCTTTAATACTTATAGGCACTGTATGTCACACATATGCTCCCACAGAAGGCATAGGGCATAGAAGTGATATACAGACATACGTACTCAGGATCATTTTTTCCTTTGTTGCAAGCCAGAGGGAGCATGGGAATGGTAGAAACAATGAACCAAAGGACCTTGAGAAAGTCCCTGGCCATGACTGAAGACAGAGGAAGAAGAGACTGGAAAAAGACAGTAAGATAAAGGGCCTTGGGGGAAGGCAGAGATGCCAGCATGGGGATTATATGGAGCCTGCAACCAAGGAAAAAATTATCCTGAGTACATATGTCTGTACATCACTTCTATGCCTTCTGCAGGAGCATATGTGTGACATACAGTGCCTATAAGTATTAAAGGCTTTAGTATACCAGCTGAATACTGAAACAGTGATATGGAAGAACATTATGCACAACATAAAAGAAAGGGGAAGCAGAGAAAAACATCATGGCATGGAAGAACTCATGGAGCAGCAACTTCAGAACATGTAAGAGCTGTTCCTGTGAGGAAGTGTTAAGTCAATGGAAAGATGTAATTGTGCAAGGTAAGTGCTACCCTTTTACAGCTTCATATTGTTAAGTATGGCTGCTTTTAACTGAAGTTGTACTTCTTGACATAATTTGAAATATGTTTGTAACTACTTAGAAGTGTTTTGGGGAGGTGTATTGAGAGTTTTAAGAACAGCCTGGACACTTATTATGGGAACTCTGAAAACTGAAAGGCTGCCAGCCCAGCCAGATAGAATCTTGTAAATAATTCTATGTGATTTGTAAATAATATAATCCACAGGCTGGTTTTACAAATGTAAAAGAGAACTATATGTTATAGTTAAACTGTGTGTTGTACTGAGCTTCAAAAACGTATCCACAGTGCACACTGCTGGAAGAAAGCTGATAAAGTAAAGCATTTTATGACTGTTTGATCTCAGGGCTCAGAGACGGGATGTCTAGATGAAGAAATTCTATCTATTGTCTTAGGACAAGAGGTAATTGCTAGATTTTACATGTATAATGCCTTTTATTGCTGTGGCTTCCTGGCCAGGTGCAAGATCAAAGAACTGTTAAAATTCTGAGTTTCTGTTGGCCTGGGAAATTAAACCAGAGAAGTCAAGAATGATGTAATCTAAAATGAGTCAGCAGTGATGTATTATCAATTTAAGACTTTCTCAGAGAGAGAGAGAGAGAATCAGAGCATTTTGCATTTGTCTTCAGAAGTGACAACATCACCAGCACTCTGCCTTTGGTTTTGTTGTAAGTAAGATATTTATTTAGAACAGTGACTTCTCTTAGAAATAGCTAGCAAATAGTAAGATTAGGCTAGCTGTTTCCTATATTTCTGTCAGACTATTCTACAATATTATTTTAAGAATTTTCCTGTGTCTGAACTCTTGACTAGCACTGTCTTGAATTGAGGAGGTTTGTCTTGTGTTTTTATTATTTATTATCAAATATTTTTAAACCTTTCAACTAGGGCTGTTTTGTGTAGTGATAATTTAAGCTGTAGAGTACATTGCATGTGTATAGTGATACTGTCCAAGTCACTCCAATAAGCCTTGCTGTTTGTCATACTTAGTAAACACAAAAAGACAGCGAAACTTGCAGATGTTCTCCTTTTCCAAAACTTTATTCCGTAAGCGCTTTTGTAAGGACTAGTATCCAAACTTCCTCAGACAAAGTTACACAAGCAGTCAATGACTTATATACTTATACAATTAATAAATAAAAAAATAAAACAATTATATAAAAAAAATTGAATAATTAAATAAACAACTCAATTCCTTTCCTCCCATGGAAAACTATTTACTTTGTATTTCCATATATAATTCATGATTTTATTACTAAATGCCTAGACACTAAATTAGTGACTTGAATTAATATAAAATACAAATGTATTAAGTAGAATATATATATATATATATATATATATATATATATATATATATATATATATATATATATATATAAATATTTGTGGTATAATTGAATACATTAAATACCTGGGGCTATGTTTTAACCCCCCCCCCACACACACACATACACACACTCTACCTATCTAGCTGTTTACGTTTCAAAATGCATTTAATGGAATCATATTCATTAAGGCCAGGGTGTGTGTGTGTGTGTGTGCAAAAGTTCTAATTTGCCACGACAATTCCTTTTCTTCTAACCTTAATGCCCATGGCCCTCCTCTTTTGTTAAATAGTTCCTGGTGCACAATGGCAAACAAAAATTTGTGAGTGGGATGTTGCAATGTGCGCCTAGCCAAAGCATTTGTGTTGGTACCTTTACTTATATGATAATGATGCAGATATGCTTGGCACACTGTCCTTTCTGTCTTTCCTATATAAAAGGATTGGCATTGTTGGCATATAGCAGCATAAACAATTGCCATGGGTGCACCTTGTGGTGGTAGCTTCGCCAATTGTGTTTTAACATATTGGGAACATGATTTTTTTAAGACAGAAGGGCATTAATGCCAGTGCCTGAAATATTTGTATGTATGTATATGTATTTGTATGCATTGCACACAGGGCAACTAGTTTGCAGCAGCAAGCACTGTCCACAGAGTTGCAAACTGGATACTCCTGACATTGCATTATATTCTCACTCCAACTGTCTAATCAATAAAAAAGGGTCTGCTGCCATGGATATGAACTTCCCCACTATCTCCATTACCAGCTTGGTAGATATGGGCATCCTGAGACAATGTAAAAATTGCCTCTTGTTTACTGACAATCTGTTAATTCTCAAACAATCTGATATAGTATGTGAGAGATGCATTTACACAATGTCACTGGAGGCAAAGCTCTCCCATAAAATTTTTCCTAATGTCAGTAAGCTTGTCAGTAGTACGCACTTGCACCCATCACATACAATCCAAAGCAGACATATAGACCCACATATGCTGAGGCACTTAAATGTAACCTTTCTAAACCCCAAAGATCTCCAAGACAAAGTATACATAATAAATAGCATCAACAGCCCCACATGCACTTTTTCACCCACATCAACACATACAGCCACATTTCATGGAGCATTTATTTCTAAACCCATAATGCAAGCCACCACACAAACTAATATTCTGGTCATTGGAGACTCCATCGTGAAACACACTGATGTCCTTTTCAGCAGGCTGAGTAAGGAGAATGTCATGGTCAGTTGTTTATCAGGGGCTATGATCCAACACATTGCACATGCTCTCAGGTCATTGGACCACAAGCACTAAAATGACTCAGTTATACTCCATGTGGGTGTAAATGACCTGAAACATACCTCCCTAAACTATATGAAGAGAGACATCATGGAGCTCTTGGAATATTTGTCCCAGGTTGGTATGAGCCTAGCACTGAGCAGCATTTTACCTTCTCCAGGGATGATGCCACAATACGATCAAAAGATGAATGACTTTAATAATTAGCTTAGTTTCTGGAGTCATTCTAAGGGGGGGCAATATTTGTCAGCATGGAAGGAGATGGTTAACAGACCATGCTGCTTTGCCAGGGATATCTGCACCTCACTCATCTAAGCTTTCGAATATTAGCTAAAACATTGTCTTTCCCTATAGTACCTTTTTTAGGCAATGCCAAACTGAAAGATCTTCCGACATAGCAAATCGAAACCAATAAAATCTAAAGATGTTACTGCTCAATGCTAGGAGTCTAAACAAAAAACTCCACTCCCTAGAAGCTTTCTTCACCCTAGAGAATGCTGACATCTGTGCGGTCACTGAAACATGGTTTAAAGCTGTGGATAGCGCATTGACAGTGCAAGGTTATAATGTCTTATATGTTTAGACCAGCTACCACACAGACAGGGACTAAAGGTGGAGGTGTCTCGATTTAGCTCAGAAATAAATATACCTCAAGGCTGGTCAAACAGAACAATGCACTTGAGCTACTCCATGTACAAATCACCATAGGCAAAATACAATACCCAGGAAACACATGCCATGTATTTAAACTTATTGGAAACACTCACCATGCAACTTGGGTGAATTTAATGACCCCACTATTAGCTTGGAATCAAATGTATAGGCACAGCGATTCTTGGATTTTGTAAACACAAACTCCCTGGATCAGACTGTCAGTACACTAATCAGGGGTGCAATCATACTGGAGCTGGTCCTCACTAATATAGGAGAGTGCTGCACACCCTCTAGTGTAATGTCTTCCCTGGTAAGGTTAGACCACAAAATGGTCTCCTTTGAATTAAAAATAAAACCTGGAGCCCCAACTATCCCTGGAATATTTAGGAACTACTCTAAGGCTAACTTCCTGCTATTAAGTGATAACCTGACAAAAGCTAATCCCCAATAAACCCTGAGAAAACTGCTGCTGATGCAGAACTGTTCACAGAAACCATATACAAGCATGGTAATAGCTGAATGGACTCAGCTGTACCCACCAAGAAGAAGTACAGAACTAGCTCAAAAAACAAGCCACCCTGGTAGAATCACAAAATCAATAGGTTGTATAACAGAAGGAAGAAAATCATGGCAAAAATTAGGAGGTGCAGCACCTAGCAGGATAAAAACACTCTCATCAAACTAAACAAACTACTCGGAGGACAAATAAAGTCTACCATAGCCAAATGTGAGGTAAATTTGGCCTCCTAGGCCAGGGACAACTACAAGGCATTCTTTACATATGTTCACAACCTCAAAGGCAATGCACATTTGTATGCTGAGCTCATTGTAATTGGAACCACCTGTACTGAGCCAGAAGATATAGCAAACCTACAGGCCAACCAATTCAGCACCAACTTTACCCCTCTCTCCCCCGCAACCTTCCCTTAGGAAATACCATCAAATATAACTCCCTCTGTTATAACTAGGGAGCAGTTACTTAATGCTCTCCCTAAGGCAAAGAACACTGCATCAGTGGGCCCAGACAATATCATCCCATGATGCCTTCTAGATAGCATGAAACATGACCTATTAGGTCCTCTGGAATTGCTGTTTAACTATAGTCTCCGAACAGGCTTCGTGCCTCATGAATGGAGAACTGCAACAGTAATCCCTCTGCACAAATGTGGGCCATCTTCTGACTCTGGAAACTACAGACCCATAAGTCTCATTAGTCTTATATGCAAAGCCATGTAAAGAATTATCACATAAATAATCAGTAATGATATAGTAAACCTCCAGACACTGGAACCAACTCATGGTTTCATCAAGGGCAGGTCATGCCTACTCAACCTGGTGGATTTCTTTGAGAAGGTCACCAAAGTAATGAATGAGGGTAAGATGGTTCACACTGTCTACCTTAACCTGGTCAAGACATTTGACACAATACCCCACTTGGGCATTGTTGACAAAATCAGATGGTTAAGTAGAAATCCATATACACTCGATGAATAGCCAATGGCTCACAGACAGGACCCATGAAGTTAGAATTTGGGAGTCTACCTCTAGAAAGAGGCCAGCCACAAGTGGAGGTCCTCAGGGATTGGTCCTTGGACTGTTCCTATTTGGTATTTACTTCTCTGAAGTCAAGGCCAATGTCAATGGTCTCTGGCTAACTAAATTTGCAGATGATTGCAAATTAGGAGATGTCATTGAATCCCACACCAACACAAATGTTCTCCAGGTAGGGCTGACACAAACAAACAACTGGTATGGAACCATGGACTAAAACTATATGCCAAGAAATGCATAACAGTATCCTTTGGGAAGTCATCATCCTTAGTAACTATCATATAGGCAACACACCCCTTAGAATTGACCCAGTAGTCAAGGACTTAGAGGCACACATAGACAGTAATCTATCCTTTGACCATCATGTGTCTACAGTTGTGAGGAAATTATTCTATGTTGCACAACTTATAAACAAAGGTATGGCATCTAGGTCCAAGAAAGTCATTGTTCCACTGTATTCAGTACTCATCAGACCTATCGAGTGCAATGCCTCTTTTGGTATATACCTAAACAGGCATATCTAACAAATGGAATGTCCACAGAGTTTCCTCACTAAAGAATACAAGGCATAAATAAAATGTCCTGTGCAGACCGCCTCAAGGCCCTATCCCTGTATTCTATCTCCCACAGTCTGTTGAGGGAGAGCTATACCTGGCATACAGGACATTGTCAGACCCCACTCTGATGCACCTTCTGCATTTCCACAAAATAAACAGCACCAGAACTACCCACTCAAAAGACTTAAACCTTGCCTGTGATATAAATAGGACCTGCTGGAGAAACAGGTATGTATCCCAGAGACTGCCCTGTCTCTGGAACAGGCTCCCAATCCATGTAAAGCAGAGTTTCTCCTTGACCCAATTCAAGTGCAACTTGGACAATTGGATGGAGAACAGGAAATTCATCCCTAGCTTGGCACCTATGTCTCTAATAGACACAGGCAACCTGTAAACGGTTCATCTCCCAAGCCTTTGCTTACACTTATCAAGGTACCAGAACTTGTCAGAAATTTGGGATGCATGGCTAGGCTTCAAAAGGCCCTTGTGGTCATTAGCCTAGTAAACACCTATGAACCTCTGAAACAGGATATGTTATTTCAAGCACAAAAGGGAAATGTTCTAGTCTTAAAATGTCCTGCATTGAATGTAAGCAGCATGCTATATAGTTAATGGGGGGAACTGGTGTTGTATGGATTTTTATGGATCACTCATGAGCAAGTCTGTTAATTACATGGTTTTCCATAATACAGTGCAATGCCTAAAACCAGAGGAAGCAGAAACACACTGCAGGCTCTGCTGAACACACAGCGTGTAAGCCCAAGTACTCTGAAGCAAGTAATGTGGTGTACTCCTGGTCCTCCTTTTCCTCAGAAGATGTCTCTTTGGCCCACATGTTGCTGACCACACCCACTGGGACTGTGCCTGGGATGATGTGGTGGCAGACATTAATATGGTTGGTGACCACAACTGTACTTATGGAATGACACCTCCCTACTGTCCAGAGTTTTGCAAAATGTCCAGATTTTTGCCTTATATTTTTGGTCTTTTCTCATACAGTTTGTGGTTTTCTGGCAACAAGCCAATCTACTAAAGATGCACCAATTATATAGATTTATTTCTGTGTAAGACTGCCTATAAATCCTCTGGACCCCTAGTCACTGTTCAAATTATTAAAGCTGTCTGATTTACAATATACAGGAACTTTATGGATTCCCCTCCACAGCCATACAAATAAGTTCTAAAATTAAAATATTTACTTTTTAATGCTAACATTTGTACACTTCAGTTTCATATATACTTCTAGAGCTAGATCTTACTTAGGATTTTGTGCTTTGGTATATTTTTGGGTGATTCTTGCACCAACACTGTGGAACATCCCTGCCTGATATTGGAGGACCTACAACCTCTGATAGTGATGCTAGGAATGGCTGGCACAGGTTGAAAGTAAAAAGGGTTTTTTAGATGCATGAAATGTGACCATTGAATCCCCATCACAGACCATGGACACAGACTCAATGCCTGCAGATACCCAGGATACATACACAGCGCACAGGGCAAGTTGATGAGGATATCATCAATCAGAGAAGTATGTCATCCCTATGTAGACATGTCAGAATCTACACCTGTCACACATCGGCATACAGTGGGTAATGGTGATCACTCGAGACATGGTTATTGCCTTCCCCTTGAGACTGGTATGTCAGTGGCCACAGCCCAGTAAGCATGCAGGCCATCATGAAGGCATAGGCTCATACCACCACAGCCATGGCAAAGTTATTGAGGGTGATGCAGGATGCTCGTGATGACCTACAATATTGCCTGCCCCATATGTATGATTTTTTTGGATAGACTCAGTGACTTGCCATGTCCTCTCAGGCTCACCTGCAAGAAGTGAGGTGCCATCCACAAAGCTGGCCCACTCCTACATCAATAGCCATTATGGGCATGGACAGCCTAGATCCCACTCCTGCAGTGCTAACACTTTCATAGCTACATCTGCTGGGGAGGTGTTCACACCCAGACGAGGATGTCCCCATGGTAATGATAGTCACAGCTGTGCCTTCCATAGAAGACATTGCTCACAGTCAAGCAAATGCATCTAGATGGTTCTGGTAGATGCAGTGCAACTTCTTGTGGAGCCATCTCTTATGGCAGGGTTTGTGCTTGGGATGCTGAAACCTCTGTCATGCATTCCCTTAAACTATCCAGTACTTTGAGTCACAGTACTGCAACCAGTGCTGAGGATCTCTCCCAGTAGACCCACATTCACACCATCACAGCCTCCAGCACATCACACACATGCGCATGCTTCCACTGACTCCAGCCCTCCATAAAGACTTTTACTTTAATGGGCTCACTACATATACTCTGAAAGGCAATACACATAACACCACATTTCACTTTAATAATCCTCAGCACTCACACATTTCCATGTGAAAGACACCCATTCCTGCGTTCTTCCCTACCTATACAAATGTTGATAACTGCCCTTTTTACATTATTACTTTGGTTACCTATGTCTAATTTGAGTATGGCTAGGCTACACATAGGTAAACACAGACACTTGGATACTGTCTTCAGAAGATATGTGCAAGCCACAGCAACTTTGCCAGTGCCACAACATACTGCTCTCATCTCTATTTGGCAAGTTTATCCCCTGCTCTTGACTTCCTCCTCCTCTGACTCTTCATTTGACTCAGCCTCCACTGCCTGATGTGCTGGGACTGCTGTTCCTGCAAGTGCCCATCTTGTTGTAACTGCTTCCTAGGTAAGATATGATATAACACTGCACACACTACACTGTTTTTGTACATGTACCAGGATGATACTGCAGGTCACCACCAGATAAATACAGACAGTGAAAGCATGCGTTCTACATAAAAGAAGCATTCGGTAATTTTCCTTAAATGTGACTAGGCACAGCTTTACGCATGTTCTGCTTGATTTTTTGGGGTGCCATGAACTAGGATTCCAGGGCATATCTAGCATCACCAAAAAGGTGAGGCTGGGGAAAACCACCCCCCTTACAAAACATTGGTATAGGTAACACGCATGCCATATGTGGGAGTTATGATAACTGCCTGGTGGTATACACACAGATTGCTGATAATACCCAGTGCAGTAGAGACCACCTAGCAGTTAAAGGAGTGATACCCTTTATGGTTTACGTATCGTAGCTGACCAGTTGAGGCCTTTATTTAAATGTGTGCATGGTCTGTGACCTCCATTGCTTTTGTGAAATAAGCTGTATCATAGAAATCATGAATGGTTCTAGCTCTCTTCTCTGTGGTATGTGGGAACCATGGCTCCCTATCACATTGTCGAAACTATCACATTCTCGAAAGTTCAAATCTCCGAAGATGATATGGCCGAGGTCATATTGCCAAAGATTTGAATTGCCAACAATTGTGTATTGGGATCGCCATACAGTGCAGAACCTGGGATTTGCCATTTTACTCACTGTAGTGCAATTGAGGAGTTGGTATATTTAAGTTGTAGGGCAAAAATCTACAGGTAAGTTGTTCTGTGTTTTTATCACTTTTTTCGGCAATTCATATCTTCTGTGATATGGTCTTGGCCATATCATTTTCAGAGATGTGAACTGTCGGTGAAGCCTGGCATTGAGAAACTGATTCAGAATTCTCAAGGGAGATGCCTAAGATACTTATATTGTGTCCCCAGTAGGATGCTGAAAGATCCATGTAGCCAATATGCATAAATTAGTATTCAATGGAATAGGTACTAGGTAACTTTAACAGGACTGCAGACAAGGCAGAGACATGCCTACAGTTTCACATATGGTATTCCTAGCCATATGGTACTGGTTCATAACATTGAAGTCAGAGCCCATGAAAAGTTAAGCATGGTTTGATGCCTCGGCACATTTTGATGTAACATCACACACTGTCAGGCAATGTAGCAGCAATAAGAGCCTTTGGCAGATACGCATTTACTAAGGTATGGCAATCACTAACATTGTTTTGTGATTCCTTTAGTCTGAATACAAACATTCAGCCAAGTTCAAGATTGCAGTGAGTGCAGCCCCATCGCTTGACACATGCACATCTATGAATCACTTTTTGCCTCATTTGCATACACTGAGATGCTTATGTAATAATGTTGCTCATTACTGTGTTATTATACAGCTATTAGCATATATTGTGCCCTACTGTGCTGCTCTGTCTTCCCATATTTCGTCATGTATTATGAACAAACAGTTTTGCTAGATTTAGTGCAAGGTTACTACTCAAAGATAAAAATAGCAGGAAAAGAAGAATATTCTAGGGTAGATATTTAGTCTGGTTCTCCTGGAATCATAAGGAAATAAAAGAAGCTACAAGGGGCAGAATGACAGAAATGGAAGGAAAATGTCTCAAAACAGTGCCATTTCTGAGGGATATAAAAAAACAGCAGTAACTGACTTATTGAACAGAATGATAGCAATCTGTGACTCTGAGACAAACTAATGATGAACAACACAGTCCTGTTCCACAGAAGTTTAAAAAGAGAGAAGACAGTTAATGAACATCTGGTCATCCTGACCTCACTATTAACAGGAATTAATGGAGTCTATATTAAAGTCTCTACTCTGACAAAAAGGGTTTGTAATCAGTTACTGCTTGGCTATAAATAATATTATTTTGCTCTACTGTTTTGTTTAAGTGTGACCATTGTTTCTTTACCTGGTGCTGCTTTTGCTCTGCTATTGTTTTTGTCTGCCCTGCTGTGACTATGCATTGTTTTCTGCTTTGCCACAAACATGGCTTCATTAACATAATTAATGTAATATGCACTTCAGTTGCTCATGCCTTTTTTTTTTATTTTGCTTAACATCAATTGTGGAAGATCTGCCAGCTTTTTCAAGTGAGACTGGATACTATACAGAGCTCTGCACCACCCATGTCATTGTTATCCATGCTAATTACTGGCACAAACTCGCATAACGTCTCAAAACAGGCAGGTAGGCAGGCATGGGGTAATCACATTCGGCTGATGAACCATAGCAGTAATGCAACCATAATGAAAAATATTGTGATTCCAAGAGTCCAGCAGAATACATGATTTAGCAGCATGAATTCATAGTAGGAATAAAGAAAGATCTGGCAACAAGATTATATAGCAATAATGTATTTTGTAATAACTTAGTGTGTTTCAGCAAGAAGAAAGAGTAACAAGTGACTCACATGAATTTCAAGAAAATTAAAATGGTGACAGTTCCATATAAGGGGCTAGTAAACAATGAACATTGTCTCAAAGATGGCTACACAGTGGTGAATGGAGAACACACACACACACACACACACACACACACAATGTGTGTGTGTGTGTGTGTGCGTGTGTGTGTGCGTGTGTGTGCGCGTGTGTGTGTGTGTGCGTGTGCGTGTGTGTGCGTGTGTGTGTGTGTGTGTGTGTGTGCGCATGTGTGCGTGTGTGTGTGTGTGTGTGTGTGTGTGTGTGTGTGTGTGTGTGTGTGTGTGTGTGTGTGTGTGTGTGTGTGTGTGTGTGTGTGTGATACCTCTCAACCTCTTAGAGCAAGAAATCTGGGCAAAGCTTTAAATAATGGGGGAACAAAGTACGAAAAATATGGACAGATTTTAAATATTGCTTTTATAAGACTAGAAAATTTTCAGAATAACACAATTTGTGCTAGCATGCATTTTCTGAAGGATATAAAGTCTGAAACTCAAACGTATGTTAGTGTGTGTGTGTGTGTGTGTGTGTGTGTGTGTGTGTGTGTATGTGTGTTATAGCTAAGTCTCTAAGAACATTGTTATCTTAGAGGAACCTTTTAGAAAAAAAACAAACAAAAAAAAAAAAAAACAAATAAAATTTAGCTTACATTCCATACATACAGAAAAAAAAAATACATGCATGCGTATATAGATAGGTGGATAGATACATAAAGAGGGAGCAAGAAAGAGAGACAGTTCTACCTGATAACACAGCTGTATAAATCCTAAGTAGCACATTGTCTTGTCCCAATGGAATTGATGTTGTGTTAATTTGCCTCTTAATTTATTTACTGATTAATAAACCAACTGTGCAAATCCCATTAGACACATGTGAGACTCAGGAGCATTAACCTGGATAAATGACTTCCCTAGAATCATATAGCACAGGCAATGCAAACCAAGGACTGCAGGATATACCTCATTACAAACTCATAGCTTCAAAACTCTGTTATAATGACACATGTTTTAGAAAAAATATATAACTATAGAAAACAGATTTAAGGAGAGCTTTACTGGAACAATGTGAAGTGTAGACGAGAGCATGTTCTGAGTGGTAATGTTGTTACTGATGCAGAATAATTGCATGTTGATGTTTAGGGTATTAAGTGCTTACCCAAACCACAGAAAATAAATTAAAAGTGATGGTATATAATGACTTGTCATCACTTAGACTGTTCACTTTTTCTAAATGGTGAAGAAGCTTAACTTTTTTCTTTAACAACATTCTACTTCGTCTGAGACTATCTAGCACTATCTATTTATATTGATACCATTTATTCTTAAATTCCACCACCATTTTTAATTTCAGAATCTCCTTCACAAATTTACAACCATGTCTGAAGGCAAAATATCCTGATAATACTTCTAAGCTATTGTCTGTCTCCAGATATACTTCTCTGTCTTTAACTGTAACACCCCTAAGGTCTTGTATAGTTAAAAATGATGATGTGACCTGGAACTTCGTTAATCCTATTAGCACAATTAGCTGTTTCTGAAATGCCCCCCCCCCCATCTCCTTTCTTCATAGGGCCCATATTTCCTTTTGCTCCTTATCACATACTTTCTGATGTTGCTCTGGCCCTGTATCAGTGGTCCCCTCATCATCTAGCTTTCCATCCTACTAATGCCACTGCAAAAGTGATGCCCCCAAAATATAAACAGCACTCCCAGCTGAATGTCAGAAACTCTCTGCTTTGAGGAAGAATGTTTTTGGGTTCTACTTGCATTGCTTTCTTCTTTAGTAGAACAGACATGCTGATAGATGAGGTGCACTAGGATAATCCACGAAAACATGTTTTCTTAAGATTAAGTGCTTTCGTCTGCATACGAGTTGAATCAGAACCTGTTAAAAACAACACAAAGTGCTTTATTTAAAGTAATTCAAATGAAAACATGACAGCTGACCCCTTTGTTTTAAAGATAAATGCATTTAAAATCTTTAAAAAAATATGTACATATTCAGTCACTCATGAGTGTAAATAAAAATAAAAATACACAAACTGACATTCCAAAACAGCTACCCATCCAGCCATACCCTAACCAGGGCTGTGCCTGATTAGCTTTTGAAATCTTTCTGTTTCATTTCTTCTGAGTGGCAGGCATGTAATTAATCTTGTTCCTTATTAAATAATCTTTGTTGTAGCTCTGATCCTGTTTTTGGGGCTGCCACATTGTATAGCCTCCATTCTGTTAATCATAGGATCATAGGAGGTTACAAGTCTATTGGCCCTAGGGCCTTTACAAGCCTAGCCGTGTTAAACCCTTGCTTCTTTATAGAGCAAGAGATGTAGTCTATATTAGCACACAAATCTATGTTCAGCACCAAATGTCCCTATCCAAGAGGGACATAGGTGAAACCCCTGGAGTAAATTAATAGCTTCCGATCCAGTTGTCCAAGTTACACTTAAATAGGGTCATTGAGGAGCTCTGTTTTACGTGAATTGGGAGTTTGTTCCAGAGGAGTGGCAACCTCTGGGAGACACGTCTGTCTCTCCAACAAGTCTTGTTAATGTCACAGGCTAGTTTAAGGTTCCTAGAGTGACTGAATCTTTTCCAATATGATTTGTGGATGTGCAGCATTTCCATCAAGGCTGGGTCCGAGACTGCTCTATAGGTCAAGCACAAGTCGCCTTTAAGCAGCCTATATGATACAGAGTGCAGTGACAGTGCCTTCAGTCTGTCCATGTAGGTTATGTGATGAAGGCCCTGAATTATCTTAGTGAGAAACCTCTGAAGTCTCTCCAGCTGCTGTAGGTGTCTGGTGAGATACATACAGAAGGGAGCATTGTAGTCAATTATTGATCGGATGATGGACGAGTACAGGGGAGTTATAACCTCCTTCACTTTGGATGCTATGCCCTTACTTATGACACGTTCAATGTAGAATGCTTTCATTACCACTCTGGACACATGATTATCAAAGTTAAGGTTGCTATCAACCTGTGTTCCGAAATCTCTCACCACTGGGTTTGAGCTTAGGGTTTGTAATTTGCAGGGACTTCTCCTTTGCCAAAGGTGACGATAATGCATTTTTTTGCACTGAGTTTAAGTCTGTGGCTTTGACACCAATCATTTGTCTGTGTAAGCCCATTTTGTAGTATGTTGACATTGTTGGAGGGGTGTAAATGACTGAACCCAATCTGTAGTCATCAGCAAACTTGGTAAGCCATAGGCCATCTAATTATTGCCTAAACTTCTGAGAAATAGATTCCAAACAGTAGGGGGGGGGCAGCACAGATCCTTGTGGAAGACCACTGGAAACAGGTCTGCTAGTAGAGGTGGAAACCCCAACTTTGACTGTATGCATTCTGTTGATGAGCCAGTTGGCTACCCATCTAATGGCTTATGAGTTAATCCCCAGCTGGTTGAGTTTCTCAATGATGCCTGAGTTGGGGATTGTGTCAAAGGCCTTGGCTAAGTCGAGATTGGCAGCATGTACTGTTTTTCCTTAATCTAGGGTTTTGGTGACATTCTTAAAGAAGTTCACCAGGTTTAACAGGCATGATCTTCCCTTAACAAAACTAAAATGGGTGGGGTCAAGAGTTTGACGGTCTTCTATATCTTTGTTGATAAGGGCCATGATGATTCTCTGTATGGCCTTACAGATAAGGCTGGTTAGGATTATGGGCCTATAATTCCCAAGGTCAGTTGAGGGACCCTTTTGCGCAAGGGGATTACAGTTGCTGTTTTCTATCTGACTGGGACAAAGTCAGTACTTAGACTGTGGCTGAAGAGAGTACTCAATGGTTCTGTTAACTCCTGTTTTAGACCATTTAGTAAGTAGCTTGAGATGTTATCTGGTCCCATAAACCTGTGTTTTTGGTCTTGGAAAGTGCGGTCATGACCTACTCTTTGGAGATTCTAGGTAGAGGACTGGTGACAGGTATACTTTGGGGTATGATGGGGGCAGACACGGGGGTGAAGTTTTCACCAAACCTGACTGCTAGCAGGTTGGTGAATTTCACAGGTTCAGTATGCGTGGTACTGTCCACTACTAATTTGGTGCAAATTTGGGCCTTCCCTTTTAGATTTTGGATGTAGCTAAGAATGCATTGTGATATCCTTAGCAAGGGATGCTAATTTAGTTTCATAGTTAGCTTTACAGGACTTTACAAGATGTCTAATTTGCTTGTTCAAGCTGTGGAGGGTTTTCTTCCTCTGCTGAGACTGTTCCCTCTTGTTTTTTGACAGCAGTTTCATTCTCTTATTGTATAACCTATTTATGCTAGAAGTCTACCAGGGTGGCTTGTTTTTTCGTGAAGACCTTATTTTGATATGTTCAGGTACAGCTAGGTCTATACATTTGTATAGGTGCTTATACAGGGCATTAGTGTACACCTCAGTATAGGAGTCATTGCTGCCAGTGGTGACAGGGGCTTTGAAAATATTTATGCCATAACTTAGGAGGCTATAGTTTACTTTGGAGAAATTTGTCAATCTTTTTGCATCTGAGGAGGAGTTAAGTATGATTGTTACCTCGAACAAGACTGATTTGTGATCAGACTTTACCACAGAGGGATCCACAAATGGGCAGTGCAGCAAAAGTACTAGGTCGAGGACATTAGAGTCCCTTGTGGGGGTGCAGACTGTCTGTCCTAGGGTATTTGTGTCAACAAAGTCCAAAAACATTAGGGCGAACATGTTTGTGCTCACATATGGCTCCCAACTGATGGAAGGATAGGTAGAGTCACCCATGACCAGGGTGTTTGTGAGTGACTCAAGTAGGTCCAGGTAGGCAGTGTGTTTTTCATTATTCATGGTGGGGGACCTATAGCTAACAATGACACAGAGGAGGGTCTTTCTTACAGTTAATTTGACTTGGAGGAACTCTAGGGAGTCATACAGTTCAATCAGTTTTGAGGTGTATTTGTCTTTGATGAAGATGGCTATACCTCCTCCTTTGCTTCTTTCATATTCATTTTGCAGTCTGAATGTGTGGAAGGTATTGAAGCCTTGCATGGCGGGGTACTCTCTGTGGCCTTGAACCATGTCTCTGTGACTGCACAGACATCAGCATCTTCCAAATAAGGAGTGCTTCCAGTGGGTGCAGTTTCTGATTTAGACTCCTGGCATTAAGCATTATAACCTTAAGTTTGTCTCTAGAAGCTGTTCATATGTCAGAAATTTTGTTCTTATGACATTGCCTAAAAAAGGCACTATGGGGGAATCAAGTACCTTTGTCAGTAACCGAAAGCCAAGAGGTGACAGGTGAAGACCATCTCTGGCAAAGTAGCATGGTTTGTCGACCATATCATCTGAGGCTGACAGATACTGTATCCTCCTGGAATGATACCAGAAGCTAAGCCAATTGCTGAAGTTGATCATTTTTTGTTTGTACTGAGGCATGATCCTGGGTGAAGGTAGAATGTTGCTTAGAGCTAGGGACATACTTGTCTGGGACACATAATCAGAAAGCTGAGTCATGTCTCTTTGTATATTCTGGTGAGGTACATCTGAAGTTGTTCACTCTAACATGGACTATGACAAAGTCATAACGGAACTTGTTGTTGAGAGACTTGAGTGCATGTGTGATTTGGCAGATCCTGGCTCCTGACAGGCAGCTGACTGTGACCTTCTCCTTGTCCACCCTGGTGAGTGGGGCATCTATGTGTTTCACTATGTAGTCACCGAAGACCAAGATATTTGGTTTTTGAGGTGTTTTGCCTTAAAGGCTTGTTGGGTGAGATACTGATGCTTGTGTTTTTATGTGTAGTGGAACTACACTCTGACTCTTGGAAGGCTGTGCAAGCCAAGGTGCTAAGTGTTTCATTAAAATTGCTTACTTCTTGGATCAGTGGTCTTGGTGGTATTTTAAAATTTTATTTTTTGCTTTTCGCTTTTTTTAAGTTGTATTTGTTGAAACTAGTTTACGCTAATGATGCACAAGGTACTAGGATGTGAAGTGCAGAACTAAATAGTCAAAGCAACAATAACAGCAAAAAAATGAAGCAGCAAAACAGTAAAATACAGTTCAACAAGTGGAAATCTCTTTTAAATAATACTTATTTTGGTTGTTCTCAGAGGATACTTTGGATTTAGATTGGATTCACTCCAGGCCTCTGGCTATGTTGCCAAACTCGGAGCAGTTCTACCAAACTGAGTGCAAATCCATGCAAACACAGTGCTTAAACAGCAGTGAGGTAAAAAAGTTCAAATACAAACTAACCAATGTTAGATCCCCAAACTGAGCCCAATTTTCACACCACTACAAAAGTGATTTCCCCAAAAATGTAAGCAGCACTACAAGCTATATGTCAAAAACTCTTCTGTTTTGAGGAAGTAAGTTTACTCTACATGAGTTGCTTTCTTTTTTGTATCCCAGTGCCCCACACCAGAAGAATTATTTTATGCCCTCACTGAATGATTTCTTGTAATTAACAGTTTCCAGTATGCTAAGGTCCAGCTTCATTTTGTTGTTATACTTAACTTCCATTATGCAATTTTTCTACCTTATCCTCATTGCATTGTCTTTCTCTACTTCACATTAATTTTAAGGAACTAAACATATGGTTATTTGTCTAGTTTGTAAAGCCCTTTTCATATCTACACCACATTTTCCATCAACCCTATTACAGACATCTGCCTCATCTGCAAGAAGGCATAAATTTCTTGACCGCTCCTCTGGAATGTCATTTATAGTTTGGCAGTTAACACAGAAGACTAAATTTATTATCTGTTGAGCTGCTTTTTGTCTTACCTACTGCATTTTATTTTCTGTTTTAAGAAATCTTGGTCTGGTGATTTTATTCTGTGTGAGAGATAGACACTTGAATTATCTAGGCTCATATTTCAAATGTTTTTTCATTGGTTGATTTGAATTATCTCCTGCGTGATACTTAAATCTCCTTCTTCTTCTTTCAGCTTTTCCCGGTTAGGGGTCACCGCAGCAGATCACCTGTCTGCTCATGATTGGCAGGGGAGTTTTACTGTTTCAAGTTGCCAGCCCAGCACCCAGTCTTCCACAGAAGGCACACACACCAATTTAGAGTGTCCAATCTACCTACAGCATGTCTTTGGGAGGAAACCAGGGCCCCCGGAGGAAACCCATGCGACCACAGGGAGGACAGGCAGACTCCACACAGAAAGCACCCCAGCCGAGAGTCGAACCAGAGAACCTCTTGTTGTGAGGTGACAATGCTAACCGCTGCACCACCATGGCCACCTCTGAGTGATAAAGTGAAATTCTGGGCCTTTGTTTTTGCCTGAAGGATTTCAAGCCTGCATAAGGTATAGCACTGCCGGTGATTCCCTGATAGGGTTTACCACCCACTCTCCTGTTTGTCGTCTTCTTTTTAAACCTGGTGATTTTAAGTTTCGCTCCCCTATTGTAAATTGAACTTAATAAGCTCTTCCCTTTCTACACTGGTGCTGATATCTTGATTTTTTTTTATTTTAAACATTTATTTGCCTTTCCTTGTGCTTATATCAAAAAAGTGCATTTTGCCTTTTATTGCCTGTTGTACTGATTTACTTCATCTGAATTAATTATCTAGCTAGCTGTTGGGCAAAGTCATGTATTTTTTCACTCTAGCAAGCACCTTTTTTCTCATCAAGGTCAGTGAATTTTCCTCTAGTAAACTGTGAGGTAGCCTGGTCTGTCTAGGTTTAGGAAACACTTGAGATTTCTGCATGTATTTTTATTGGCTAGAGAGCTTATTAATCAGCTTATCTTGTTTTTAGTGCCTTTATAAATTCTGTACAACTGAGTGGTTCTTGGCTCATTTATACAAAGCAAAGTACTTTTATTGAATCATCATAACTTTATGAGCTGTTTATGGTACGCTGCTGTATCCATGTCTTTAAGTTTGTTTGTGGTAGCACTTCACTCTGGACACTCTCTTACTCTAAAAATAACAATCAGGTGAGTCGCAGCCAGAAAATCACGTAACTACATTTATTTAACAAAAAACAAAAAACATACAATTCCTTGCCTTAGCGCTTTCACCCATTCCTATCATGGGTTTCATCAGAGTAAAGTCATATGGAAGCAGCTACTATATATACTTAATGTTATCCAATCACAATGCATTATTAATTTACTAATTTGTAAATTTAAAAATTGCCTAAAATAGAACAGCTTTTTCTTTAAAGAATTTCTTAATTAATTGATTAAAAATGTTTAAATGTTTAAATAATAAATCATGTTTACAAAAAGATTATACATAATAAAATGTAATGCAAAAAATTGATATTGTCAAAAAGTGTGTACCTACATACTTAGTCAAAATCTTTAAAAACCTAAAATTAATAAACAGTAATATACAATAATATAGAATCTACAGCATAAATATTTTCAATAAATAAATAAACTATAAATAAATGCAACTTGTAAAAGGTGTGTAAAACTACATAATGTAAGATTACTGTTTTAAAATGAATGATTAATTATAAACCTACAATATAAATGTTTTCAATAAATATACTATAAATAAATGCAACTTGTAAAAATATATATAACTAAATGTTGTAAGATTTTAGTTTTAAATAACAGGCAATAGATACATGTTCATTGATACCTGGTTTGTTACATGAATTTAGTCTCAACTGCCAAAGACACTCTTTTAATTCTAGTAGAGTGTTCACATCTCCTTCGTTAATAAAATTTTGAGGTATTCTGTCAATAACAAAAACAGAAATTTTTTAAAATCTTTACATGTGGTACTGTGCATATAAAGAGAGTTTGTAGTTTTCTTATTCTTAATATCTCTAATATGTTCGGCAATTCTTTCCCTAAGCTTCCTAATGGTTTTACCTATGTAAAATGCCTGACATGATAAACATGTGGCTAAATAAACCACTAACTTCGTATTACAGTTCACATGTCCAGGACATCTAACAGTTCGGTTGTAACCTTTAATAGTAGCATAAGGTCCATCATTAATATACCTACAACATCTACAAAAAACACATTTTCTCATTTGAGAATTTTTATGTGTTACTTCACTTTCAAAATAGTCCTTAAGATTTTTACCTCTACTAAAAACAATGACAGGATCGTTGCCTATAATTTGTAAAATCTCTACCTGATTGTTAAAAAATGTTTTCCTTGTCTCTTTTATACCTTCTGACATTATAGTAATGTTATTAGTATAAGGTAAGACTAATGCACATGAATTTTTTAAGCCAGCACCTCTATTCTCCCTTGTATTGTTAGATATACCGTGTTTTAGCATGGGCTTAAAATTAACATTCCTTTTGTCACCTACTTCCTTTCTGATTTGGTCCATTAATTTGTTAGGGTAACCTCTATCTACAAACATATCAGATAGAATATTCATCTGACGAAAAAACTCGTCGTCCTCACTGATGATCCTAGAAAGCCTCACTATTTGCCCTTTTACTAGGTTACGCTTTTGAAAGTAGGGGTGACAGCTTTTAAAATGTAGGTACGCATTTGAGAATGTCTTTTTCGATAAATGATTCAATCTTACCCCTTGTTTTGTACAATTTTATATCTAAATACTCACAACCTTCCTTATTGATGTTGTATGTAAATTTCAGAAAAGATGTGGTACTCTCTAAATATGCAACTCTCTTACTCTAGTTTTACATTAGGAGGACTGCGATTATTCATCTAGTGGCTGTAGACATTTACCTGGTCTTTCTGAGCTGGGAAACTCATGAAAGGGCTCTAAGTATTTTTCTTAGCACTTCTCTTATGTACTGTGACTGTACTTCAGCAGTTAAAAAAACTGTACTGTTTGCTGCTGCTTTGCATTCTATTTTACTACTGCATTTGTTGTAGTTTGACTGTATTTCACACCAACTGCTGCTTTTACTTAATTTAAGAAAAGATCTGTTTCTGCTGTCTTATTCTGTTGCTATTATTAATTCAAGAAAAACTGTGCTGCTTTTTACACTGTTGCTTAATTTAATTTAAGAAAAAAATATCCTGCTTTTTTTCTGTTGTTTCGATGCAATTCTGTTGGACGAAGTATAGATTGGATCCAGACTGGATGAATTTAGTTCTGTTTGTAGATTGAGAAATAAAAATCAGGATTCTTTTTTGGAGAAGCCCGCCCCCCATACATTCATGGCAGACGCGCACAGTAGGACTATCTAATTGAAGGTTACTGGTTCAGGGCTAACTCTGAGCTGTTTCGTTGGTGCAGAGCTCAGTTTGAGCTTTTTCATTAGTTTCTTTGCATTAGCTGCTTTCCTCTTGCTTGCACGTAGTGCACCACTGCTCAGAGGGGGCAACTCTTTATGGTTATAGACGCAAAAGCACCAGTAGAAGTATTTTCCCCAATTCTATGTGTGATTTTTTTAAATCATGTGACTTTTTAATATCATATGACTGCTGATATCATGTGACTTGTTACATCATGTAACTGACTACCCATTTAAAGCATTCTATTTTCCATATTTAGTATTACATGCATGAAGAAGCATGCTAAGGTAAAAGTGTACTGCTATTGCACTAGTGTGGTTTAGAATTTTATGCATGGTTTGGAATTTTATACCTTTGCCTACCTTCTTTGATTTTATTTTACATATTTTGGAATTTACAGAACTCTATGGGAAGTGTTTGTCAAGTTTGGAACTCACTAAATGTACTTTTAAGCTGCTCATGTTTCAGGACACTCGTTATTTTTTCGATTTGACTGGTTTCTACAGTGCCTGGCCTGTCACCACACTACGACTGATTATTTACATTGTATACTGTCATTTTTGAAATAGCAATAGCGCTAGAACTGTCCAAAATAAAAGTCAGGCTAAAAAACTTCATCAAAGCTAACTACACCCTCCTGAGGGAAGCTATAATCAGCTTCCATGCTTTAGTTTCTACAGATGAAGTTGATGTCTATACTAAGGTATACACTGATGCCCTGTATGAGCAACTACACAAATGTATAGACAGAGCTGTGCTGGATAGGATTAAAGCAAGATCCTCAAGAAAAAAAACAAGCCATCCTTGTGGATGTCTAGCATTAATAAATTATATAATAAGTGAAAGAACCTTCCCAGAACTGGAAGTGCACCCTCCTTAGCCTAAACAAGCAAATAAGACAACTGGTAAAATCTTCAAAGAGCATCTTTGAGAAAAATTTAGCAACCATAGCCAAAGATAACCATAAGGCTTTCTTTAGCTGTATCCGTAACTTAAAATGTATGACTCAGATGTGTGCTGAACTAATCATGGATGGCATCACACACACTAACCCTGCAGAAATTGCAAAACTGTTAGCAGACAGGCTTGGCAAAAAATTCACCCCCCTATTCCCCCCAAGCATACCACAAACCATGTCTTCATTATCTCCTATTCCCTGCACCTCATCAATGCTTTTTCCAAAGCTAAGAACACAGCCTCCATGGGATCAGATGGCATTTTGGGCTGCATTCTTAATGTTCTAAAACAAGAGCTAGCTACTCCATTAGGCACTTTATTCAGCCACAGCCTGAGTACTGGCTTTGTCCCCACTGAATGGAAAACAGCAACCATTATACCCATCCAC
The DNA here is from genome assembly GCF_019279795.1 of Protopterus annectens. Taxonomy (NCBI): domain Eukaryota; kingdom Metazoa; phylum Chordata; order Ceratodontiformes; family Protopteridae; genus Protopterus; species Protopterus annectens. The sequence continues at coordinate 417,683,245 of NC_056731.1, forward strand.
AAGGGTGGCTGGGAAACAGACCCAGGTAACTATAGACCCATAAGTTTAACCAGCCTCATCTGAAAGGCAATGGAATGAATCAACATGGACCTCCTAAATAAGGATATAGGTGACCTCCAAACCCTGGGTCCTTCCCAGTGCAATTTTGGTGGACTTCTTCGAGAACATGACCAGAGCCATAGACAAGAGCAAAGCCATGCACACAGCCTATCTTGACTTGGTCAAGGCCTTTGTCACTATCCCACATTCAGGCGTCATTGACAAACTAACCCAGTTGAATATAAACCCCTATGTTGTCAGGTGGGTTGCAAACTGGCTCACAGATTGACAACACTCAGTCAAAGTTGGAAACTTTACCTCTGCCAGCAGACCTGTAACCAGTGGGGTCCCACAAAGTTCAGTGCTGGGCCCCCTCTTGTTTGGCATATACTTTTCAGAAGTCCAGGTCAAAATGGAAGGGCTGTGGCTAAACAAGTTTGCGGATGGCTGAAAATTAGGTGCTATCATTGAGTCTACTAGTGATGTCAGAGTACTTCAAAACAGGGTTACACATACCAATGATTGGTGCCAAAGCCATGGTCTTAAACTAAATGCTAAAAATGCATCATCATTCCCTTTAGTAAAAACAATGTCCCTGCTGATTACATACCCTAAGTACTAAATCAAGAGTGAGAGACCTGGGAACACAAGTTGACTGTGACCTCAACTTTGACCACCATGTGTCTAATGTGGTGAGGAAGGCATTCTGTGTTGCTCACCTGATTAGCAAAGCCATCTCCTCAAGAGTAAAAGAAGTTATAACTTCCCTGTATTAGTCCCTCATCAGGCCTATTATTGAATATAATGCTCCCTTTGGTAAGTACTGTACCAGACACCTGCAGCAACTTGAGAGACCTCAAAGATTTCTTACTAAGAAAATTCAGGGTTTCCAGCACTTTTTATATGGACCGAATGAATTCCCTGTCTCTGTACTCAGTAACGCATAGACTACTTAGAGGCAACTTATGATTGGTTTACAGGGCTATTTCTGACCCAAATCTAACAGAAATGCTGCACATCCATAAGTCAAATGGGACTACAGTCACCCATTCCAGGGACCTCAGTCTAGCCTGTGACATAAAGAAGAACTGCTGGAGACAGATACACTTTTTTTTTTTAGAGTTCAAGACAACTTGCCTTTTGTATCCATGAACATCCTACCTTACTGATTGTTTATGGTGGTAAATGATCTGGGGGGGGGGGGCGAGAAACTGCTTTCCACTCAAGGAACTGAATGCTCCTCCCTGCATCACAGCTTGTTCTCCTACTAAATTTGCCACTGTGGCTCCAACTTCAGAGTCACTTCACTACCCCATGTCCCAAGGTTGTGTCTCCATCCAGCTGCTTTCAACTCAACAAAAAATGAAACAAGCACATATACCTTCTGCAGCAATAACAGTAGTCAGACTTATCATATCACACTACCTAAAGAACTGCACAGCTGAATTTCACCTGCAGTTGGCAAGAAGTATGCAAGCAACAAATAAAGTTATATCTATGTAAGGCCATCTGCAAATAACTTAATTTGTTAAGTCTAGTGTGCATTGTTTTGTAGTGTTGAATCTGTTGGAAGGCTGTCCCCACCCCCACACATTCACCCACACTCATAGGACTTTTTACTGCTGAAGGTGATGCTACATTAACACTTCAGCATATTTCACTCTTATCAGTGTAATATATCCCTGGAAAGACATTGAAAAGCCCATAACTATAAAATTATATGCTGTGACTCGAGACAAGTATTTAGAGTTCAGACAACTTGTCTTTTGTATCCATGAACATCCTACCTCACTGATTGTTTATGGTGGCAAACCATCTGGGGGGGGTACTTCTTCCCACTCAAGGAACTGAATGCTCATCCCTGCATCACAACTTGTTCTCCCACTAAATTTGCCACTGTGGCTCCAACTTCAGAGTCACTTCACTACCTCATTTCCCAAGTATGTGTCTCCATCCAAATGCTTTCACTCTACAAAAAGGTACATTGGATTCTTGTATTTTCTTAATCATTATGGTTTATTTCATTTTGGTTCAAACTTGTACTAGAAATATATAACTAAGATTTCACTGTGTTTAATTGTGGCTAAGTGTTGGGTCTTTGCTGTTAATGTGTAATTCATCTATCAACATGTCTACTGACTTTTTACTCTAGGTTGCAGTAATAGCATCAAAGTTTGTCTTTCTGCTATTAATATGTAGCAATTAAATTAGCAAGTTTCTACTGGCTGGGTGTTTTACAGTAGGATTCAGTGAAGCCATCAACATTTTTCTTGTTGTTTGTATTGTAGTTACATCAAGTAAGTCTGTTGCCATTTGGCTAAATGGCTAAATGTTCTTTCTTTTTTTCTTTTTTCTTTCTCCCTGCTAATCTGTAGTACATATGTTAGTTAATGTTATGTATATATGTTTCCACTCACTTCTGCTGAGTTCTAAACTATTAAGGGCTTGCATCACCAAACTACTAAATAAACATAATCAAAAACACATTGTTATAAGTTACAAAGTTCCTGCTTCATCTATTTAGACTTTTTAACTTTGAGGCAAGCAATATTGCAGGCATCATTCAGGCCAGGACTTAGAAATGCATTTAGTCTCACCTGCCATAACAGCTCACGTTCTTCGAGCATCAAGTTAAATGGTCCACCTCTCACATCAGGTTTCTTTTCAAAGTTATAGACCATGTGAGCTTTGATGTGAGAGGTGGACCATTTAACTTGATGCTTGAAGAATGTGAGCTGTTAATACCCTTAATAGTTTTTTATAAACATCAAACCTCTTATAAACCTTAAATATTTGTACTCTAAAAAAATGGCCTTGACCAATGGTCAATTTCTAACTTCTTGAGATAGTCGCTTGTTAGCATTTTTTAAGTACAATTTGTATAAACGTATTGGTTATTAATATATTTTTAATGCTTTTACTTGTATTGTAAAATTGAGTTAACTGACAGCATAGAACCAATCCTGTCTGAGTTGTTGGTTGACAATTTCTGACTTCTTAAGATTGTTATTCAACCAGGATTGCCATACGTTTAACTTGTTTAACTGTAACACTAATTGATTTATTCTTTATTATTAAGCAGTCAATACTGACTGCTAAGCGTAGTTAATCTGCTTAGCTTAGATTAGGTTTTATCAGTCTGTTGAACGTTGTACCAGAGTGCACAATGTGTTTTATTACTGCTTTTTATATGTAATATCACTTTAAATATGAGCAGGCTCTAGAACAGCAGCACCAGTTGATGCTGATCACATGGTGTATTTCACAAAACTGTTTTGAATCTGAAGAAGTTGACACATTTGTGCCAACGAAAAGTGCTTCATTCGATAAGAATACATTTGTATTTTATTTACAAGTTCCTTGGCTTACAGTTATTAGTCGGATTTTGTGGATTATCAGTTTGTTTTTTGGTTTGTCTCATGTACCCTTCCAATTATCCAGGTTTAATTAGAATAATGTGAGGGTGTCACTTTGTGTAACTTGCAAGAGAAGTTGCTCCATTTGTAGGAGAGCCATGGGGTAAAAATAGCATCTCTGTAGTTTATTTATGTGCTGAAGAAGAAGATTTCATTATTTAGGTCTGGTGTTAGTAGATCTATCTCACTTGCACAAATAAAGGAGATCAAGGAGAATGGGGTCTCTAATGAAACATATTGCAAGGCATAGAGCACCCTTTAGGAGAGTATCAGAAATTGAGTAATGAGATAGCACACAAAGCCTTTTCTGGTAGCTCAGGGGCTTTAGCCAATAATCTTCTTGCTTAAGATACTGTAGTGCCTTGTCAGTTGCCTAATATGTCAAGAAAGGAATATCCCAAAGGGGCATTGTACTCAACTTCATCTAATTGGACTGCATACAGAGAGTTGATTACTTCTTTTGATCTGGATGATATGCCTTTATATATTAATTGTGCTAAATAGAAGGAATTCCTGAATACTGTTAATCAAAGGAGAGGGAATTACTGGCGAAAGTTCCAAGAACTCTGACTATATTACCATTTTAGAGTGTGATATTTCCTGTGCTGTACATTGTGGGAGAGAGTTATTTACCAAATATAACATTACTACACTTTCGTGTTTAATTTTAGCTCTTGTTTTGTACACCACGTGTCTATGTGAGTTAGTTCCTGGTGTAATGAATGAGTATCAGAGGGATATTTAACATACGGTTTTCAACCAGCTGTAAACTTATTTAACCAAAGCTTCTGAGCTCCAATCTGAAGATTAGTGAATCAGATGTCAGAAAAGATGGGTCCCATTACTGACCTCTGTGCCACATCACTGATTACCTTCATTCTTTCCGAGGAGGTGTCTGCCATCTTAACTATGCTGGCTCAATCTGTTAGCCAGTGGGCTTTGCACTACAACATATATGAATCTACTTTTAAGACACCTAGCTTATTAATGATGTCAACACACAGGATAATGTTGAATGTTTTGGCTAGATCCAAATAAGTTGTGTGAACAGAATCATTGTTTGTTGCAACCTGTGTGACATATTTGAAGAAATGAACTAAACTGGGTAGGCAGGATAACCTTTTACAAAACCAAATTAATGTGGGTCCAACTTGAAAAGATTCTTGAAATCATATTTGCAGAAAAATATAGGAAACACCAGACCACAGCAGATAGTATCAAATAAAGCTCCAAAGTTTAATCCACAGTACAAAAATGGTGAGTGCTTTCGTAGCCAGAGCTACTTCATCAGACAACTCAATAAACTCCACAGGGATTTTTAAAAACAGCAACAGCCTATCAGTGTCATTTCCCAATAAACAATTAGCTTAATAGCCACTGATTTACAGGAGAAGCACTAAATAGAGACATATCAACTAATAAAACATTAAAATGAATAAAAATATATAAAAGTGCATATATAGAGACTTTATCTGCGTAGTGACTTATTAACCAAAACCGGTTTAATACAAACTTTATCATTCAGGCCTTTGCCCATGTTGGCACGCATCCTAATAATCCATTCAACCTCTTTAGACACCACCAAATTCCTAATTGCACCACCGCTGCATCCTAGCTGAACTTTCTTAATTACCATGAGTTGAAAGTTGTGTGTTGTCCCTGATACTAGAACATGCCTAGCCAGGGCATTAGTTCCTGCCCCTCTGTTTATGTCATAATATGTGTTCCCTAATCCTATCACAAGACCTTCTTGTGGTCATGCCCACATAGAATGAACAACATGTAGTACAGAAAGCTAGGTACACAACGTTAGTGATATTACAATCAGCTGTAAGTCTGAAATAGGTAGTCTTTCCAGTGTCTGGATGTCCAAAATGCCCTCTGCATATGAAACATACATGTGCTCTTTGATACACCTTCCTGGTTGTACTAAATTATATTCCTTGTACAATACAGTACAGTTGTTAGAGGGCATTTTAAATTTATTAAACAATGAAACAAAACGCATGCACCAATAATGACAAAACTGCCCAATTTCAGAACAATTTTCCAGTAAACAATGAAACAAAATGCATGTACCCATAATGACAAAACTGCCCAGTTCAGAACATTTCCATCATAAAAGTCTACTCAAACTTTTACAGTCCACCATTATCAGTAAATATGCACAATTCTACAGTCCACCATTATCAGTAAATATGCACAATTTCTGAAGAAGTAAAAGTCATCGAAATAATTCCACATTAAAGAAATCTGTAACTAATGAAGAGGTTGCTGCTAGCAAACATCTTTATATTTCATGGTTTCATCGAAAAATAAGGTGTCTGTTGCCCTTGAGGAATAAATTGCCTATATTACATTGAAAAAATGATAAGCCAGTAATATTGCAATAGGAAATGGATGGCAAATTGATAGCAGGCTCATAGCTGGTATCTTCACCAAGGAAAACATTCTCAGTACGGCAGCATCCACCCCTTGTGGGAGTAGAACCCACAGCCTTTTGCATCAAAAGCAAGTACACAACATGTTGTGCTATTAACAATGCAAGCAGATTTAGTATAAGCAGCATTAAACTTCTCTTCCCCAGCAGCTCTCAGCTCCTTGTAAAATCTACTCAATACTCAACTGCATCTCAACTTCGCAACACAAGAAATCTGGAAAAAGCCAAAATGTATTGGGGGGGGGGGGTCAAAAGCCCAAAAACCAGGGACACATTAAACATTGCTTGTATAATCTTGGAAAGTTGCTAGAATAAAATGCTGTGTTACCACCATACATTTTACTGCCAAGGTCCCTGTGCAAAACAGTCAGAGCAACATACCACTACGCCAAATCAGCTGCTTTGTGAAAGAAAAATGCTGTGTTACCACCATACATTTTACTGCCAAGGTCCCTGTACAAAACAGTCAGAGCAACATACCACTATGCCAAATCAGCTGCTTTGTGAAAGAGAGGAAGACTGAAACTTAAATGGCTATCATTTAGTGAATTCAGTTCTCACCATAGCTGTCAACCTCTTAGCACAAAACACCTGGACAAACCCAGTAATGAGGGAATACAGCCCTCAAACATATTCAGTGAATTCAGTTCTTGCCATAGCTGTCAACCTTAGCACAAAAAACCTGGACAAAGCCAGTAATGGGGGAATACAGTCCCAGCAATAGGGACAAATTTCAAATATTCATCTTAAAAACTTAGAAAATTGCTAGAATAAAAGGTTGTGTTACTATGTATTTTCTGAAGAATAAGAAGTCTGAAATTCAAATGCCTGTCAATTTTACTCCTCGCGGAACAAAAACAATTTTCAGCAGATGCCCAGGGAGAAATACTGCAGACACATCTTTATAAAATTGCAGGACACCAGAGCAAATCCACACAACCACAGGGAGGAGATGCAGACTCCACACAGAAAGCACCCCAACCAAGAATCAAACCAGAAAACCTATAGCTGTGAGGTAACAATGCTACCACTGCACCAACAAATATGTAAGGAGTTAAACATTCAGAAACCTGAAGTTTGAAATTCAAATGCCTGCCAATTTTATTTAACATTTGTTAACCAGGGCAGTCTGACTTGGAACAAAAAAACAATTTTCAGCAGAGGCCCAGGAAGAAATAATGCAGGCATGTCTTTGTAACATGGGAGGACACAAAAGCAAACCCACACAAACACAGGGAGAAGATGCAGACCCCACACAGAAGGCACCCCAGCCAAGCATCAAACTGAAAAACTTGCAGCTGTGAGGCAACAATGCTACCACTGCATCATCAAATATCAAGCATTTAAGCATTTAGAAACCACAGATATTATGAGGAATAGAACAGATCAAATAAGAGGCAAGAATCTGCAAATCTTTTGCAAATAGTGGTGGGTAGGGAATTCAGGCCCTTAACACCTCCATACAAGGTACAGGGTTCAAGCCTGAGGTATTCCCTACCACACCAACATGAGTTTGCTCTAGCCACCAGTATATAGCAACTGGGGCATCACACACACACACACACACACACACACACACACACACACACACACACACACACACACACACACACACCTGTCTAAATGTGTCCAGACCTGAATCCATGAAGCAGCCATACAATTCAAGTCCACTCTCCATGAAGCAGCCAGTAGCCCGCTCGAAATCCAAGTCCCAAGCCAACTCACCTCACCTCTCTGCTGATGAAGCAGTCCAGAGCTCCTCAGATTGCAGGGCAGGCTGAGTGCATCCGTGCGAAAATTTTTTTTGTTTTCTTTAATTTTATGTTTCACGGTTTGTTTTCTTTTTGTTTCTAGGTGGGAGGGCTGCAGTCCTGCAGTCCTATAGCATGAGCCGCCCCTGCATATATGACATAAACAGAGGGGCAAGAACTAATGCCTTGGCTAGGCATGTTTTAGTATCAGGGACAACACACAACTTTCAACTCATGGTAATTGAGAAAGTTCAGCTAGGATGCAGAGGTGGTGCAATTAAGAATTTGGTAGAGACTAAAGAGCTTGAATGGATTATTAGGATGCGTGCCAACATGGGCAAAGGCCTGAATGATAAAGTTTGTATTAAACCGGTTTTGGTTAATAAGTCACTACGCAGATAAAGTCTCTATATATGCACTTTTATGTATTTTTATTCATTTTAATGTTTTATTAGTTGATATGTCTCTATCTAGTGCTTTTCCTGTAAATCAGTGGCTATTAAGCTAATTGTTTATTGGGAAATGACACTGATAGGCTGTTGTTGTTTTTAAAAATCCCTGTGGAGTTTATTGAGTTGTCTGATGAAGTAGCTCTGGCTATGAAAGCGCTCACCATTTTTGTACTGTGGATTAAACTTTGGAGCTTTATTTGATACTATCTGCTGTGGTCTGGTGTTTCCTATATTTTTCTGCAAATACTAGTTGTTTGGGAACCCAGTCTGCTCATACCACTTTGTACTTTTTATTTCTTGAAATCATAGTTTATGAGGTCAGCTATTATATAATTTGTAGCTTTGGAAATCAGATCAGTCAGGCTAATGGATCTATAGCTTCTTGGGCCAATGATAGAGATGCCCTTTTGTATGGGCATCTCCATTGCAGATGTCCTTCCATATCACTGTTGCAGTATTCTTCACCTAAGAAATCTCCTGCAAAGGACAGCTCAGCATCTGGCCAGTATACCAAAGCCTTCAACCCTTATAGGTGCCACACATGACACATATCCTCCCCACACATGACATAGGGCATAAAGGTGATTTACAGACGCAGATACTCAGAACTTCTTTGCCACCTGTCCAAACACCATTATTGAATGTCAATCTATATTCCCTTCTGCTGTGCTGGTTATTAAGCCATGATTTCAGATAAGTGCCTCATTGGGGTTTCTTCTCTTCCTTTTCTTCTTATTTTTGTTGTGTTCATGTCTTCCAAAAAGGGAAAATGTCAGTGTGGGAGGCACACTCCTCACAGTGACCATCATGACCAGTGTCTTTTTTTGTTTGTGTGCTTCCCATGATTATAATCAATGTTCTATCTGTCAGGCGTTTATGACTAAATCCCCACAGAGTCACCTCTAGTCTTTGTCCTTAAGCCTGGAGAACCAACATCTTAAGTTTGGCTCAGGGTACTAGGGTGGAATCCTCCCATCCTGAGGGCCAGCTGTCTGTCATGAAAAAGGCCAAAAATGTAAGGCCTGATCTGGCTGTGGTCCAGCCTCCTCTGCACATCTCTTTTGAGGCTGGTGAAAGCCTGGAAGATCATCAGGTGCTTGCTTCAGATCCCTCTGCTGTGACTTTGTCAGAGACTGGCATGGATCTGGGTGCTTGATGGCTTTTCAAATATCTGTGCCTGACATTGAGGGGGAAACTCGGCTGATTATATCCAAAGGACCTATGGGTATTCTTCAGTTTTTAGTGAGGGAGAACATTCCTACAACCATTATGGAATCACGTCAGGGATCTGATACACCAACGATGTTTCGAGCAGACATCCCACAGAAAAAGAAACAGAAAACAAAGCATATGTTCCCTGTTGTGAAGGATCCTCAACACGAATGGCAGGATTTCACTCAGGGTTTATTAAATGCTTTGATGACTTGAAGTCACCTCAAGGAGTATCCGTTCCTGCTTCTTCCTGATCTTCTATTCCACTCAGTAGGCCTAGGTAATTGGATTCCTCTGATGAGGATCTGGAATCAGGGGGAAAATCCCTAGCTTATTCTTCTCAAATCCCTTCTACCTTGGACTACAGTTCAGAGGAGGAGGATTTCTTAGGTCTAGACTTTCCTTTTGGAGGAGCTGTCCTTTGGAGATATCATTGCCCGTATGATGGACTACTTTAAGTGGGATTGTTCTTAAGTCTCTGATATTCAAAAAATGTATTATAAGCTCCTACAGATGGAATCTCCATAACCATCTCTTGTCTGCCCCTTTGGATAACTTTTCAGCAGCATCTGCAGCCCCTGACACTCAATGTTTTGCAACTAAGGAGCAAGACAGGTTCTATAAAGTGCTTAAGGAGTTTCTTTTTAAACACCCGTATGCTGACCCTTCTGTAATTTAAATCTTTTCTGACAAAGCATTATCCAGGTCATTGCCCTCTACCAAGCTGCTGCATTCTGATAAGGACAGTAGGGCCATGGAAAGGTTGGGCAAGAAAGTTCACACTGCTGCCATTTTGTCATTTAGGGCCATTAACTACCAGATTGATATTACTAGGTGTGCTTTGTTTCTCCTATTTGAGGTTTCTGACTTATCTGACCCTGAGGGGAAGGTTTGGCCCCTTTCCCTGCTGGGCACCACTTCAGACATCGCCTGCCATTCCATCAAATGCAGCTATGATGCAGCTGATGCCTTTTCCAAGGTTGCTGCCTTTGGCTCAGTTATGAAGCATTATTCTTGCCTTCATCTTCAGGGTTTGCCTGATGACATTAAGGCCAAATGTTTGGATCCTCCTTTGGATAACAAAAGTCTTTTTCTATCTGGTGCTGCTGCTACTGAACTTTTCAAGTCCCTCTAGCACAAGGGCAAAGTCTTGCAGGAACTCTTATCCTCCCTTTTGTGTCTATGCCCGCCCCATCAGTTGTATAATCCTCCCCATCATCATTGTCTTTCTTCTGTGTGTCTGATGCCTCCTTCTGCATTGTCTTCTCTATCCTTGATAGTGTCATATGTTTGTTTGTGTGCCACTGCTACCTACCTTAACCCTCTTATTACTTTCCTCTTGCTTCCCTTACTATCTTCCCCAACTTACCTTATTTTCACAGACGCACACACACACACACACACACACACACACACACACACACACACACACACACACACACACACACACACATATGATGTGGTCAAAAATAGACCAACATGCAGGGTTCATTTTCCTTTAAGGCTCCTGAATCAATTCTTTTTTCCTGTTGTTACTGTACATGCAAGATCCCACAGAACACCTCTGAGGTGCATGTATGACAAATGAGCACTTCTGCTGATCATACTTCACCGATGCCACACCATACTGCTAAATGCAATTCCTGCACTCCATGCTGTGGCTGCAGAAAGGATATTTAATGAGCTCTTGGTTGTGCACTCTTGCCTAGCTGCATTCATTGTTATTGATCAATGGAGCTCATTGTGTGCACGCAATAAACAGATAAACAGAGGAAGGCTGCCTAGGATCCCACTAACACTGTTTCCCAATCTCAAGGAAGGTATTCTGAGCACTTCTACCTTTTTTTTTTGCTGTTTTCCTATTGGGGTTCTTTCCTTTTTTTATCTCTGTCTCCCTTTTTTGTAGATGTAATCCCAAACCTTCTTGCCCCTTCCTAATAGCACTATTAACTGAGTTTTCCATGACTAGTTGGATGATTTGCTTACCATTATTAGTAGCAAATCTAAACTTACTGATGATGATTGCACTTGTGCAATTGGCACGGCTTGTAGAACTGTTGTTACAAATATTAATGACTGGACTGGTGAGATAAATAATGTTAGGTAAAGAGCAAATAGAACACATTTAGGAAAGGATGGGTCTATTGTCTGTAAAGGTCACTTGACCCCTATGAAACAAGATAATGCCACTGACAACTTTGGAATTATAGATACAAGTATTCAGCAATCTGAGGATTCAGAGTGTTCAGAAGGAAATAAAAAAGAAAGAAAGGAGGAAATTCTCAACAAATAAAGAAGAAAAGAAACCAGCAAATGTCTGTAAAGAGAATGCATACTAAAAAGGACACTGCTTTATTATGCAACACAGAGATTACTGGGAATGAATCAGAAAACCTTCAAGCTACAGAAAAAAGCTGCATGTTTCAAAAACAGAAGGTAGAAAAAAGAGGCAAGGGCCAGGTGAAAAGGAAGAAATCAAAAGTGAACATGGAAGGGTTGAAGAACATTACCGTATTAAAAAAAAAAAAAAAAGCGGTGAAAGATAAACATTGACTACATGGCTCAGGCTGTGGATGTACAAAGCCTGCTGAATGAGAATTGTATGCTTGCAAATGTAATACACACTGAAAACAGTAGGATTAATAAGACTAATAGTGGTGAAGATCATTTTTTTGTAACAATTGATAGAGCAGATATGGCTGAATTAGAAGCTGAATATTCTTCAGATCTGGTCAGCAAAGATATTCTTGTAATTGTAGATTCAATTATTAGAGGAACTGATACTTATATTTGCAGAGAAGTTAACGAACACCAAACCATGTAATGCTTGTCAGAAGCAAAAATATAGGATGTGAAACAAGCCTTAGAATGTGTTAATATAAGGAAGTATGGATCTGTTTTTATTCATGTCAGTGCAAACAATCTCATCTGTAAGGACTCTCTGACTGTTAGTAGGCAGTTACAGACATCTTAAATAGCATAGCTTGTACTTATGTTCAGACGTATTTTTCACAAATCACATATAGAAAGGAGAGTCAGGTCACCATGAGTGAAAAATTGTTTTGGATAAATACGTACATGAAAAAATGTCCCATTTTAAAAAATGGAAATGTGTAGAACATTGAAGCCTAATTTTGTGCACACATGTGTTCAGACAGGATGGGATGCATTTGTCAAGATCAGGAATGAATTTTTGCAGCAGATATTTTGCAATATTTGACAAACACAAGGCAGATTTTTTTGCCAGGTTGAAAATTTAACATTTCACAGATAGCAACATTCAATGCATATCTGATGGTTATTAATGTGCATTAATAATAAAGTTTTTTTAATGGGAAAATTGCTACATTCCCACAAGATTGATGCTGTTATTGTTTGTGAAACATGGTTAAAGGACAATGACTGGAAACCAGTTCTGTCAGGGTATAAATGTTTTTACTGTAACAGACATTCTAACAAAAAAACAGGTGGAGTTGTTAAGATAATTATGAGACCTGTGATTATTGCATGTTCAACGATAACACTAATACTATAGATTGTGTAACTGACAATAAAGACAACCCTGGAATATATAACAATTGATGGAGTGTATAGACCACCAAAGTCAAGTGCTGATGACCTAGAGGAATTCATACATTTCTTGTGTGAAACACAGGAGGGAAGAATAACAATGGCTGAGGACTTAAGTTTACTAGAAACAGACTAGAATAATATTGATTCAGTAACATTAGTAAGGAAATTATTCACAACATATGCTAAAGAACAGCAATTGCTTTAGAGTGTAAAAAAAATTTACTAAGGAAAGGAGCAGACTAGATATTGTTTATGTTCCAAAAGAAATTACTATTATTTCATGTCAAGTTTTAGCACCATTGATGTGCAGTGATCATGGGGTTATAAAGGTTAATTTGTGCAAGATAATTCTGCCAAACTGAAATCTAAACTGATGCCTAGAAGATGTTATTGATTACATGGAAGCAAGACAGTCACTATGTAAAACTAATAGGAGTGATGTGTTCAGTGAAAAAACTGCAGAAGGATTGTAGCAAGTTTTGAAAGAGTGCAAAAAAAATGTTTAACATCAGGATCTAGGCATAGAACATCAGAGGGATATATTTCCATAAGAACAAGATAGCTGATTAAGGTGAGAGACAAAAATATAAGAAATGGAAAAGAGGTTGAACTACAACTTTTAAAACTGAAATCAACAAGCTAGACAAACAACACATTAAACACAATGCGAGACAAGATCAACAAAAATTTGAAGAAAAATTATATAAAGTTACGGGCATAATAGGAAACCATTTTATAGATACATAAGATGTGGAATGAGTAAATACACACAAACTGATATGTGTGCAGATTTTAAAACTTATTCTCAGACACAACAGATAATAGATATATTTGCAAAATCTTATGCAAAACAATTTAGCCCCACAAAGGGGATGATAAGTTGTTCTAATGATATCCAGGTACCCTCAGATACTAGAATCAAAATAGATTATATTGAAAAAGAATTATGCAGACTGGATCCAAACAAGCACTGGGAGGAGATGGAATAAGTAATAATGTCCTGAGAACACTTCAGCAAGAACTTATTGTACCGTTAGATCTATTATTTACTATGTTGTATAAATGTGGGGAAATTCCTCAAGATTGGAGACATGCACTTATTAAATCTGCCTTTAAGGGAAAGAGGAGTGGAACAAACCCAGTGTCATATAGACCCTTAAGTCTACTTCCATGTTGTGGAAAAATAATGCAGAATGTATTATTGGATAAGTTATTGTCAGAACTGAAAAGACTGGGACTTGAAACCATATATCAGCAGGCATATGTTGAAAATAGATTGATTACCATCTGTAACATGATGTACTATAACAATATAATAACAGATATAAATGAAAAATGTTCTGTGATTTCATTTATATAGATTTAGCTTCAGCATTTGACAGGGTCATAATCAAAACACTGATCAGTAAATTACAACTAAGTATTGATTTACAGTTCATAAGATGAATAGCTGCATGACTTACAAATAGGACATGGCAAGTATCATACAGCAATTGAACAGGTGAAATTCCTGGGCTCTGTCCTAGGCCCTTTCTTGTTTACATTGTATCTTTCAGACCTATCTTTGTCATCTGAGGTGTTCCACAGTCTGCATGCAGAAGACCTGAAATTAGGTAAACTGATTAAATGTATTAACAGTTAAGGCATGTCTGCAAAAGAACTTGATTATATTGACCATTTGGGCACAGGAGAATAATACGCTGATAAATACTTCAACAACTAAGCATATGAGATTTGGGAGACATAAACTAAAAGGTGTAAATTTAATACAACACTCAGTGATTGAAACTATAGACTATTTTAAGGACCTGGGTATATGGATCGATTAAGCTTTGTTTTTCTAATCATATTAACCAATGGGTTAATGATAGTATTAGAACTATAGGTTGTATAAAAAGATTTATAAAGTCTAGGAAATCATAAATGTTGAAGTCTTTGTTTGCTAATTACATTAGACCCAAATTCTGGAAAGAGTACAGCGGAAATATACCAAGGGCTTCCATGGATATGAACATTTAAGTTATTATGAAAGACTAAAATATCTGAACTTGCACAGTATCTCTTACAGATATTTAATAGGAGCTCTTATTCAGGCATGTAGAGCAGTTAGAGACAACTATCTCTGGGATTTTTTTGGGGGTATCAAAAAGTAGTAGAGAATTGTCAGACAACCTAAGTAGAATATTCTATAGCAATGAGAAGTGTACTAACTGGTTCTCTGAGAGTGCAGCTTATACATGGAATAGACTACCAAATTACATTAAAGCAAGCACTAGTTTAGAAATTTTTAAGAACAGCTTAGACTCTTATTATAGGAACAAGTGTTTTGGTATATTGGCAGGCTAGAAAGGCATTAATGTTCATGCTTGAAATATTTGTATGTATGTATGCAATATCATCTCTGCCTCTGCTAGGCAGGACCTACTTGACATCTATATAAGACCTGCCTTTCCCCTGATATCTTATTTCTCCTCCTATTGACCACATGGTTATCCTGACACTCTACATTATCTCTTCCCCTCCTGTCTCCATTCTGAGTTAATACACCACATTTTCCTTTATCCCTACTTCAACAGTACTCTTTCTCTGTTGCTCACTTCTGCTTCACCAACTGTGATCCTGCCAATTGTTCTTGTCTTTTAATTTCTACTTGCCTTGACACTGCTTCTTTAGCTACCTGCTTTTTCACAGCTATTTGCTTCATATACTGGCTATCTTCATCACTTCCTAATTCTATTTGAAGCCTCTCTGTGAAGTACCCTAATGATTTCTCTACCCGCCTTTCTGTTTGCTGCATCTTTTGTTCATATTCCACTATTTCAACCATTGCCCTACTGTTCTACATCTTGCCTCTTCCTGCACCTCTCAATTATGTTAGTCTCTCCATTACAATCTATTTCTCTTTTGTAGCTCCAGTGTTCTCTCCTGCAGCTTCTTAGTGACCTCCAGACCCATATTCGTTTTCTACCCAAAGTCCCATGAATTGATTTGTATGTTAGATGAATAGGGGTTGACGAATAGGGATTCGATAACTAGTAAGTTCAATTAAGTGATATATACCCACCCACTTCCCCTTTCCTCAATTTGTTTCTCTTCCTCAATCCTCTCTGTGTTTTTTTCCTCTCTGTTTATCCTGCTTTTCTCTACCTAGTTTAGTACCCTTAGTCTCTTACTTTCTGTTTGTCTTCCCTACTCTCTCCAAGTCTTATGCCTAATTACTCCTTGATGCATTCATTTTTCCCTTACATGTTGCTTCATTGTTTAATGGGTATCCCTGTCCCTTAACTCTGTCTTTTTCTTTGTTACCTGCTACAACCATATACTACAAGAAGAGATCCTGAACTGCACTATAGTATGGTTTTCTGTGCTGCAATATTGTTTCCTACATGCTTTCACAGCTCACTCTGTTTGGCCATAATGCCCTGTACTAGGGTCTGGTACCCTGTAGGAAGGTAACCTTGGGAGGAGTAATAGCTAGCTAGCTTGCATTTCTGTCTGATCTGTGTATGGTATTTACAATCACTACAGGAATTCCGAATAACACTAAAAAGCCTTGTTTGTTTATTTTCGGTGAAATGCTCTCTCTGATCAGTAATGCCACTGGTTTGGGTTGTTTGCATTTTCATCTATACCTATACAGTATATTTCTCAGTTACCGTCTTTGTCATTGTACTGTGCAGTGAGCAGCACAATGTTCTTCTCTTTTTTTTTTTTTTTGGCTGCTTTGATGTCTTCTGCTCATGTTCTACCCAATATACTATACTGATTAGGCCAGATTAAAAGGATGCAACAGGTCAAACACAATATTTATTGCCTAGCTATCTTGAATGCCAGGTTATTAGCATCTGTAAATCTTGATTGGTTGAAAAAGGCTGGCTGTTAAAAGGAACCCTTTTTTATAAAGGTAGCCTCCTACAGCCTTATGATCCCTATCTGATCTCCCCCTCCAGGGGATCTAATCCCTAAATTTTCAAGTGCCCTTACCTTGGAACTTTCCCTCCATGAGAAATTCTATTACAAAACCAGACTACACCAAACCCAGGACTATAGTTCTGAAAAAAAGACCTTTGTGTTTTTTGAGCCTTTATGTTTTATGAAACTTTAAACCAAGTGAGTTGGTGGTAGCTCAGGTGGATGCACAAGACCCATGGCACTTATTGAAAAGAGTAGCTGAAGTTACCCATGCCCCGGACAGATTTATCCTACTCAATACAAATACCACCACTAGTCTCATCTTCAAGGATGCCATTGGCCCAGTAGGTCTAGCCCAGTCAACAAAGTACAAATAAAAATGAAAAATAACTAGTGCTGACTTTTAGTATTCTTTTTTCACATTCTTTTTCTTTCTGCTCTACTGTGGGTCAGAGCTGTCTCATTCCTCTTGTTGACTTGCTTCTGACTGACCTCTGATATACTGCTAAAGATGCATTATTTTTAAAAAAGGCCATGTGAAATGGTAGTACATGCAATACTCATACAGAAACTGTCAACCATTGGCTTCTCCAGAGACGTCTCTCTGAGATTCAACCACTACATTGCTAAGAGAAATCTCAAACTTGTAAAGCCTTATATACATTCTGAAACTATTAAAAAAGTGTCCCACAGAATTGGTTTCTCACCCCACTGCCTTTTCCCTTTTTTTCTTTTTTGACTTCACCTGGGATCTACCATAAACTAACTTCCTTCTCTATCCAGATGACATACCCATGAATTCACAAAAGGGCCTAATATGAGCCAAATGGCTCATGTTATAAGGCCCTGCTCCTGTGATGCTGAAGTTGCTGTTGAGATATGTTAGCCATGAAGAGGAAGGATCTCATTAGTAGTTAATTTGCTTGTCTCTGAATTGCAGTTACTACTGCAATGAGCAGATTGTTGTTGATCTCAAACATTAGCATCCCCCCAGTCACTCTCCCTCCCCACACAAGTACATTTTCAAACAAAAATACACACCACATTCCCCGTACCTGTCCCTGAGTTGTCTTCCATCCCTGTATCTAGTAGTTCCCCCTCTCCTGATCCCCATACTAGAGGAACCGCCATAAAGGTACAAGGATTCAGAATATTCCCAGATGATTAGTGTCCCCCCAGCCCCTCCTCAGTCTTATACTACTGTGTCATTATAGCAAATGAGTTTGGAGTAATCCCAGGTGTCTAGTGCCCCCTGCCCCATGCACCCTTGATTTCTATACTGCTGTAAGTGCCTTTATTTCAGAATTTTGTTTCTCTGGTGACTAGGTTTCCAGTCACCCCTGATCCCCAAATTATCTATAGTATGATCCAGTTATTTCCAGTGGGATAATATATACATTCAATAATCATGGTATGGTTAAGGCCAGATTAACACCAAATGATATAGGACAATTCAAGCACCAAAAGGGAAACTGGCTAGCTTTAAAATGGCCTGCAAGAGCAGCTCAGCTAGAACTTACCTATGAACCAAAATACTATTACAGAATAATTGTAATTTTCCTGCTGGCTAGTGGTTCACCCATCATCCCGATTCCCATATTGCTGTAATGCTACTATGGCAGAACTGTTGTTTCCCTTGGTGACTACTGTTTTTCCCCACCACTAATCCCCATGCAACATTTGATTTCAGTAGATGAACATGACCTTCTGACTATGTTTCCTTTTGTGACATGGTTCATCTAGCTATGCTGATCTACTTGGCTAAGTGATTTCATGAATCACTCAGTATGTAGATGCCTTTCTGGAGGCAGTTCTGAAGGAGAGAGCTCATGGACAATTAGCATATGCCCTTTCCTAGACTGCTTCATTATCATTCAGCATGGTCACAGATCCAGCCACCATGTTAGGATTGTTTCTGAATTCCAAAAGGTTACCACAATGTGTATACAAAGATCTACACGCTGGTACCTTTATAAATTCCCTGCATAGTAATTACAGAAGCAAAAAGAACCAGTCCTCTTTGAACAATGCATTGAAGGAAGGTTTAAAACAATATGGAATTAGTTAACTAATAATAAACTACCAGTACAAACACTAAAAACAACAGTAATATTGTTTGGAACACATGAAAGGCTAAAGAGTGCCCAAGGAATTATCAGTACTGACTCATTAGAAGCACACATACCCTGTGCAATTAATCAAAAATATCTAGGTATCGTTTGAGACAAAAATATATCATTCAACCTGCTTCCTGAAACCAAACGTTAAAAGGTATTAACTCAATGAACAAAAATCTTCTACAAAACATCCAGACTGCTCACTATTGAAAAAGGGCATACGCAGTGATGAATGTTCTTTTTCCCTAAATTAAAAGGGTCTATATTATAACACTGAACATTCAACATGTCGAGTGTTCTAATATCGAATCCTAGCAATCGAAAATTCGAAACATCGAACAGCAAATTCGAACATTCAGAACAGCAAATTTTTTCCTAGGGAAAAAATGTTCTGTTCCAAAACACATACACATAACACAAGCACACCAAACAAACAGCAATCCACACACATACACCTAAACTCTTACACCTAACCCTACACTAAACTATACATACACCACTAACTATCCACTTACCTTAACCCAAACCCTAACCCTAATGTCTGTCACTATTGCACAGTCACCTCACCCGCGCTCTAACCCTAACTCACCTACCCTGCCCTAACCCTCACATCTACACAATCGCACATTTACCTGACCCGCGCCCTAATCCTAACTCATCTAAACCACCCTAACCCTCACGTTCACACAATTGCACACTTACCTGAACCCGAACCGTAACTTTCCACCAGAGCTCTGAAAATGCCGAAGCAAAAGAAACAGAAAACCAAATTCTTTCCCTAGGAAAAAATTTGGTTTTCTGTTTCTTCGATATTTTCAGCATTCGCTGAAAACGGGTCGATATTAGAACACTCGACATTTTAAATGTTTGGTGTTCTAATATAGACCCAATTAAAATACAGCCTCCCAATAATACTTCTATTTCCTTGTCTAGCTCTCAGTTTCGCTCTCGCTCTTTCCATATAGAATACCATGCTAACACAAACTACACAAAACAAAATAATTACGTTTATTTACTTAGCTAGCAAAATATAGCATCATTGCATTTCACTGTAGTACCCCTTAAAATAGTGGGAGAAGTGAATTGTTGCAAGATCCGAACCTTATTTATTTCATTTTTACTGCTCCTTACTGTTTGTATTTTACTTGGTGTGGGGCTTAAGTCTTGTAGTATAACTTATAACAATGAAAGAATTGTGAATTGCTGCAGGATCTGAGCCTCATTTATTACATTTCTACTACATTTTTCTGCTTGCATTTTTACTTGGTCTAGGACTTTAGTCTTGTTGTGTAATTCAATAGTGAGAGAATTGTGAATTGCTACAGGATCTGTGCCTCATTTACTACATTTCTACTGCATTTTTTGTTGTTTGCTTTTAACTTAATCTGGAAACCTTAGTCTTGTAGTGTCAGTCACAATAGTGAGATCATTGTGAATTGCCACAGTATCTGAGCTGCATTTATTACATTTCTGCCACATTTTTTTCTATTTGCATTTTACTTAGTATGGGAACCTTAGTTTTGTAGTATCACTGACAATAGTGACAGGATCATGAATTGCTACACGATCTAAGTCTTATATTGCATTTTTAATGTTTACTGATTGGATTCCTCTCTAATTTATCTCCTATAACCTGCTCTGCAGCAGTGGTTTCTAGTGGCCTTTATAAAAGCACCTACATTTGTAATTGTTCATATAAAATGTGATCTATTATTTTTTCAAGTGTTTAGCTGAATGTAGAGCAGCTAGTTTGTCCATTGAAAAGCATTACCTGAAGAGTGTTGCTCAGTTCTAGACCTGTCCTTCCAGCAATTGTCTCATGTTTACAGACAACTACCTTATTCTTAAGCAGAATGACACAGTATAAGAGAGATGTAATTACAGTATGTCTTTGGAGGCACACCTCTCACATACAGACACCGATATCTCCAAACAGGTTGCCAGTAACACACACACTACAGCTACTATGGATTAGACATATAAACTCAAATATGCTGAGCCTCTTAAATACAATCAACCCAAACCTTAAAACCTCCCCAAAGCCCCCATCAGCAACCTAAAAGAATTCTACAAAGACAACACTCCCTAGGACGCATACAGCCACATGTCACAATGTCTCATCCTCTAAGCCCTTAATGCAAACTAACACACCCCAATATATTGGTAATTGGAGAGTCTATTGAGAGAAACACTGATAACCCCCTCATTAGGCAGAACAAAGACACAGTCATGGTCATTTGCTTGTTAGGGGCAAGGATCTGCCAGATCGCACATGCACTCAGGACACTGAACCACAAGTACCAGTATGACTCTCTCATAGTCCATGTGGGTATTAATGACATGAGATGCACCTCCATGGATTATATGAAGAGAGACAAGATAGAGCTTTCAGAATATGTGTTCCAGGCAGGTATGAGCTTAACACTGAACAGCATTATATCTTCTCCAAGGATGATACCACAGTATGAGCAGAAGATGATTGACTTTAACAACTGGCTTAGTTACTGGTGTCATTCTAAGGGGGTCCAATATTTTCTGACTTGGAAGGACATGATTGACAGACCATGGTGCTTTGTCAAGGATGGCCTGCACTTGACCCTGCTAGGCTTTCTGATATTGGTCACAAAATTATACACCCTATACAGTGCCTTTTTAGCTAATGCTGATCTGATAAATCTTCCAACATAGTAAATTCTACACAAGATAAACTAAAAGTGTTACTGCTGAAGGCTAGGAGTCTCAACAAGAAGCTCCACTCCCTGGTAAAACTCCACACCCTGGAAAATGCTGACATCTGTGCAGTTATTGAGACATGGCTTAAAGCTGCAGAAGGTACCCCATGCAGTAGAAGGTTATAATGTCTTCTACACATTTACAGCAGCTACTGCAGAAGAAAGGACATGAGGTAGAGGTGCATGAATTGACATAAAAAGTAAGCACACCTCAAGATTGGTCAAACACTATGACATTCTTGAGCTACTCCATGTCCAGTACCATATCTATGCTAGTTATAGGTCCCAGTTTATGACCCAGGATAACCATACCACATACTTGAATGTAGTGGTGTCACACACAATTCAGTCCAACACCATATTCATGGCCGATTTTAGCTATCCCACAAAAAACTGGGATATATACACAACCATATGGTGTCCCCATTAATTATCAGATTAATAACAATGTACTCAGCAGGCAATCAGACGTGAGGGACTTGGGCACCCAGGTTGATAGCAACCTGACGTTTGATCAACAAGTTGCCTCCATTGTACAGAAGGCTTTCAACATGGCCCACCTCATAAGTAAGGGTATTTTTTCCAGGAACAAGGAAGTCATAACATCCCTGTACTCCTCCTTTATCAGACCCATCATCTACTACAATGCTCCCTTCGGCATGTACCTTGCCAAGCACATACAGTAGTTGGAGAGACCACAGAGGTTCCTGACCAGGAAAATCCAGGGTCCCAACACCTATCCTATACAGATAGGCTAAAAGCTCTGTCCCTCTACTCAGTCTTGTACAGACTGCTGAGAGGTGACCTGTGTCTTTCATACAAGGCTGTCTCAGACTCAGCCTTGATGGAGCTACTGCATATCTGTAAGTCAAACTCCACTCATGCAATCCACATGCAAGCCTCAACCTGGTCTTTGACATTAATAGAACTTGTTGGCAGGATAGATTTGTGTCCCAACAACTCCCTCATCTGTGGAATAGACTCCCTCTCCATGTCAAGCAGACTACCTCACTAGCCCTCTTTAAGAGGAACCTGGATGACTGGATGGGAAACAGAAAATATACCCCTGGGATCCCACCTGTGTCCTTGCTGGACAGGGAAAACAGGTGCTAACTTTGTGGGAACATGGGTGAAATTCTTTGCTAGGCTTATAATGGTCTCCAGGTTAATAGCCTAGTATCATCCTATGAACCTATGAGCCACTAGCATGCAGGCTCAAATATTCCTGGATCTTGGAAATGCAAACACTCTGGAACAGCTAGTCCTACACACCTGTACTCACAAATATGGGGTGGATGTTACACTTCCCCTTGTGTAATATCCTTATTGATCAGATCAGACCAAAATGTGGTAACCACTGAAATAAATATAAAGGCCAAACTTGAAGCAAAACTCTGAACCTTTAAGAACTTTTCCAAGGATAACTACCTTCAATTAAGTGAAGGTATAGATAAATTCCAAGCCCTCCCCCCAAATTCAGGCAACACAGAGGCCTATGCAGAAGTGTTTACAGAAACCCTGTATAAGCATATAAATAACTGCATAGAAATGCAATTTCAACTAAAATAAACTTAGGACAAACTCCAAAAGTGAGCCCCCTTGGTGGACCCTTGGTATAAATAGTTAGTACATCAAAAGAAAGAAAATCATGTCCAAAGAAAGTAAGGGCTATGGCCAAAAGACAAAAAAAACCCTCCCTCATCAGTCTCAACAAACAACTCAGGGAACTAATGAAGTTCACCAAAGCCAACTTTAAGGCAGAAATAGCCTCCCAGGCTAAGGATAACCACAACACATTTTTCAGTTACATACTCAACCTTAAAAGGAACACTCAACAATGTGCTGAACTATCAGTAAATGGAACTCCTATACTGAACCAGGGGATATAGCAAATGTGATGATCAATAAATTTAGCTGAAATTTCACCTGCTATCATCCCCAGTTTCCTCAAGAAAATACCCTCTGCCAATTCTCTCCCAACTACCACTAAGGAACAGCTCCTCGCTGTACTCTTAAGAGCTAAAAATACTGCATCAGTGGGTCCTGATACTATCCAGGATGCCTCCTAAATAGCTTGAACCATGACCTGTCTGGCTCACTAGAATGTCTATTCAACTATAGCTTCCAGACAAGTTTCATACCTAGGGAATGGAGGAATGGAGGAATGCAACTGTCATCCGTCTACCCAAACGCTGACCTAAAACAGACCCATAAGTTTAACTAGCCTTATATGGAAAGCTATGCAAAGCTCTATTGTGGACCTGTTAAACAATGACATAGGAAATCTTCTGCATTGGACTCATCCCAGTTCAGTTTCATCTAGGGGAGGTAATGCCTACAAGCCTTGTTGGATTTCTTCAAGAAAGGCCAAAATGGACGTGGCCAAAATGGTACATACTTCCTACCTTGACCTGGCAGAGGCATTTGAAGCAATACCTCACTTGGATATTATAAACAAACTCACAAATTTAAGCATAAATCTCTGTGTCACCCAGTGGATAGCTAAATGGCTCACAGGACACATGAAGTTAAGGTGGGGGAATCCAACTCCACCAAGAGGCCTGTTAGTAGTGGTGTCCCATGGAGGTAAGTACTGGGACCTCTTCTGTTTGGAATATATTACTCTGACATCAAGACAAATGAAGAGGGCTTTTGGCTGAACAAATTTGCTGATGACTGCAAGCTGAGTGCAATCACTGAATCCTACAAAGATGAAGACATCCTCCAGGGAGGTCTGACACAGACAAGTAACTAGTGCCAGATCCATGCCCTAAAACTCAATGCAAATAATGCATAACTATACCCTTAGAAGGCAACTACCACTGCAAATTACAACATTGAAAACACTCCCTATGAATAGACCCAGTGGTAAAGGACTCGGGAACTCAGGTTGACAATAACCTGAATTTTGATCACCATATATCCATGCTAATGAAGAAATCCATCTACATGTCCCAACTTATAAGTAAGGGCATGGCATCAGATCTAAGAAAATCATAGTCACACTATACCTAGCTTTCATTAGACCAATAATTGAGTGTGATGCACCCTTCAGCCGGTACCTGACCAGGCATTTGCAACTGCTGGAGCAGCCACAGAGATTCCGCACTAAAAGAATACAGGGTGTAAATAACATAGCCTATGTGGACCACCTCAAAGCCGCCCAGTTTCTGTCCTTGTTTTCCTACAGACTACTGAGAGGCAATCTATGCCTAGCCTATAAGGCATTCTCTGACCCAGCCCTGATGGACCTGCTACACTTTTGCTAAACAATCACTAGAATCACCCAATCTAAGGATATAAACCTTGTGACATAAACAAAGCATGTTGGGGGACAGGTATATGTCTCAGAGATTACCCTTTATCTGGAATATACTTGCTATTCATGTTAAGCAGAACTCCTTCCTAAGACTATTCAAATGCATTTTGGACCAATGGATGGGAAATCGCAAATTCATTCACCCCTAGATTGTTGCCTGTGGCTAGTATGGATAGATGCAGTGTGTGCATGCCCTAAGTCACAGGTAGAAACCTGGGGCATGAATTGCAAGGCTGAAAAGGCTGTAGGGCTGTTGCCTAGTAACGTCCTATGATCCTATGAATAAAACAACATGGCTTCCAGTATTAGCTAGAGCATCATGGCTTCTCAACTCATCAAGTGCTATATGAATGATATTGTATGTATATCCTAAATAAGCTATGCACCAGAGATAAGAAGCATTTCTTTAGGGGCCATGTTGGTGTAGAACACTGTAGACCACCACTCATGTTAGCAAACTGTGAAGAAGAAGAAAAAGAAAAACTGCATTATCAGACTGGCACAGAAATCAAGGGAAAAATAAGGGAAATTGGACAGATAAAAATATTCAAGAAACACCTCTTGACCTATTTCTTCAAAGAAAATAGATTAAACTGCTTTAAAGACATAGATTGAGGCTCTAACACAATTGTCTCCACCGTTTCCACTCCAATGATTTACAGCAGTGCTATTCTAAGAGTAAGCACACAAGCAGATGTAAATATTATTTCTGCTCTACAGAGTAATGTCTCATTAGTATGTGTAAAAATAACAGCCTGGACATAATTGTGGTACTATACACTACTATACACTACCTAAGTTTGCATAGCCTATAAATAATCAGCCAAAAGAAAACCTCAATATAATAAATACTGCTGGCATATAGCTTACAATTGAATGACTGCATGGTGCATTAAACTTCTGCAACCTTCCTTTCACATCATGTCCTGCAGTCATCATCCATCAGTCATACTTTGTGGTAATAAGAAATGCATGCAGCATTGCACTTGTATATATTGTGGATATGTAATAAACTACTGAAAATTTAAGACGTCAGGTATCCCATAATGCATATTGTCTGGTTTGCCAGTTGGCTGCAGTTTGTGATGACAGATGAAGCTCTTAATAGCCTACTTGATGTTTTGCTATTTTCTATACCATTAAAGCTGCTGTTGTACTTCAAACAGTAGTGTTTTCTGATATTACATGGTCTCCCCACAAAAATGACTGGGTAATCCTGGCTGTACATTCTGATATGATGTCAGAGCTAGTATCTCTTTTTAATAAAGAGACCAAAAATACCAGAAAACGGCAATAATTAGTTGAGTGAATGCCACAACGTTCATGGAATAGGTGTTTTTTTTACTGAAAATAGCCAATATACCCTGCAAAGTAGTCATTTTACTGAATATCAGTTGTGTAGCCATAGAAAACTGAGATTGCTTTTGCCAAGAATGTCCAAATCTAACACACCAGAACCATTCAACTTCACAAAGCCACTTTCCTGGCTATTGCAGCCTAACTAGATAAAGAAAGTGAAGAAATCCAGGTAAATATTTTGCTCTTGTGTCACACACCAAACCTGTCTGCTGTCTTTTCTGTCTTGCTTGTCTGTAAAAGCTTCCTCACCTTCCCAACTTACTTCCCCACTACATGTACCTATGTCTCTTCCCCAGCATTCCACTCTCACCTTAAAAAATTGGACATCTGTCCCAAAAAAAGTTTGTCTCGTACATAGCTCTCCATTTTGCCCACGTGTCCACTGCACACACTTAATTTGGTCCAATTGGCTTGACAACACAATTATGTTGTCATCACCTCACTCTGGGGAGGTGATAGTCTAAATTCAGCTAAAAATCTGTGAAAGTGCAGGGTTGTTGCTCTTCAAGAAATGGATAGCTATGGAACTGTCCTACATCTGTCCTGCACATCCCTACCTGCCTTTCACTATGTTTTCCTCCTGCTTGCACCCCATTTCACCACTGTCCTATCTCCCCATTTTTCTTTTCTTTAAAGATTTTTTTGCATTACATGGTGCAGCACTCTGCATAGCTTAGTTATGCTAAGTAGTGCTACATTGATATATGCTTTTGAAGCAATATTAATCACCTTCAAAAAGTACACCTGCACCATATTTTGGACCCAGGACCATCACACCTGCAGAACAGTGGATCAACCCACCAAGCCACTCAGCTGCTAACTAACACAGCTGTTTTAATCAAAACCTCCTCATTTTAAATTTCTGAGAGTCAGAGTATTAGACATGAGTCAGTAAATTATTCATAAAAGGGCATGTTTTCGCAGATATGCTCTTGCTAAAGCAGAACATGTTGAAGCTTCTGTAAAGTACTGGCTGAAAACTGTGGGTCTGATAAAACTAAAGATGAACAAATGAGAGACAGAATTGTTACAGGAGTTACAACTAGAACTGAATTTGCCTTTGGAAAAAGCAACACAGTATTTGAGAGGGCCTGAATTAGTAAATAGACACCTATGCTAACCAGAACACTTGTTAGATCAGTTTTACCCTGAATAGTTCCCTAGCTGGTGCAGCTTCATGAATAAATACTGATACTGCACTCATACCCCAGCCACACTTATTATTGGTGCCCATAATAACTTGTGCCCAGAATACCCTCCTATTTTAATTATGGATCTGAACCTAAAATGAATACAGCGAATAATCTGTGTGAGGTAAAACACATAGAAAACAGCAAATGCATTAAAAGGCATGATACTGGATGAAGCAAGCTTGTGGATGAGAAGCACAGTGAATTCAAGCTTGGCAAATGCATGAGATGCAACTGCTTTCATGTTCTGTCAGAGCACTGTGCGGAACATGGCAGAAAGTGTAAGAAATGGATTAAAATGATACCTTTTGGTGTCATTTGAAAATCTAAGGTAGTTAAAGAAGTGGTAACTGAGAACAAAGAATCAAACAAAAAAGCTGACTAACTAGTCAGCATCACCAGCCAAATAGGCTTAATAAACTTTTAATATCAAATTAAATAAAGTTAAGCTCTTTTGTCCCATAGGATGTCTTCAGAACTATCTTGTAACCGGACACAGCCCATTTTATATAAAATTAAAAAGTACATGTGACATAAAATGCCCAATAAAATGGCAAAAGTAAAATAAAAGCAATTAAACTGAAAAAAAAACTAAAAGGGAGGTATTATAAATTATAACAAATAACCAAAAGAAAAAATGCCAAATGGAAGCTCAGGAATGGATTACAAATATTCCCAGGATCCAATAAGATCCATGTAGGCTCTGTGTAGAGCATACATGGAATGTATCTGTGTACACGGCCACAGTTCCTCACTGCCAGCGCACCATACATATTAATTATGGCATGCTACCAAGGGAGATCACAGTAACATGGATAATGAATCTATGCAAGCAGTAGTGTAGAGGTTGTCCTGTACTTGTGGACTGTCCAGAAAATGTCTGCACAGATGGTAAGCATAGGACAGTATTTTCTTTTTTTTATTTTTATGTGCTGTTTGCATGGTGTGATGCGGTGCTTAGCAATGCTGAACTGCACTTATACATATACACCTGACATCTGATATATATCTAAAAAGAGAAACCGGATGTAATATCAATTGTATTTTTTTTTTGTATGTCCCTGTTTGCTTGGAGCGGCGTGGTGCTTAGCAGCTATGTCAGACATCTGAAAATAGAAACCAGATGTATTTGATTGTTGTAGTTGTGTTGTGCTTAGCAACATGCAAGCTCATGTAGCTTTGCTGTGCAATGCTAATAGGCACCTTAGTAGTATATGTGAAGATATACTGCTTCCCTGTACTATCCAAGTGGCTGAATAGGTTGAGTCATGACCTACAGTATAATAGGTCCCAAATTCGAGTCCTGAGCAGTCATATGTTTTACATTTATTGCTGTGAAAATGTGTCAGGTGACTGAAATATCAGTTTAATTTAAAATTGTTACATTTATAAAAGCTGCGCGATGCTAAGCACCACTTAAACATGGTCAATGGTCTACATTGTTTGCGAGTTGGTAAGTGATGCTTAAACATGGCTTGTACAAGTTTGCATGATGCTCAGCTTCACTGAAATGGCTTTTGTGAGTTTGTGTGAAGCTAAGCGACTTGGTGGTTTTTATGAAAGTTACAGTATAATGTGTAAGGGCTGGAATACAGCCTAGATAAAGGACAATATGCAGGAATTTCAGACCATTCATTAGAGTCTTCTCCTGCCTGACGGTGCTGGAGAGGGAGTGCACTTTTGGGTGCAGAGGTGGGTGTACAGGAGTCTAAAGTGTTTGTTGGACTCCTGGTTAAGAACTAGGAACCCCGACTGCTGCAGGGCAATTACCAGGGCTCAGAGTGTAAGCGTGAGGCATGGGATCAGTTGGCTAAGGAACTTACTAGTGCTGCTGGTATCCCCCACACTGATGAGCAGTGCCATCACCACTACAATGACCTGAAGCATAGGAAGATGGGAACCTTGGACACCTGGGTCCAAGAAGCTCTGGCTGGGCAGACCCCACAGATGTATAAGTATGTTTGCCAGTACTTTAGAAATACACAAGCTGAATCTGTTCAAAATTGGTATGCATAATGTTTTGCTTCTCTTTCAACAGATGCAGAAAAGAGGGCCCTCAATGTCCAGTCCCATGCAGGGCACCTGGCCAGGATGAGGTAAGAGTGTAGTAAGCAGGGAAACATCAAAGTAACAACTTAATGCATAATGTAATCTTATAATAAATTACAGAGTTTGCGGTCTTAACAGTCAGGTATGACATACCTGGGACATATAACATATTTAGTAATGTGTCACTGCCTACCTGAAATGGTAAAGCATGTTAAATTAGGTAAACATACAGTACTGTGTAGTATAGCTTCTAAACATCAGTTAATGTTGTGGCCTACCAATATTAAGAGTCAATGTTCTGGTCTGCTCATTGTCTGCTATATGCTGTAGGTTGCACTCAATTAATGGACAGGGTATATGGGTTATTTATTATATGTCTTACACAGTTATCCATGGTCTACATGCCAGACTTGAAGCAACATTAATCAATAAATTATAAAGGGTTATAGATGCAAGTAAGGTATCTAATAGCAGGTAATCCTGCAATTATATGTGCAATATGTAAGAATACACTTGCTAAAACATTAATTGAAAATATAATTTTAACTGGGAGTCTGTTATACAAATACAGTACTCTAAAGCCATACACATAATAATAGATGTAAGTGCAATATTTAACAGCAGATAACTGTGGAATGATAGCTATTTAACAGCAGATAACTGTAGAATGATAGCTACAACATGTAAAAATACACCTGCTGTAGCAGTGACTCTGTAACTCTGCCTGTAAAATGCATTGAGAGCATTACTTTTTAGTAAAGATGGTCCTGGATTCAATTACAGCTGAATGTAGCAATGAAAATACATGTATGTGGACATCAACATTATAAATTGTGATATATATATATATATATATATATATATATATATATATATATATATATATCTGTCTCATCACCTATTTATCCACCCAAAACAGTACAACTGGAATGCCTGCATCTAAATAACATAGGTCAAAGGCCTACTGATAGGACCACATTTAACTAGTCCTTGTACACCACTAGAAAATGCAGAGAATGTCAGGTCATGCATTAGCCTGGATTCCCAGAGGATGTCAGAGTGTCTACTGAAATTGTGGCCCAGTAATATCAGACTGCAGTTCACAATGATTTGCTGGTGATATCACAGACAACCACAGCTGCACAAGTAACATACATATATGGAGGTTGTGCTAGACACAAGGGTTGCCAGCACCCACTTAACATGGGACTACCATGACATAAAGCGTGACTTGGCAGTTGTTCAACTGTGTGACATCATGGTTAAAGTACCCACTACCTTTTTCTAGGACACACCAAGCATTTAGCCTTGTATTGTTTTACTGATACCATTGGCTGACATACTTACCTGAAACACATACCTTAATTCCCAGTGGAATGGGTACCCTCAATCTGGTTCTGCCTATACAACAAGTCTGCCACAGGTTCCACACTTACTCTTAAAGCTTGTTGTCCTGCAAAGTGTTCACCCTCTCTGCCTATTGCCTGGAGCATCACCTTCAGCTTCAGCCTGTAGCAAACATATTTGTATGTAAAAAGTAGCTGCTACAGACATTCTCTCTGTCATGACATAGTATCTGTATACCAGTAATTTATAACCCAACATATGAGAAAGGGAGTTTAATCTACATTGAAGCCTTATGTCTTGTTCAGTGGTTGAATGGGATTGGTTGATTATACTGCAAATCAGCTGTGTTGGCTGCAATTATCATTTCAGAAGCACAGATTGGTTCAGAAGTGATCACTTGCTAATGAGAACCATGTTAAAAGGCAAGCAGCTAACCAGGGGAACAATTGTGTATGAGAGTTACTTTGCAGGGTGAACTTGGCACATTTATATATCTGTACCTTTCAGCAGAGGAGCATTCTACTCCATCAGGTATGTAACCATTTTGTTTCCAACATGATGCATATGTTTCAATATACTTAGTGGAAATGGGGATTAGATCATTAAGCCTTTCTTAGAACTGTTCTGATGACATATTGATCTCCAGATGTGTTACACCTACAGATAAACTAGACTACAGTAAGAGTAGAATGCTTTTTTTAGTTAGGTACACTGGTCTCCTGGAAATTTCCCTTGATAGCAGCTATAATACTACACTGCTATTTGTTTGGTACTGTTGTTTTTATATATTATAAGGGGAGTTTACACCTAGGGCCACACTTTAATGGATTTCTGCATTGGGTGTGTGATCATACATCAGTATCTGTCATGGCACAAACAGAAATAGCTGTCTATTGGTACTGTCCTAGATGCATCCACACCCTTACTATGTTTGCATAGTTTTGAATATGAAATGTGCAATAAAGCAGTGAATATTGGTAGCCATCTGTTATTGCTGTATCTCTACAAACTGTGCTCCCATGTGTGTGATCCTGACATGTGTTCCCATTTTATTGTCTTTCAGGAAATATGTATCCACAACACTGGGGTCGGTTTACAGATGCTGAAAATGACATCATCCTGGAGGCCTTGCATCAACACCATCAACTACTACTGTCCAGGGGGAGGCCAAACAGGGAAGAGTGAGCAGCATTGTAGGCTGACCTGGTTCATGATGTGAATGCTATCGATCACCAGAGCATGACATATGAACAAGTGTGACATTGTGGCACTGATATGATCAACGCCGCACACAGAAGAGCAGCAGATGTGGCAGGGGACTGTGCTGTCACTGGTGGAGGGCCTGAGGTGGAACAACCACTGTCAGCCACTGATGAATTCCTGGTGAACCTAGGAACACAGAACAGCTCCCAGGCATCCATCACATGGCATGCAGTGGATGTGGGTGCCACCATTTCCATGCAAGAGGAGCATCCAGGTAGGCTTAGTTGGATCAGCGTTGGAGTACTGTAGCATTCAGTGTGTCAGGATCTACATAGTTTTATGTGAGTGTCAGGTATTTTTTTTGGGGGGGTGGAGATTAGTTGCAGTTTGATTCTCATACTCAGATTGTGACCAACACACCAATTAACATAGTAGCTACTGTAAATGTGAGATATTTGGACGTATCAGCCTGCTATAATGCAACATGTGATGCTGTTTATATTACCTCTCCCTCAAATTTTCACAGGACCATCAGGAATCAGACATAGCAGTGCTCCTGCTTCTGGTAAGCAAAACACTGTTTTCTTAGATATGTATATTTAGTGCAATATATTCACTAAAGTGTCATCCCAGGCCTGCCAGCTGGATTGAGGTACTGCCTGCATGATTGCCAGCTGCACAGATATTTTCCAAATCAGCACAGTTTAGAGTCATACCTATGCCTTGTAGGTGTGACCACACTGATAGATTTGACAGTGTTTTCAGGACATTACAGATAGACACATGTGTTAACTGTGCAAAGTTTTGCCAAATGTCAACAATGTACATCATTTTTGTTCATGAGATTCTTGATTAAAGAGCTTTTTATTTACAAGTAACTACAGATGTTTGTTAGAAAATGATGTCCTCATGTCCTAATATATGAGGCTGGGGGTTAAACAAGTCTGCAATACTGACAGCATTGTATACAGCTTAACATATATTGCAAGATAGTACTGCAGAACATAGTAGTGCAGGTATTAATGCACTGCTTTTCCTGTTTAATCACAGGTGACCAAGTCGGTTGATCTCTGTTCCCTTCACAACCTGATGTCAATGTTTCTTCACACTCTGATTATGGGGCTGAATCTGTCACAGAGGTATACATCCCTCTTCTGCCTTCATTATCACCATATACAGTTAGCATGCCTACTCATACCCAGTCCCATAAGGTTACAGATATTGTACAGTCAGAGGGTGGGGACAGTGAACAAGAAAGTCTGGCTACTATGGCTACAGTGAGTGTTGATAATGGCCACAGCAAAAGAGATGGAGAGGTTCCACATAGGCAGATTGATAGGGGTGCTCATAGGATGCCTGCTGTCCTTCTACCAGCTGTTGCAGGTGTCACGTCACATGTTATTCAACGTATGTGTAGGGTCATCATGGAGGCAGAGGCACATTCTGAAAGGAACTTCAGATCAATGCTCAGGGTTATGGATGCAACACAGTCTGAGATCTGTGACTGCCTCCACCACATTGCTGATACCCTGAATTGATTCACTGATGCAGTGGAAAGACGTCGGTCTGAGACAGATCGCAGAATATCTGTCTTGGAATGCACATTGTCTGTGATGGAACATCTGGTTGGAGTTGAGCATTGGACTCGTGGATGTAGGTCAGCAACTACATCTGCTGATGTGGCCATGTACAATCATGCTTCTGTAGTGGCAGTACCTCCAGCACTCCAGAGGGGAGTGTGCTGTTCATGCCAAGAGGTGGCAGGCCATGGGGTCATGGTCCTGTGCATTCCCATGGAGGACACAGTCCCAGCATTCAGCAGTCAGACTCAGGTAGTAGCCCCACTTCTGACCTTGGGCATGGAGGTGCCAGTGCAACTCCTGGCAGAACCATTTCCCATGTTTGGGGGCAGAAACAGTGAACTGTCAGCTCTACCATGCACAGTTCAAAGCTGTCCAACATGCAGACATGTAGGGCTAGCACTGAGCTTGACTGTGTTCACGCAGATACTCACACATCACTGTCACAACCAGGTCACCTACAGACACACACAGCACATTTCCATGGTCCATCTTGCCTGCTTCCCTTCCTAACTCACACACATGCTTGCCAACCTATAGGGTCAGAATAGGCCTCCTGCACCCCCACATAACACTCTGTGCAAGTGGTGATACCTGTGCCACTTCCCTGTCATCCTTGTCATTAGTGCAGGGAAATGAAGCTAGGTGTCTGATGCACAGGGTGACTATTTAAATTACTATGTATTTGTTTCATCCATTGTTGCGTTTGACATACCACTTGTGCTGGTCACTGCCAGATATTGTATGCTGCCATTTGCAATGAGTAAACCACATTATTTTGTGTACATTACATTGGATGATGTTGTAATGGCTATATGCTTACACAATGAAAATTGTCTCATGGAACTGTTCATGCTTCAGTTTCAGGATTGTGTAGGATGCAGCTATGGGTACACAGCTACAATAAACCCATAAATGTCAGAGCACAAGATGGAATGTTAGCACAGAAGGAAAATGTCATCAATAAAATAAAGCAGTATAGGTGCATGGCTCCATAGGTTCATATGTGTATAACAGGCTAACAAGAACAATGGCTTCTTTCAGCCTAGTCATGCATCCCTAATCTCTGACAAGGTCTGGTACCCATGATAAGTGTAGGCAGGATTTTGGGAGCTGACACAATCTACAAGCTGTGGTATAGGAGATGAACTATCTACAATTTCCCTGTGTCCATTACAGACATTTGCCCTTAACCAGTTATGATTGTCTTGTTCCACATCCCATTGTGTAACTTGCGCATGATATGTGCGTTACAGTAGAAGTTTGCTTCATATGGATGGGGAGCCTGTTACATATAGGGTGTAGTGTCTGGGTTATACACCTGTCTCTCCAGCATGTACTATTTATACCACACTCAAGATGTAGCTGTGTAGAACAGGTAATTCTCATGCTAGTCCTTTCTTGGATATGCTGGAGGTACACAGTGGGATCTGATACCTCCTTGTATGGCAGCCATACACCTCCCCTTGGAAGCATATAAGAGACAGAATACACAATTACGGCCTTGACATGGTCTGCATAGGACATACAATGTACACTGTGTATTGGTTTACTGTAGAACCTCTGTGGCTGTTACTGATGTCAGATATGCCTGTGTAGTTACATACCAAAGGTGACACTGCACTCAATGATAGGTGTGATGAGTGCCAAATGCAGTGTAATAATGACATTCTGGAATTTACATGTCATACCTTTCTCTATAGACTATGTAACATTGAATGAATCCCCACATCTTACCGACCAGTGAAAGTCAAAGGCTAGATCACTCCCTGTATCAGTACGGCTATGACTAATGGGTCAACTGTTGGAGGTGTGCAGACAATACAATATTTTCTAGGGGTGGATGACTTCCAAAAGTATAATATTGTGCAATCCTTGGCATTTAGTATTTGTCAATGGCTCTGACAACAACTGAATGTGTGTGTCAGCCAATCCTGGATAACTGTTGGTTCTGTGTGGGATTCGGTGGCAGCACCTAATTTGCAATCATCTGCAAATACACTCAGTCTGAGGTCACTGACAGTGGCTGTGACTGCAGAGAAGGGAATGGCTAGGAGGGGCAGTCCCAGGCAATGATTTGTGAGGAAAGTCCAGTGGTGACTGGTCTCATTGCAGCGGTGGACTACCCAATGCTATCTTCCCGGATAATGACTGTCAGACACTTGGCTATCCACTGGCTGACATACTAGTTTGTAAATACCTCTACAGTGTTTCAACAATTTCTGATGTCCTAATCTTGTCAAATGCCTTCTCAGGCCATGGTAGGTGTAGTGAGCCATTTTCCCCTCATACATTGCATAGTTTAACACTCAATGAGGTCCAGTGATTAGGGTAGGCATGATCTGACCTTGAACAAAACAAATTGGGTTTGGGCCAGTGCCTGCAGGTGTACTACATTGTTAATGATCATTTTCATGATAAGTATTTTCATGGTTTAAATGTAAGACGACCGAGACATCTGTGGACAGTGCTTGCGACTTCATGCTAGTTGTCCTGTGTGTAACTAAGTATTGCAGTTAATTCCATCATTGTTTCCAGGAAGCTAGTCATCCAAAATGTCTATGTTTGTACAAAGCACAGGCAAATAAAGAAAGTGAAAGTCATGCATACACTCTGTGAAGGTAAGGAGGGTGTGTTCACACAGTTATTCTGCAGTTGGACACTACTCAAGC
Organism: Protopterus annectens; assembly: GCF_019279795.1. Classification (NCBI taxonomy): domain Eukaryota; kingdom Metazoa; phylum Chordata; order Ceratodontiformes; family Protopteridae; genus Protopterus; species Protopterus annectens. The sequence continues at coordinate 417,719,608 of NC_056731.1, forward strand.
AGTGTCTACTGACATGACACAATTAACTTATGAAGAAAGCTGACAAAAGGGGTGTCCCCTGAATTGTGGGTGCCCAGCTACTACTACTGCTGCTCTCACCACAACCACTCTCTCCTGGGATACCATGCTCCCATACTTTGTCTCTCACCAGAAGCAAAACGTTAGTACCAAGCTCACTATGAGGAGCAGGCCACAGCCTGTTTGTTCATCCACATAGTTGTTTCATGTCATGCAATGCTCTGTAGGATTAACATCCCCTTTTCTAGGTAGATGTCTTGATTAGCAGCCAGAGCAATCATTTGACTTTTGCATGTATTATGCCTTCTGTTCCAGGGTTGTTAGAATTTCACTAGGGTACTGACCAGATAGTGAGTCGGAGCACAGCTGCAGCATCACAATATAATGTTCAATGTCCTGTGACATAGAAATACAAGGTTGCTTGAACAAGCACCACAACAGCAGTGATCCCTGTTAGGTGACAATTTCACAGCAATTCATGCTTGACCTTCAACAGCTTCATGGTGCACATCTGCGTGACATGGATTTGAGGCCTACTCCAGAGAAGTGGACACTTTTGGCCAAAGTGTGTGTACCTCACGCATGTCCTAAGTATGTCATTCTGTACATTTATGTAACCAGAACACATGTCTGTGTTCCCACATCATATCACACAACAATACAGTTTGCTGTCTGGTTGCTTGATAGGCAGTGTAGGCTAGCAATGCCAAAGTAATGACTGCAAAGTTGAACAAGTTCTCTGTGCCTGCAATGACATCCACATCTTCACTGCAAGGAGTGCCTACAGACAGTGTGTTTGAGGCTGTCAACCCCAAGGTTGTAGCAACATGACCCTAACTTTGCTGGAGTTGTACATTGTCACATTTGTAGGTATGCAATTGCGACCATGCCTAAAAAAAGGATTATGGTTAATCCAAGGGCCACATGCCAGTTAAAGCATTGTACTCACTCTGCCATGTTATGGCACACTGCCAGGTGCTGTGTTACCTTAGGAGAACTACATAAATGTGACAACATGCTACATTTCAGCATGTGTCACACCACTGCCTAACGATGGCCTGCTGTGATGTAAGAAGGTAATACAGACCCACACAAGTACAGAAAGGTGCAGGGCCCAAAATATGAAGCCAAAAAACACAAAACAGCCCGCACACTTAAGTCAACTTTCCATTTTTTAATGAAGCCCACAAAATAGGCAAAAAAGGCAAACAGCAACAATTACAGCTGTGATTGTTGCTTTTTGCCTATTTTTTAGGCTTCATTAAAAAATGGAGAGTTGACTTAGTGTGCGGGCTGTTTTGTGTTTTTCTGCTGTGACATACACACAAGCAAGACTCTATAGCTAATGGCATTATCAATGACTGCTGTCGATATGTGGAAAGTTTCCCCACCCCTATAGTCCTATGCCACACAAACGCAACGTGTGAGAGATGTGACTATATTACAAACCTTGATTCTATGCTGTCTCACACACCAGGCAGTACATATGACAATAAGCAGTTTGCCAACATGCACCCTCACCATGTACTCCACCCACGCCCACATCCCACACACCTGTATGTGTGGACTTCCTTATCAGACACATATGCAAACAATAGGCACCTCAGAAACCCAATTGCTCACTCACTACACATAATCAAACATCTGCAGAACACAGTACACATAATAATCATGCACCACTGTCTCACCAGTTAAACACAAACACCTGAGGCAAAACACAAACTCAGACTTATTATTCATAGGTGATAACATCATGAGACACATTGATGTCCCTCTCACCAGGCTACATGTGCAGAGTTAGCTGTCTGTGAGGTGCCAGGATATGCCATACCACAGATGCACGCAGGTCTGTCAACATCAGGTAATGTTATGATGACTTCATAGTTCTTGTTGGTGTGTACAGCTTCAGACATTCCTCAATGGACTTTATGCAGACACATGACTGAGCTTACAGAGTCTGTGTTTTCATCAGGTATGTTCATAGCCTTCAGCTACATTTCACCTTCATCTAGGATGATGACTCAATACATATAGAAAATGAGTGAAGTCAATAATTGACTTATCGTGTAGTGTCATTGTAGGGGATCCAGTACATGTCAGCCTGGGATGACATGCTCAACAGATCTCGATGCCTTGCCAGAGATGGTATCAATCTGTCACCCCTGGGAGTTTGTGTACTGGCCAAGGTTGCTGACATCCATCCCCATGGTACATCTCATAGGTGTTGTCTCAAGGAAAAACTTTCCAATGAGGAAATGCCATCTTCAAACAACATCACAGTTATGCTGCTACACACTAGGGATGCCAACACTAAACTCCACTCACTGGAACATGTCCCCACCTTGGAAGATACACACATTTGCACAGTCACACACACCTAGTTCAAAGCTGTGAACAGCACCACAGTCATATGAGGCTACATGTCCTTCCACATGTTCTGACCTCAAACTGAAAGTGTGCCAGGTAATGCAGGTGGTGCACCCATATTCATTAAAGATAGACACACATCCAGACTGGTTAAACAGTGTGATTCCCTGGAGACACTGCAGATGCTATTTAATGCTGATAGGCTACCTAATCAAGCCATTTCCAGCTACAGGAGCAATGTCATGAATCAGGACACCTGTTGTGCTTATTGAATCTACTTGTGTCTATCAAGATACAGCACGACACCAAGGTGTGGGGTGACTTTCACTAACCACCAACTGTGTTAGTTACTTGTGCTCAAATTCACTTGCCCAAAGGTTAGTCCACGTCCTTAACTACAATCCCGCGAACCAGTGGTGTGACATCCCCACAAGGGGAGCTGATGTACTGCATCAGGTGCTTACCAATATGGGTGACCACTGTAACATTTCCACTGTGAGGTCTTATTTGGTGAGATCTGACCACAAATCCCTCTCCTTAAAAGTAAGACTCACAAATGAACCCCCCATTCTCACAGCAAACACAGTAATAAACTTCAACAAGGCAAATTTTAACCTCCTATAGAATGGTATAAATAGCTTGACTGCACCGCCCCCTCCTCAGATGGGACAGGCAACTATGCAGAGCTCTGCAGCAATGCTTTATGCAAGCACCTGTACAACTGCATAGACTTGGCTGTACCTGACAGGAGGAAAACAAGTTCCTCATGGTACAGCAAATTGGGAGCAGTCGTACAGTCTCACAGTTATGTCAATCTCCTATGAGGGTCTTCATGAACAAATGCTTGTTGACATATGCATGGCCATAAACCCCATGCAAATGTGTATGTAGTAGCATTTCTATCAGTAACACCAATGTTCCTGGAATACCTCTCAACCTCTTAGCATAAAAAATCTGGGCAAAGCCTGACAGAATGGGGGGAGGACAATGGCCCAAAAATAGGGACATATTTTAAATATTGTTCTTAGAAACTTAGAAAGTTGCTAGAATAACAGGATTTGTCTTAGCATGCATTTTCCTGAAGGACATGAAGTCTGAAACATAAATGTATGTCTTTATTTAGTGACTTCAATCCTCAAATCATCCCAGTCATTTGACAGAAAATCACAAATGTTATGAGGAACAGACCAAAAATATGAAGCAAAAATCTGGACATTCTGCAAAAATCTGTACAGTTGAGAGGTATGGTTCCTGGTAAGTAGCACATCAGTAGCAACACCTGATGTACATACTCAGGGGTGATAAACCTGGGCACGCAGGCCTGGACACACAGGTTTACACCTACTTTACCATAGATCACCATGTCTCTCCAGTGGTAATAAGGGGAGTATATCATTATCATGTCATTACTGAGGGCACTGTCACCCAATAATGACACAGTTATTAACTCTGTGTACTCTTCCCTCAGCATGCCAATATTTGAGTGCAATGGCTACTTTGTCATGTACCTTTACAAGCTCTAGTGGCAACTGTACACAACACAATGGTTCCTCACAAGGGAACTTCAAGTCCCCAGTATCTGTCTTATGGGGATCGTCTGAAATAACTGTAATTATAGCTTGTGTCATATAGACTACTCAAAATTGATCTCTGCCTTGCATACAGGGCAATGTCTGACCCTGCTGTATTGGAAATGCTGCATAGCTGTCGGTGGAATGGTGCATGTATTACTCACTGTAAGGACATTAACCTGGTATGTGACATTACTAATACATACTGGGGGGGTATGCTTACCAGATTTTAACACACCTTTGAAACAGACTCTCACCTAATGGCACCTCATTGGCCCTCTTTAGATGCAATCTGTATGATTGCCTGGATGACTGTCATTTCTCCACAGGGCTTCTGCCTGTGTCCCTCTTGGACAGGGGCAATATGTGCTGATCATGGAAATAAGAGTAAGAACTTGACTAGGATTTTAAGGGACCTATGGCCATTAGGCCACTAAAGTCCAATGATCCCATGATCCCATACACTGATGCAAAATGCTCTAACATCCACACACACAAACCTGGCTACAGTGATAACAGTAGCACTACTAATTAATATTTACAGAACACTGCATACCACACACACACATTTCAAGTTGGCTACAATTAGATTAGAAACCCTACCTATCTAATGGTACACACTACAGATCACATTGCTTAACACACTTGCCACAGCTCACATCTGTGATTGACATCTCTTTAGGTAATGTTATACTAGATGACATCAGCAGGCCTTGTTGTGGTTAGGAATTTGGAAGCCCATGTCTCCTGCTACAACTGAATACTGCAAACTCCTACGTCTTTCTAAGTCAGAGTAGTATTAATATTTATTTTGTAGGGAGATGCACATGTACACACCAAGTGGGGTGGAGTGAAATTAGAACCCTTGCCTATCTGATGTTGTACACTACACATCAGAGTATTTATCACACATGCCACAACTGAAATCGGGCATTAAAATGGCAGTTGGTAGTCTTACGGTACATGACATCAGCAGGCCATGTGGAAGGCAGGAGTTTGGAAGCTGGTATCACCTGCAAGGGCCAAAAAGTGCAGAACCATTACAGTTTGATAGTAAATATGGATTTTTATTGGCAGGGATATGTGCACCCCCCACAAATACACCAAGGGGGCTGGGGTGAGATTAGAACCCCTATCGTTCTAGTGTTGCACACTACAGATCACAGCACTTATTGTTTGCACCACAGCTAAAGTCTGACATCACAATGGCAGTTGGTATTCTTAAGGTACATGACATCAGCAGGCCTTGTGGAAGACAGAAGTTTGGAGGTTGGCATCACCTGCAAACACCAAAAGTTCAAAGCCATTGCAGCTGGGTAGTCAATGTGGAACTCCCATTTGTTTTGCAGGGAAATGTACAAACACACAGAGAAACACAACAAGTAGACTATAGTGAGATGAGAATCTCTACCTCTCTGTTCTGCATAACTGCAGGTGACTACTTGTGGAGTATTTAAACTAGGCTTGTGTTGAACAGAATGTGTGGCCTGCAGAGTCACATTGCTTTTTACTGTTCTCTCTATCTAGTAGCCTAGCAGTCAGATAACTGTTTTTTTATCCTAGCTATGTGGCTACAGTAGCCATTTTGGCCATATGTGGCTGTTTGCATTTGGATGGGCAAGACTGTGAGCAAAATCAATGTGCCCTCTCAATGCATGTGTACACAACATGATACATAACACCATCTGTTCACCTATTGGTGTATGTGTGGTGACATCCAGGAGGCACAGAGGGAAGTAAGTGCATTATCTACTGCTGAGCTTTTACTTTTGGTCCTTTGAGTAACATTATATATGTGTCATAGTGCAGCTTTAATCACCATTACCAGGGTATGTGGGACAATACAGGCATACACACAAATATAAACATTTATATTTATGTCTATAACAGGGACGTATATATAAATGGATGTGTGTGTGTGTGTGTGTGTGTGTGTGTGTGTGTGTGTGTGTGTGTGTGATATCTATCTATCTATATATATATATATATATATATATATATATATATATATATATATGTGTTCATAGGTTCATAGGTTCATACTAGGCTATCTGCCCTGGGGCAATTATAAACCTAGCCCAATTCTGTATGACTTACGCCACCCCTTGATTTGAGTATACTGTGCCGTTTTTAAGGTTTAGTTTACTGTGCCTCTGTCTAATAGTGACACGGGAGTAATCCCTGGGACAAACCTACGATCCCCCATCCACCTATCGAGATTCTTCTTGAAGAGATTCAGTGAGGTGCTCTGCCTCACATGAACTGGAATTCTATTCCAGAGCGAAGGGAGCCTCTGGGTTATGAACCTGTCCCTCCAGCAAGTTCTATTTATTTCTGTGCTGAGGTTCAAGTCCCTCAAGCGTGTGGCTCTAAGGGATTTAGATTTACTGAGGTGGAGCATGTCCATTAATTCTGGATTTGATATAGCTTTGTATGTCAGGCATAGATCGCCTCGAAGTAGGCAGTATGCAACTGAGTAGAGCTGGAGGTTTTTTTAAAAGAGCAGCATATGGCATCTGTTTGAGACCCTTGATCCTCTTGGTGAGATACTTTTGGGGTCTTTCTAATTGCTGCAGGTGTCGGGTAAGGTACATCCCAAAAGGGGCATTGAATTCTATGATGGGCCTGATGAGGGATGAATAAAGGGGCACGATTACCTCTCTTGATCTAGATGTGAAACCCTTCGTGATGAGGTGGGCTATGTAGAAGGTCTTTCTAACCACTTTGGCAATGTGGTTTTCAAAGGAGAGATTGCTATCAACTTGGGTCCCCAGGTCCCTAATAACTTTCTTTGTACTTAATGGGTTTCTGCCTATGTGGTAATTTGTGGGCACATTGTTTTTGCCAAATGGTATGACTATACATTTTTTGGCATTTTGCTTTAAACCATGGAGCTGGCACCAGTTATCTGTCTCCGTGAGACCTTTTTGAAGGATGTTTGTGTCAGCTGGAGAGTTGATTATGGCACCCAATTTGCAGTTGTCTGCGAACTTGGTGAGCCATAGTCCTCTCACGTTTGCCTGTACCTCGGAAAAGTATATACCGAACAAGAGTGGTCCCAGGACAGACCCTGTGGGATGCCACTTGTGACCGGTTTCGTGTCTGACATGGCTCCAGCAACTCTCACTCTGTGGGTTCTGTCTTTGAGCCAGTTTGCAACCCATCCTGTGACATAGGGGTTTATATTTAAGCTGGATAGCTTATCTTTGATGCCCGAGTGGGGTAATGTGTCAAATGCCTTTGCAAGGTCAAGATAGGCTGTGTGGACTACCTTTCCTTCATCTATGGCTTTGGTGACTGTTTTGAAGAAGTCAACCAGGTTCAAAAGGCAGGATCTGCCCTTGACATGCCGAACTGGGTAGGATCTAGTGTCTGTAGGTCCCCAATGTCTTTGTTTATGAGCTCCATGATGATCCTCTCCATAGCCTTGCAGACTAAGCTCATCAGGCTTATGGGGTGAAAGTTTCCAGGGTCCGTAAAGGCTCCACCTTTCTGGAGTGGGACCCCTGTTGCTGTATGCCATTCTGTGGGCACATATCCTGTAGTGAGGCTGAGATTGTATAGCTGTTTTATTTGAGGGATTAGTTCCTCTTGGAGTTCATGTAGGACGCAACCTGGGACACCATCTGGTCCCATGGAAGCAGTGTTTTTTGCTTTGGAGAGGGCAGCCTTCACCTGAGCATCAGAGATGTTTGGGAGGCAGCCCTCTGCCGGGATAGACACTTGCTCTTTTGGGGTGGAGGGGGTGGAGAAGTTTGCACTGAACCTGTCTGCCAGGATATTGGTGATGTCTGTGGGTTCAGTGTATTTTTTGTCATTTAGAATCAACTCAGAACAAGTCTGTGAGTTGCATCCCAGGTTTCTAACACACTGAATTGTGTTGTGTGAGGTTACCTTCTCCTCCTGACTGGTTACACCAGTTTTGAGATGAGAGAGCTCAGCCTCCAGTTTGGCTAAATAGTTGCATCTCTCACATATATTTGAACCTGTTTGGAGGAGGAGAGGGTTGTCCGTGTACATAAGACAATTGTAACATTGCCTCAAAATTCCCAGATTCACCAGCTGGACTGGAGAGGAAACCATTGACCTTTGGACATGCTAGAGTAATATAGGGAAACTGAATTTAAGACGGACCAATAGTGGATAGGGTAATCATAGAGAGTATAAGAATAAGTAGTGCTTATGGTTTAATAGTGCTAACTTGTAGGATTACTTAATTGGATCAGTGAAGGGCCTTAGAATGAGAATATGGTGTTTAAATTGAGAGATAGAGCAGTTCTAAGGGAAAAAATGAAGAGCAGACTTTGTGGAGCCAGGAATAGTTTAAACCCAAATAGGCGGCGCTGCCCGCTGTTGCGCTATGCTCAAAAATGCGCAAAACCGCGCAAAACAGGGTTTTAAGAGAGGAAGATGAAGGAGTTTTGGAATTGACCCAAAATGGCCAATGAAACTACAGTTTCAAGTCAGTGACCACTCCCACAGGGGCAGGCAGGCTGCTCAATGTCTTTCACTGCCACTGATCAACAGAGAGACTTCCCTTTAGCCCAAGCAAAAAATGGCCTCACAGAAACTTACAAACAGTTCAAGAACAGCAAGCCTGTAACTGAACTTTTTTAAATCTCAGAAAAGTGGGAAAAAAGCAAGATTTTTTGTTTTTTTCAGAGATAGCAGAGGTTCACAAGTATCAACAAGTTATAACAGTGCAGTAAATGACCCCACACAAGAGTGCTAGGCCAAAGACAGATAAAATGCAAGTTTTGAGAAAAAAACTATTTTAAAAATAAGTGCAAACAGAAAATTCAGTAAACAGCTCTAGGTTGTGCTCTAAATACAGTTACTAATGCAGAAATCAAGTTTAACAAGCCAGAAGATGCTCAAAATAGGCGACTATGCAAAAAAATTAGCAAATAAACAGAGGAAAAATACTTAAAACCTCAAAAGTGGCTCCTTTCTTCTCTCAGCATTTTCTCCTCTTGGTGGGTGCTTCACCAACAGCCAACAAGCCTGAAAAGATGCCAAAACCATGAGGCAACCATGTTTTAAGAGAGGAAGATGAAGGAGTTTTGGAATTGACCCAAAATGGCCAATAAAACTACAGTTTCAAGTCAGTAACCACTCCCACAGGGACAGGCAGGCTGCTCAATGTTTTTCACTGCCACTGATCAACAGATCGACTTCCCTTTAGCCCAAGCAAAAAATGGCCTCACAGAAACTTACAAACAGTTCAAGAACAGCAAGCCTGTAACTGAACTTTCTTAAATCTCAGAAAAGTGGGAAAAAAGCAAGATTTTTTGTGTTTTTTTCAGAGATAGCAGAGGTTCACAAGTATCAACAAGTTATAACAGTGCAGTAAATGACCCCACACAAGAGTGCTAGGCCAAAGACAGATAAAATGCAAGTTTTGAGAAAAAAACTATTTTAAAAATAAGTGCTTACAGAAAATTCAGTAAACAGCTCTAGGTTGTGCTCTAAATACAGTTACTAATGCAGAAATCAAGTTTAACAAGCCAGAAGATGCTCAAAATAGGCGACTATGCAAAAAAACTTAGCAAATAAACAGAGGAAAAATACTTAAAATCTCAAAAGTGGCTCCTTTCTTCTCTCAGCATTTTCTCCTCTTGGTGGGTGCTTCACCAACAGCCAACAAGCCTGAAAAGATGCCAAAACCATGAGGCAACCAGGTTTTAAGAGAGGAAGATGAAGGAGTTTTGGAATTGACCCAAAATGGCCAATAAAACTACAGTTTCAAGTCAGTAACCACTCCCACAGGGGCAGTTTTTCAATGTTTTTCACTGCCACTGATCAACAGATAGATTTCCCTTTAGCCCAAGCAAAAAATGGCCTCACAGAAACTTACAAACAGTTCAAGAACAGCAAGCCTGTAACTGAACTTTTTTTAAATCTCAGAAAATATATATGTGTGTGTGTGTGTGTGTGTGTGTGTGTGTGTGTGTGTGTGTGTGTGTGTGTGTGTGTGTGTGTGTGTGTGTGTGTGTGTGTGTGTGTGTGTGTGTGTATGTGTGTGCTTGTGTGTGTGTGTGTGTGTGTGTATATATATATATATATATATATATATATATATATATATATATATATATATGCATATAGAGAGCGAGATATCTATAGGGAAAAAGAGATAGTGGCAGACAGATATGTATACATATTTTTATTTATTTATTTATTTATTTTTCATTTGTTAACCGGGATAGACCGACTGGACACAGGTCCATTTTCAGCGGAGGCCCGGGGTGAAAAGCTCCACATGTGGATAGTTACATAAGAGTTAAACAGTAGCAGTGTTATACAGTCACATATAGAAACCAGTACAGAATTATAGGATTATATGCATACTTGGAATACATACATACTTAATCTTAACATTGTAGTTTTCTTATTCGAACTTAGACATTTTTAGTGGTACAAGGCTGAAAAATGTAGCATGTCATTCAGTAGTACAATACATATAATAATGAGACTAAGTCTGAAACACTGACTATTTTACAGATAGCCCGGTAGGGAAGAGAGTGGTTAGCTGGTTAGTCAGGGTTGGTACAGGGGCACAGCCAGTGACTTTTTAGGAATTTTTTGAGAGATGTTTTAAATTGGTTAATAGTCTGGTTTGCTGTAAGTTCAGCAGGGAGCCAATTCCAGATTGTTCCAACAGAGTTGCAAAACAATGAGTCACCTGCTGAGTTTTTAGATTTAACAGCTTGTGCCAGTAATTTATCAGAAGACCGGGGAGTTTTTAGGTTACTGTAAGGGGTAATTATATTTTTGAGTATGGGTGTGCTTTCAGGCTGATGGAGGACTTTGTGGGCTATTATTAACTGATTATATTGGATTTGAGAGGGAAACTCTATCCAGCCTAGAGATCGTAGGTTAATACAGTGGTGGGTTCTATATGCTGAGCCTGTGGCAAATCTGGCTACGGTGTTGTAGCAGCTATTGAGTTTATTGAGGTCAGATTTACTCAGGTTTGTATAGATTGGGGAGGCAAAAAGAAGGGATGAAAGTAAATGTGTTCAGGCAATAACTGTCCTAGCAGCTGGGGTTAGAATTGCCTTAATTCTATATAGAGATCCTAGCTTTTTATTGACTGTTTTAATGGTTTTGTCGATGTGACCATATATAACATTAAGAGGGAATGGGGAGTACAATGGTTTGAATGTTAGAAAGAATGAGATCGGTTATTCATTAGCTTGTTTGTTAAATAATTCTGTTGAGAGTGGCATCAAAAAGATAGTCAATAATAACTGGAAGTTTTTGTCCAATTTTCAGGACATTTGGAAAGTTATAGGTGAAATGCCTGTTTTTGTAACCAAAAGGGGTAAAAATATTAAAGAGTATTTTTATAAGAAAACTGATGGTTTGAATGGTTGTGTTTTGAAGGGGATTTTTTATATGTGGCAGTTGTAATTATTGCATGCATGTTATAGACGGCTTTAAGATTAGGATACCAGCTAGGAATTATGAATTTGACTTGAGAGGATGCTTTAATTATAAGTCTACATATGTAGTGTATTTAGCACTGTGTGGTTCATGTCCTACCTTCTATATAGGAAGGACTATGAGGTGTTTTTATATTAGGATTTATGAGCACCTGAGAGCAATAAGTAGAAATTATGTTACTAATGCTTTGGCCAAGGATGTTCTTTCTTGCCATGTGTATGATAATAATAGCAAGTTTTCTTTTACAGTCAAAGATCATGTTGAAAATTATGAGTATAGGTGGGATGCTGAGGATGATCTTGACTGGAAGGAATATTGTTGACAGGTCAGATTGAATGCATGTGTTTTTTCAGGCATTAATGACAGAGAGAATTTCAAAATTATACTGAAAAGGAAAGTGTTAAGGCACTGTGTCAATTGATCATGTGATTTTAATTATGTTATTTAATGTGGGTTAATATAGCAATAACCCATGCCTAGGTGTGGGTAATGCAGGATTTACCCAAGGTTGGTGTGGTTTGGTCACGAGGATGAAGCCCGAGTGGCCAAACAAAGACAACCGTGGGTAAATAAAGCATTACCCACACCCAGAAGTGGGTTATTGCTATTATACAATGACATTATTTAAGAAAAAAAAATTACTTTTCTTAAATAATGGAATTGTATAATGCCTCCTAGCTGCCCTTCCGCAGCTGTCTGGTATTCTGTGGCAGTTCTGATGTACTGTGCATGCGTATGCCTACACAGTACACCAGAGCTGTGGGCAAAAGCAATGGAGAAAGCAAGATCTCCGTTGCTTTTTACAAACTGTTTCGCTATGTTAAATGGGTTTAACATAGCGAGACAGCTTTAAAAAAAGCAACGGAGAACCTCCGTTGCTTTTTCTAAAGCTGTCTCGCTATGTTAAACCCATTTAACATAGCGAGACAGTTTTGAAAAAAGCAACGGAGAAAGAAAGATCTCCGTTGCTTTTTACACACTGTCTCGCTATGTTAAACTCGTTTAACATAGCGAGACAGTGTGAAGCAATGGAGATCTTGCATTCTCCGTTGCTGTAAAAAAACATTATAGTAATGGAAAAAGTCCGGGCGACCGGACCTACTTCCATTGCTATAACTCTGATTTACAACGTGCATGCTGACCAATCAGCGTGCACGTTTTTGAATATTAATGAGGGGTCGTTGTATAATGTGGTATTGTAACTTGGTCTGAAGAAGTTCATTTTGAATGAAAGCGCTTACCAGTTATATTTGTTTTTATAATAAAGTGTCAGTTTAGTGTTTATTTTCGAGCCATTTTTTTCTTTTTTTAATACATATATGTATGTATTGTAGACATAGCTATGTATAAAAAGTAATTTTGAGTGGAAGCAACAGAATTGCGCTCTGCTTAACTAAGTGTATGAGCATGCCCAGTGTGATTTTTGCTAGTTATAAACTGACTCCAGCTCAAACCTACCTATACTCCAGTCCAGGATTTGTGTGTTACACAAAATGACATCTGTCCCTGTTTCTGCACTGCTGCATGCCACTGAATTTGGCTATGACTTTCTAAAGTTGTCTGATGTAATTAATATGTGACAGAGGTTAGTAATATTACACCACACATGGATTGACAAGTCTATAAAATTTCTATATTAAACATGATCGCCATCAAACAAGCTAATTGACCTAGTCCGTTGAGCAACACAAGCTGCTTGAGAGACAGGGGTCATTCATCACACAATCAACTACATAAATATATACATTGCTATTCCTGTGTTATGTAAGATATACAATGTATGGTTAATGTTTTGTTACTGTCCTGAGACTGCCTGGAATGGTGATATACCATGGATGAGTTTCTCTTACAGCAGTTACAAGGGAACACTGCTGTGGTGGGGGTGGTAGAACCACATGCTCTGCTGGGATACATAATAGTCTGACTATCATGTGACCCCACTGTCTAACATCTCCCTTGACTGATGTACCAGTAATCTGTTGCAGTAGGACTGCATGAATACTCCATACATGAGGCCTAGTGAATAGTAGTGGAAACATGATAGTGGAATGGGTATCTGTAGTCCCATGTAGATGCTATTTATGTCCATGTAGCCCACTATATTTACTTGCATAATGTATCAGATCCATGAATACAATGCCAACACCTTATTATTGTCTATAGGAAAGGTTGGTCTTTCAAAAATATGTTTGAGGGCAAAAATAAACTTAAATACAATAACCTGGGTATCTGGAGGTGTGAGTGATGTAATTATTGTAGTAAAGAATATTTGGATCATTATTTTCAATTTGTAACTATAGAGAAACTCTGTAAAGACCCAAGAGGGTGATCATTTCCAATTTTATTGGAAATTAGAGAAGTATACTGGCAGATATTCCATAATGCATATGTCTGGCCAGGGCTGAATGATCAGGCCACTGTCTTACTGATTTTAAAATACAAATTGGAAAGGAGGTGAAATGTATATATATTTTTGTAGTTCACTTGTTGTAGTATTTGTATTATTGAATGAAGTATTTAAATTTTTATGTGTAAGGTATGTTTTTTCTGAATGAATGGGGGGGGTCAGGATTTTTTTAATGAAAGTATTTCCTGTTGACCTTGTTGAAGGTATGATTATATGCTTTAATTTGATTGGCTATTGATTTTTAAATGTTGGGTATTTAAATGTTTATTGTTGGAATGTTATCTGATGAAGTTTTACAATGTATGTAAAACAAAAGTGCTTATCGTGTATTAAAGTTAATATATTTTCTGGAGAAATTGTCTTGTTCTGTCACTCATTTGGATTTCTAGGGTGGAAAAGGAAGCAAGCAAGTAGATGTGTTTGAGGATATCCCTGCAGATGTCCTGATAGGGAATGATTTTGATAATGCCGTACCTTGTGTGCATGCAGTGACATGCAGTCGGGCTTGGAGAAAAGCATTTGGGTCTGGTAGCCTGGGAGGGACCCAGACAGACCATAGACTTGAAGCCAGGACTAGTGTGGTGGTTACTTCAGGGAGGGAGCTACCCTGTAGTAGTGAGACTGAAGGTGCGCCACAGCTGCCTATGGGTACTGATGTTCCCTTGGACAGAGTGACTGCAAGACCAGAGGTGAGTAGTAGTACACAGACTGTCAGTGAGGCACAGCTGCCAGGTAATACCAGGCTTACTGTGGAAGGGGAGCTGGGAAGGGTTACAAAGAGAAATTTGAGACAGGCTCAGCTCTCAGACCCTATATTTCAAGGCCTCATAGAGGTAGCCAGTGAGGCACCTGATTGTCAAGGAAAAGAGAAATCTGTATACTGGGACTAAGGGTTACTGTGTAGAGACTGGAGCCCTGAGGGAGGGCTAGAGGGTGAGAGAATACAGCAGTTGGTAGTCCCCAGAATCTACCTTCTGGCACTTCTAGCCATAGCCCATGACATTACCTTTGCAGGTCACATGGGCATAAAACATACAAAGAAAAATACTGTATTATGCATAACTTTTATTGGCCTGGAATTTCCAGGGATGTAACAGGATCCTGCAGGACCTGTGAGCAGTGCCAAAAGTAGGCAAGGCATGAGGCAAGATTAAGTCTCCTTTGATTCCTTTACCTGTGATTGAGGAGTCATTTCAGAGGGTAGCTATGGGTATTGTGGGGCCTCAGAGTACTCCAAGTTCTTCAGGGAAGAAGTATGCCCTGGTGGTAGTAGATTATGCTATCAGATACCCTGAGGCAGTGGTTTTGTTCTCCATTAAGGCAGAAAGGGTGGCAAGTGTTTTGTTAGAGATTTTCAGCTTTGTAGGTTTCACAAAGAAGTACTGACTGACAGAGGTGACAATTTCATGTCAGACCTGCTGGCTTGTCTGTGGAAGCACTGTGGCTGAAGCACCTAAAGACCACTCTCTACCACCCCCAGATATGGTCTGGTTCAGAGGTTAAACTCTACACTAATGCCCATGCTATGGGTATTTGCAGACCAGTTTAAGAGGAAGTGGGAGAAACATTTGCCACATCTGTTGTTTTCTTACAGGGAGGTGGCTCAGGAATCCACAGTTTTTTTCATCCTCTGAGTTACTGTATGGGCGTAGGGTGAGGAGACCTCTAGATTTGAATTTATGATGAGAGGGAGGAGAGTATAAATCCCACAAGGAGTCTGTTGTGGCATATATCTTAAACCTCAGGACAAAACTCAGGGAACTCATGGGCTTGGTCTAGGAAAACCTGGCAGAAGGCCAATAGCAGAAAAAGGTCTGGTATGACATGAATGCTCAAGCTAGGGAGTATGCTGTGGGGCAGCAGATTATGGTTCTCATTTCTAGACACAACAAGCTGCAGGCAGCTAGGGAGGGACCCTTCAAAGTGGTAAGGAAGGTCATTGATGTTAGCTACATGGTAGAACTACTAGGCGGGAGGCAGGGGCACAAATTGAACCATGTTAACACCATGAAAAGTTACCATGATAGGGAGGTGCTGGCACTAACTATTTGGAGTACAAATCAGGAGGAGTCTGAGGCAGATCTATGGCTACAGTGAGGCAGCCAGCAAAATCCCACATTTCTATGGTGGAGCCTAGGGTTTTAGACAAATGATAAGACAGTGCAACACTGTACTGGGGGTAGCAATGCCAAGGCAGCTGGGATCTCAAGACAGGGAATGAGGTAATGTAGTCCCAAATAGGTTCATCCCTCTCAAACAGCGTTTATCAAGAGTCACTTGAAAAACTAGCTTAAATCTTCAAGGGGGAGGAGAAGTGTTACAAAAGGAGATACTGCCAGACCAGCTATCTGAAATTTTGTAAATAATTATATGTCATTTGTGAATATCGACATGATTCGTATGTTTGTGTTCCAAACGTATTAGAACTGTACGTCATATAAGATGGTTTGTACAGACGTGTACTGAAGAGGTATTTTACCAAGTGCTGTTTAAAGATGTAACCACAGCATGCCCTACTGGATTAGAACAGAAATGTACCTGCACTATTGTAGCTATTTAGATGTATATATTTTAACGATGGAAACTAAAACACAAGAGGTTAACTTCAGAAAAATAGCTGAAATGAAATTACTTTATGGCCACGTAACAAAAGGATATTATCTTTCAGTTTCAGTGCAGTAACAGACACAATGTCTACAACTAGAAGTTTTCTGCATTGTCTTGGAAGTGTTTCATTGTTTTATGACTTCCATGATCTGCCTTTGATCTGAGAAAAGTTCTGTCTATGCATTTTCATGGGTAGATGCTAAATGCTACCAGCTGCATCAGTAGGGGTTTTCACCCGGGACAATAAGATGATAAGAAATAATGTCATTCTGTAAGTTATCACAGCAGTAATATTTGAGATATTAATTTGGGAAATCTCTTAGTGAGAGACTGTATTTTGTATTTTGTCTCTGGCCTGACAACATCAAGATCCACTTACTACATCTGCCTTGCTTGCTCTGAAGTAAGTATTATGGTACAGTAATTCTCTTAGATACAGTCAGGAAGATAGCAAAGCTTAATTTAGATGTTTTTCTTTATTTATTTGAAACCGTCCTGCAATGTTGATTTTAAATATTTCCTGTGATTTTGAACTCTAATGTTACTGCAAGTATATGCTTAGTATTTTCTTGTTTCTTTAATTATTCATTATTAAATATATTGAAACCATTCATTGTGGCTGATCTGTGTAGACATATTTATGTTCTGAGAGTACTTGCATATGTATTTGGTGACACTGTATGGGCCACTCCTAATCGCCTTGCGCTTGGCCAAACTACCAGTTGTATTGATAGTAACATTACACAGTAAGATTGGATACCCTTTGTTAAGGGCCTTAAAGTAGCTGACAAAGAGGTTAGTGTTGGCAGTAATAACTACCTTACAGTCTGGGCAGAAATGGGAATAGGTAGTAAGCCTGTGCCAGCCTTTCCCAGGTGTGTGTGTGTGTGTGTGTGTGTGTGTGTGTGTGTGTGTGTGTGTGTGTGTGTGTGTGTGTGTGTGTGTGTGTAAAACAACTCTCAGGAGAGTGTGTATCAGCTACTTGGGCAGGGACATGAAGCACTGGTTGGACAGAGAGAGTGTTGGAAGTCTTGGCTTGGCCAATCACTTGAGATCTCACCTCTATAGCTGTGCCAGTTGGTAGTGGGGATCTGTAGAAAGAGGGAGAAACCAGACCCAGAATGACTATGGTCTCTTAAGTGAAACTGCACTTGATGGAGAGAGCTGCATCTGGAAATAGTGTGTGTGTGTGTGTGCGTGTGTGTGTGTGTGTGTGTGTGTGTGTGTGTGTGTGTGTGTGTGTGTGTGTGTGTGTGTGTGTGTGTGTGTGTGTATACCTAGCATCCTCCCAATATACGTCCCTTACTGGTGCTAGTGGTAAGGATTGAGGTTCCTTGATTACTGGGCCAGAGGTGAGGAATCACACTGTTGTTCACAGACTTTGGTCAACAATGTGATAGTGTAGACAATAATAAGGATCAATTAGTTTCATTCATACCTGCAGACATGAAAAGACAAAAGCAAGTGTCAGTAAATGGCTTGGTAATTAAAAACAGGTTAAATTAGCACACCAGTTGTTTAGCTGATCAGTGTCAACACATTCAGGTTATGCGCTGGAACATTACCACACTAACTGGCTCAAATAAACCAGGGCAACATTCCTTCCATTATTACACTTCTTTTACTGGATGCATGCAACAAAAAATGACCCACAGAAAAAAAGGGGAGGAGATAGAATTTAGAATACTGGTGCATGTAGGATATGTTATTAGCATTGCTGTATACAGTGCAATCATTGTATGATTCAGTGCAGTTTTGTTGCACATTATTGCATGGCAAACAGACTGCAGAGAAACAATAACTCCTGAATTTAATAAACTCCATGTAGGAATAGTGTAATTCCTACATGGAGTGAATCCTGGCCATGTTTGCAGCTTCCCCTTGGCAGCACACTTTGCATATTAATGAAGGTGCGCTACTGAGGGAGAGCCATGTACATGATTACTGAATCAGTGCTAGGAGTGTGATACAGTGCTTGCAGATGTGTAACACACTCTCTGCACTGTGAAGGTGCTGTACGGCACTACAACATAACAGAAAATGTCCTCAGACACTGATTTATATAGTAATTTATGTATTTCACACAGGGGATGTGTTACAGTGTCCGTTACACACCCCCTGCACTGTCAAAGTGCTGCATGGCACTAAAAGATTACAGAAAGTGTCCCCGGACACTTATTTATATATTTTCACAAAGGGGATGTGTTACACTGTCTGTAACACACCTCCTGCACTGTCAAAGTGCCGTACAGAACTAAAACATTAAAGAAAATATCCTCAGACACTTATTCATAATTTTATTTATAGTTATGTCACACAGGGAGTGTGTTACAGTGTCTGTAACACACCCACTGCATTGCCAAAGTGCTGTACTGCCCTAAAACATTAAAGAATGTGTCCTTGGACACATTAATAATTGGTAGATATATTATATACGGGGGGTGTTACAGTGTCAGTAACACACTCCCTGTGCTGTCAGAGTGCCATATGGCACAGAAATCAAATGTGCAAATGTGACTTTCCCTTTTATGTTTATAGGTCTATAGGTCCATAGGTTCATAGGTGTGCACTAGGCTAAAGACCCTGGAGCCTTTACAAACCAAGCCCATAGGATTAACCTGGCATCATGACACCCGACATTAGTTCCCAGTGCCTCTGTCTAGTAAACCACTGGAGTGATCCCCAGGGTGAATTTTCTATTTCCCATCCACTCATCAAGATTCCTCTTGAAGAGGGTCAGTGATGTGCTCTGTTTGACATGCATGGGAAGACTATTCCATAGCATGGGCAGTCTCTAGATTATTAATCTGTCCCTCCAGCATGTTCTGTTAATTGTGGTAATGAGGTTGAGGTCTCTGGAGTGTGTTGTGTGGAGGGATTGGGATTTCTTTAGATGTGGCATTTCTGTCAGACATGGCTTTGTAAGTCAAGCAGAGATCACCTTTAAGTAGGCGATATGAGACAGGGAATAGTTGGAGTTTTTTTAATCTGTCCATATAGGACAATTGTTTAAGGTCTAGGATCATCTTTGTGAGGTACTTTTGCAGCGTCTCCAATTGTTGCAGGAGTCTAGTGAGGTACATGCCAAATGGGGCATTGTACTTGATGACTGGCCTAATGAGGGAAGAGTAGAGGGAGACAATGACCTCTTTCTTTCTAGATGCAAAACCCTTAGTAATGAGATGTGCCACATAGAAGGATTTTCTTACCACAGTGGCAATGTTGTGGTCAAAAGAGAGGTTGCTGTAAACCTGTATTCCCAAATGTCTTATAACGCCTTCTGTGTTCAGTGAACTATCATCAATGAGGCAATTCATTGGAACTGAGTTTTTCCCAAAGGGGATGATGACACATTTTTTAGTATTGAGCTTAAGGCCATGGTTCTGACACCAGTCGTTTGTATCAGTGAGACCTTTCTGCAGGATGTCAATATCACTTGGGGAGTTAATAATAACTCCCAACTTGCAATCGTCTGCGAGCTTTGTCAGCCAGAGTCCCTTCATGTTGGCCTGGACTTCAGAGAATAGATACCAAACAGGAGAGGACCCAGGGCTGAACTCTGTGGGACTCCACTTGTGACTGGTCAGCAGTCTGACTTGGAGTCAGCTGCTTTCACACTGTGGGTTCTATCTGTGAGCCAGTTTGCAACCCACCTAGTGATATAGGGGTTGATGCCTAGCTTAGTGAGTTTTTCTATGATTCCTCAGTGGGGAATGGTATCAAAAGCCTTGGTAAGATCAAGGTAGGCTGTGTGAACCACCTTGCCTTCATCCAAAGCTCTGGCAACTGACTCAAAGAAGTCAACCAGGTTGAGGAGGCATGATCTACCCTTCAAAAAAAACAAACTGTGTGGGATCCAGAGTTTGGAGATTCCCTATATCTTTGTTTATTAGGTCCATGATGATGCATTCCATAGCTTTGCATAGGGTTCCTTTCATGTAGTTGAACATTTACAAGTTTGAACCACATATGGTCAAGACTATAAGTTTGAATTTATAAAAGTTTGAGCGTTTGAATGGAAATCTCCATAAACGGAGGTTTTCATTCAGTTCACTGTGGTGCGATCTTGCAGTTGGTATATTTAAGTAGTGGGGGGTGTGGGGTGCACAACCACCCATGTTGGGAGTGCAGGGGGGCTTGCCCCCTGCTTACAACAATTTATTGTTGTAATATATTGTTGTCCATTGTTTATTGTTATTTTTTTTTCTTTAGTTGAAGTTCTGTAACTTCAAACATAATGGATTGACCATTAGGTGTTGCTGAGTTATGGAGCTTTGATTATGTGATATAGACCTGCTTTGCATATCAGACTCATCAGGCTAATGGGGCAATAGTTCCTAGGGTCTGTAGTCGCTCATCCTTTGTGGAGACAGTTGACTGCAGCAGTGTGCCATTCAAGAAGGACAAATCCTGAGGTGAGGCTGTGTTTGAACAAGGCACACAGGTGTGGTGTCAGTTCAGTCTGTAGTTCATGAAAAACACAGCCAGGGATATTGTCAGGTCCCACAGAAGCTGTATTCCTGGCCTTGGACAGTGCTGCTGTTTTAACCTGTGCAGCAGTAATACTGGGTGCCTGGCAATCTACTGGTATTGTGATTGGTCCTTTGGGGGAGAGAGGAGTAAAATTGACACTGAATCTTTTGGCCAGTATATTGGCAATATCTGTTGGCTTGGTATAGGAGGTACCATTGTTTAGTAGCTCAGAGCAAAGTTGGGCATTGTCATGGAGATTCTTTACATAACTATATAAGGCCTTGTGGTTGTCTTTATTATCTGCTGCAATTCAGTTTTCATAGCTAGCTTTAGAGGATTTGATGAGGGATCTCAACTTTTTGTTGAGTCTGATAAGAGAGTTTTTCCAGTCTTGGGACTTCACCTTATTCCACATCAGTTTCTTCCTTCTGTTATAGAGATTGTTTATAGCAGAAGACCAACAGATTGGCTTCCTATTTTGGAGGAGAGCATCTTGGTTCTATTGGGTATGGTGAGATCCATGCATTCATGTACATGTTTGTACAGTGCATTGGTGCATGATTCAGCTGTCAGGCAACTATTCTCCATTTGCATGGGTGCCATGAACCTAGCCACCTCTGTTTTTCGAAGCCCAAAGTTAACTTTAGAGAAGTTTTTCATGGTGGCTACCTTTGTGGGGGTGGGGCAGTGGGAGGGATGTGGATTTCCAAGGTGATTAGTTTGTGGTCGGATCTAACCAGGGAGGAGTTGACTACTGGTGTAGAGCAATGGTCAGGGATGTTGCTACCTCTAGTAGGGGCAAGAATGAGCTGGTCCATGGCATTGGAATTAATGAATTCCAGGAAACATTGGGCAGGTGTATTGGTACATGAGTAGTTTTCCCAGTTAAAGGAGGGGTAGTTAAAGTCACCCAATATGAGAGTGTTAGGTTGGACCCTAATAGTCTCCTGGGTGCTTATGAATGTGGAGTGTGAGTCTTGGGACATAGTTGGGGACCTCTAGCAGGCTACAATCCGAATTGCTGTCTTACCCAATGTTAGCTGCGCCTGAAGTATATCTGATGCGTTATGTTGGGCTACCAGTCTGGAGGTGTGTGCATCCTTTATGAATATGGAAACACCACCACCTTTGGAGCTTCAGTCCAAGTTCCGGGGCCGAAAGGTGTGGAATGAGTTATAGCCTGGCAGTGCAAACTGCTGCTTTGAATCAGGTTTCTGTTACAGCACAAATGTCGATGTTCTCCATTTTAAGGAGTGCTTCAAGTGAGTGCATTTTGAGATTTAGACTTCTAGCATTGAGCAGCATGATCCTCAGATTACATTTGTTTGCAGCTGTTATGGTGGTAATTTGGTCTTTGGAACATAGCCTAAAAAAGGCACTATAGGGGTGGCAAGAGCCTTGACTAGTATCTGGAAACCCAGGGGTGACAGATGCAGCCCATCTCTGGCAAAGCATCAAGGTCTGTCAGTCATGTCATCCCAGGCAGACAGATACTGGATCTCCTTGGAATGACACAAGAAGCTTAGCCAGTTGTTGAAATCAGTCACTTTCTGCTTGTACTGTGATATCATTCTGGGTGATAGTAGGATTCTGCTTAGTGCTAGGGCCATACCCACCTGGGATACATAATCTGACAGCTCCTCCATGTCTCTTTTTCATGTATTCCAGGGAGGTACGTCTCAGGTCATTCACACCCACATGTACAATGACAGAGTCTTATTTGTACCTGTTGTTGAGGGACCTGAGTGTGTGCATTATGTGGCAGATCCTGACACCTGACATGCTGTTTTGCCTTAGGGGCTTTGGTTGAGTGGCACACTGTTTAGGAGAGTTATGTGTCTCGTGATTAGTGTTGTGTTGTGGTGGTCTAGTGCGTTTCTGAATTGGAGGCCTTTGCTGTTTTGGGTAGATGTTTTTGAGAGCCTCCACAAAGGTGGGTGTATGGTTTGTGCTTTTATGTGAAGGTAGTGCTGGTGTGTTTTCTGGAGGGTTACGTCTTCCATGTTGTGTGGTGCAAGTGTTGACCTTCTTCTCTTGACCAACTATTCCTGTCTTGGCTGGAGAGTGTGTGGCTTCCAATCTGGATATATAAGTGCATCTTTCACAAGTCTGAGAGTTGGGAGGTAAGAGTAGAGGGTTGCCAGTGTACATGAGGCAGTTACTTCATTTCCTCAGGATGCCCAAGTTCACCAGGTTAATAGGAGAAAGCACAGGGAGCTGATTTTTAGACATGCCTGGAGGGGTGGGCATTAATAATAGGTACTGGAGCTGTTTCCTTGTAGAACGTTTAGTTCTGGTAGCACTTTTGTGTGCTACAATAATTGCTACAAGAAGTCTGGTAAAGTGCTTGACTAATAAGTTAGTAAAAGTGCAGGAGAGATCTAGCAGATCTAAGGGAAAATTGAAAAGCAGACCTTTTGGCACCACCCAGAAGCTTACAAACAGTCCTGGATACAGCAAAGCTGTATTTGGTCTAGACTAGTTACAGGAAAGTGGGAATCAAATGCAAACACTGGCATTTTGTTGATTTATTTATTTATTTACTTTTGTCAAGTTTACGCGCAGCTGAGCATATCTGCATGGTGTGATGCATTGCTCAGCAGTGCTTAAACATAACAAAAAGCTATATAGCAATGTATAGCAGAATTCTTCACAGCCAAGTTAGCTGAATGGTTAGAGTCATGGCTTTGTTTGCAGTAGGTGCACAGTTTAAATACCACAACAGGCCATTCAACTTTTACATCAGAAAGCATTCCTATTTCTATTTCTATTTTTTTTTATTGTCATAGTTATTGATATTTGTCAACTAGGTTAGTGCAGCTGGTCCAGAATCCCAGTGTCAGTGTAGATAGGAGGTGAAAACCTCCAATTAAACACAAGTGTCCAATATAGTTCAGTCACACACCAAGGTAACATAATTAAAGTACATAGCCTGAGGTCATGTAAAGTAAAATACAAAAACATAATAATAATGTATCAATAATGAGTAATTAATATCAATATATATTTGTGTTATGTAAAATTCTTGCTTGTCCTTAGCTAAATTTTGCTAAGCACTGCTAAGCCAAGCTAAGCAATGCTTAAACAGGATCTGTCTTAGCAATAGTTAGCAATGCTCAGCTCCACTTAGCTGGTTTGAGCATTGCTAAGTAGTCCCATTCTAAGCAGTTCTCAGCTAAGCTAAGTGGATTTACGCACCTCTAAGCAGTGCTAAGCATGTGCCACTTTAGGCAATGCTCAACTCAGCTTAGCAGGTTTGCACACTGCTGAGCTTTGCTTAGCATTTTTAAAAATGGTCCAATGGCAGCAAAGAGCAGAAAATAGTCTTATTTAAGCTGCACAGATTGGAATATTGCTAGAACCTGTTGGAGTTTGATCCATGCAGGAACTATGGCAGGAGTTGGCGAGGGAATGTGCTTTCATGTGCAGCACTGGGGCATGTTGGAGTCCAGGGTTATGGTTGAATTCCTAGTGAAAGACCATGATGCCAGATTGCTGTAGAGCCAGTACAGGGCTCTGACTACAAGTCTGAGGCCTGGGCCCATCTGACATGTGAGCTCACCAATGCCACTGGAATCCCCCACACTGGTGAGCAGGTGCATCATCATTATGATGACCTGAAGTGGAGGAAGGGGGTGCTCTTGGCCCAGTGGATCCAAGATGCTCAGCATGGGAATGCCCCAGAAGTTTGTAAGTATATGAACCATTGCTTTATGAAATTCTAACATGAGTATGTGATAGACAGGTGCACATAATGATGTGTTTCCCTTTCCACAGCTGCAGAGGAGAGGACTTGCAACTTAGAGACTCATGCAGGGCACCTAGCAAGGATGCCCTGACAGTGTGGTGAGTACAGACCAATCCTGCAATATATACAATAAATAAGAAGGATTACATTGTTTACTGTCAGTAGGTGTAGTGTGTTCTGAGTATACTACAATAAATGTGTTCTTAGACCCACATTGATATAACTGAGTAATGCCAGGTACTGTGCAATACAGATGAAGGCATCAAACAAGCTACTATTGATGAAAGAAAGCTACTACTGTAGTTATAGAGTGTAGGAATGACAGAAATATATACTGTATTAATACTAAGGATCTTTTAATAAAGTAGATTGTGATTGAAACTGTGAAGGTAATAAATTACATTCATTCATCATCTACGGGATATGCAGTACAAGTGAAGTTAGAATTTTGAATGTAATAAACCACTGTGTCATGTCACCCTCAATAAAGTTCTTTCCACCAACTTTTGTGTTTATTCTGGTCTGTTGTTGAAGAAATACAATTGTACAGGTGCTCCACAGCAAATATGGCTATGACACTATGAAGTGAGTGTAGTTTGGCTGATAAAGAATTGTTATGCTAAAGTGTAGATGTGGAGCTCTATAAGATATAATGCAATTTGTATATGTTCTGCTCTAAGAACTGAACCTTGAATAGTAATGTGTGATGTATTATAGTGTAATTCCCTCAGGATTGTCTTCTGTTAATCTTTGCATTTCAGCTATATGCATTCCTGAATGTAGGTACGCTGATGTAGGCAAGTATAAGACTGTAACAGCTGGAGACTGTAAATATAGCAAGTGCAAATGTATATGGGTCGAGTATGCAACCCAGCACCCCAAAATGGTCTGCACAGATCACACATATTCACATCCACTAGGGGTTAAATGTGTACACATGCATTCCAAGTATTAATATACAGTTCACCTACTATTGCTGTCATGCATGAATCTCATACATGTATGTTCAACTATCACTGCAGTCTTCTGTGACACTCTACTGATATTACCAGGTCAGACTTTGTAACCAAATGAGTTTTAGGCACAAATCAGTCAAGTAGCATATAGCAGTGGCCCAATAGCTCAGTGTGATGAAAATAGATATGTTGTTCATTTTTGCACACACAGACCAAGGTTTGAATCTAGGGACTGGTACTAAGATGTATTTATAGTAACAGAAATGTAGTCCTGACTATTTGTAGAAGCAGTCATGTAGTGCTAACAGATATTTTCTCCACATGGCTTACAGGTATATAAATGTTTGTATTAGCTGTATGAAGTGTATACTAATAAACTGTGTACAGATGTACTAGTGTATGCCTGGTGCGTCTTTGAATGTGTGCCGATAGTCCAACCCCATGCCTACAAATGACAACAGGATAGGTATATACAGCATGCACTCTTCCCGATAAATGTCTCTCAAGTGTCACACTGTCATGGCTAGTGATCACTGTTGTCAATAACCTTGGACAGAGATATAAATCCAGTCAAAGTATGCCAGTAGCACACTCACACAACATCAGTGCAGGGAACACCTTGTTGTTCATATATGTAACCCTGACATGTATGAGTTCACTGTAGTTATGTGCCTATAGTTCTCACAGCTTGGCCCATACCCTTCCAGATCGACAGCTTAACAGGTATGTATGTGCTACAGAAGCTATAGGACACAGGTATATGTAAAGTAAGGGCAGATCTGTAGAGTATTGAGCAGTACTGTTGTGAAAAATATAGCCTATACAGTTGTTAACGGAATGTTTTTCTCTCCCCCACCCCTTATCTGCATCACTAATTATTATTCATATACTACGGGTATGTTGTTCTCAAAACTTAATGCTGGGACTTGTGTTGTATTATTATTGTTCATATATTTCAATGATTGCATACTAGCATACATTGTTGGAATTCCACTGTTGTTGGCCTGTTGCCATAACTGTTACTGGCATGCTGTTACAGTAATGACTTTATTCCATTTATGCATGTGTTTCATTTGCTATGCAATTCTATTGTTCTGGGTTAATTGGAACAGTCGTGCATGCTGTTATAATTAACGTTGAAATGTTTTGTTCATGGCTAACCAATGCAATTTGACAAACCTCAACACCATAGCACTTTTGGGTAGGGCGATCCCAGCGGATCCGCCTGTCCCACCTCATCTGGCCATATCTCTGGGTCCCAGCATGTCTGGGACCCAACCTGGAGCTGCCTCCTCCTCCTCCTCTGGTCCTGCACCAGCCTCTGGTGGAACCTCCTCAGGTGACAGGGCCCATCCTCCCTCTGAGTGTCGAGAGAATCCAGTCACCTGTAATTAGCTCTCAGGGTTGGTGCACAGGGTCATCCAGTGGGATTTGGATGACTGCCTGCACCAGATAGAGGGTTGACTAGTGCACCTCAAGGGGCAGCCTGGCCCTGGCACCCAGCACCCAGCACAGCCACATTCAGGGCTGTGAAGGGGCAGTGGTGACTGCCCATGGGTGGGGACCTCAGTCCCACTGTTTCCATCTGGGGTCACTTGGTCCTCTGATTCCCAACCACGGTCCCCATCCAAGCTATTTACCCCCTTCATATGTGATACACTGCACCATTCACTGTTTTATCTATCTGCAAATGCAACCTGTACTACCCAGCGTACCTCCCCAAATGTACCTACAACCCTTCCTCAACATCCCACTCTCACCTTAAAAAAGGGCAACTGTCTCCCTCAAAAAATTCTTCCCATACATAGCTCTCCATTTTGCCCCCACATGCACTGCCATTAATCAATTCTCCCATGAATTAATCAACAAAGTTATGTCACCCATATCCTTTCTTGTGGAGTGTGAGGCTCCAAATTCCTAATTGTCCACATCATGCACAGCTGTTGCTGCACAAGAAATGGAGAGCTATGGTCCTTTCCTACACAAGTTCTGCACATTCCAAGCTGCCAGTCATAATGTTTTTCCCCCTGCTTTCCCCCATTTCACCACTTTCCTATCACCCCTTTTTTCATTTCTTTTTATGGAAATAGAGTGGGTTTAAGCGGGAGTAAGCACCGTTTGGCATCACATCACGCAAATCTGCAAACCTACTTCAAACTGTTTTGCTTTAATCACCCTATCTGATTCAGACACTGTTCTGCCCAGCAATAAATTAGCCAGCCCTTCTGCCCAGCAGCAAATTAGCCAGCCCTGACAAGTCTTAAACCAATGACCCTGTGCATTAGAGGCAGAGCATCACACCACTAGGCCAAATTACCTTTGGAGAATTGAGACTGCTTTTGTAGATATATCATGCAGTACAGTCATGTAACATTAGAGAAAAAAGACACCACTACCAAGTATTGAACCCAGAAGTTTTGAAACTACAGTCAGAGCAATACACCACTATGCCAACTTGGCTTTAGGGAGCTAATGCTTTTTTTCTAAATATATCATGCAGTACAGTGATGTAACATTAGGGGAAAAAAATAAACCACTGCCAAGTATTGAACCTAGAACCTTCAGAACTACTATCAGAGCAACACATCACTATGCCATCTCAGCTCTGGGAAAGTAATGCTTTTTTCTAAATATATCATGCAGTACAGTGATGTAACATTAGGGAAAAAGACACCATTGACAAGTATTGCACACAGGACCCTGTCAGCTACAACATAGTGCATTACACCAGTAGGTCAGCTGAGTTGTGGAAAAGAAGTAGTGTTTTACAAACATATCCTGATTGCGAGTGACACACTAGCCCTATATATACTGGGACAAATCACAGTATACTTGGGCTATGGTTACCACCTGTCCCACTTTGCGAGGGACAGTCCCTCTTCGGGCAGTTGTGTCCTGCAAAAAAATTGAAAATATGGCAAATGTCCTGAGATTTTAGGACAAAAACGTTCCTATATTTTCTTTAATAGTTGCATAAAACAGCTGTTTTGTATCTGAAACAATCTTATAAGAAACAGAATAAGCAACTAAAATGCTACAAGAATAAACTTTTATTTAGGCAAAAAAGTGAAGTTCTGTCCTTTGTACTGGCCATGAGTATGTTTTGCCCTGCAAAATCTGATGTTTCTACAAAAAAATGTTCCACTTTAGGCATTTGAAAAGGGGGCAACCCTAACTTGGGCCTCTGACACAGACAATAAACCAGTACACAAATAAATGCTTCTGGATCTATGGGAGGCCTACAACATTAGGTAGAGCTGACAACTGCACAGACTGTTGCTGAATGAACACAGTTGTGGCCCCTACGTATGGCAGGGTTGTCATAAAACCTATGCTGTGTGCTGACATACTGGCAATCCAGTACAAACTGGGGTTACAAACCATGACAAACAGCTCAGTGTCACACGTCATACCCATCTAAACACACGTCCATGCCAATCGTGTAACACACTGTAGCCATGCACATATGTCTTACAAATACACCTGCCATAATATAATATATTATTAATAATATATTATTTAATATATATTATTATAGTATAATATGATAATATATTATGATATATATAATATATTATTATTAATATATAATATATAGTATTAATATATTATATATAATCTACCTGTTACATTCCTAGCATGTGTTACATCTGGACACCCACAGTCCTGGCCCAGAGCCTAGTCTGTGGCACAACATCTACATGCATGTCAATGCAACATAGGAATAACTGAGCCATGCAATGTCCAGCAAAACTGGTTGCTCCTACCACAGTGACTGCCACCCACAGTAGCACATCAAAGGCCTGCAGGATGGTACACATTTCACAATTATGAATATGTGTACTAAATGTCACCTACCACTCTCTGGATGGCACTGTTATGTAACATATGTACCAGAGGCACATGCTTCACCTGAACTGTTATGGGTACCCTCAACCAGGCTATGCTGTGACACAACAGCTGACACCACTCCCTCACTGACAGTAATAGCCTGCTGTCTCCCTATGTCTTCACAATCCCTAGTCTGACTCTTGACCAGAATGCAGCAGCTCCAGCCTGCTACAGAGAGCATCCACACAACACCCATACATCAAGGGTTGGGGGGAGATGCTCAGGTGAAAGGGACATGTGTCACAGTCTCCCCCTGCAAACATACACAGCTGATAGACCAGCATCAACTGTAGCAGGATGTACATTCAGATAAAAAGGATGTATGATACTCACATCTGCCTGTCTCCTTACTGACCCCAACACACATTGTTCAACAGTACATTGCTGCAGAATCTGAAAGTCTGTTAACAATGGCCAGACATAGCATGCAAAACTGTGCACATAGCACATAAATCCAAACAGTGGACAGTATTTCTACCTACCCTCTGTAATGCTGTAGCTCCCACACCTCGATAATGTCCTCCTCACAGGCCAGGAAAAGGGGGCAAGACCTACATGAAGACCTTAATTATAATAGCACTGTGTTTCCATGCCATTGGCTAATGGAAAGGCAACCCAGCTGTTCTAGATGAAATTAACAAATGGGAGTCCCAGATTGGTGCACAGGCAATCACCTGTTCATGAGCATTACCTACAAAAGGCAAACTGCTGCCTATGGTAAACAGGTCTGACATTTTATTCATAAGGATAGACTGTGATTCTCTAGGATACTGCAACTGGATTTCTTCTCACAAAAGAGTACAGCACTATACCAGGTATGTCATAGAATGAAGCATGTAATGGAATGAGATGGGGGTTGCAGTCATGGGTAATAAGAATTTAAATAGTAGGTCTCAACAACATTGCCTGGAGTGACATGTTGCTGTTAGTCTACTGTCCAGCACCTACAGCCATCCCTTATGACTCTGTCTGCAGTGACAAAGATCACAGCTCTGGCCCTTGAATCACCCCAGCAATGGTCAGCTCACATATGACTGCTACTTTTATTGTCTGTTATACAATGCTGGCAGTACTCACTGGTGGATACAGCTGGCATATCACATCATGTACTGTCAGTGAGCCCCTCTCAGTCTGTGAATGTTATACAGGCTTAGTTCAAAGATTATCCAGGTTTCCCTTACCATTCATGATGTACTATAGCTAGGTCACTGCATACTCCACACCTGTATCTCATTGCCTGACACCTCTGGCTAGCACACCTGGTGACCTCCTGCAGCAGGGCAGCAGGTTATAGGTACTAGTAGTGGGGGAACACAGGCTGTAGCTCAGCAGCAGTGCATACATATTGAGCATACAATGTAAGGGAATGCATATAGTACCAGATATTCATGTACGATTACTGTGTTCCCAGGGGTCTGGCATGTCATAGACACATTCCCAAAACTCTGGGGACAACCATCACATATTGCCAACTGGTGTCCAGAAATACACATTTGTCTGGCAGGGGTTCTAAATCTGTCAGGCACATGTACACATTCAGCAAACATGTGGGCACTTCAGATGTCAGACAGCTACGAGGAGGACACACTACATTACATATGCACTGTTGTCAGTTATTATGTAGCACAGATGTTGCTGGAATGTCCACATGCACTTGTAGTACTACCCACCTATTATTGGATGTAGGCTGGATGACATGGTACAGTAATGTTGCCTATAGGGGACACCCAGCAGTCGATGACAGTGATGGATGTGAACACATAACAACACAGTCTGTCACAGCGCTCAGGACATATCTGGTACTCCTTGTACCATATGAGATTACTAGGCTATGGGCCCTGAGAAGCCGGGTCTCTATCACATTATCGGATGATGAAAAGAGCGAACACTTTTTCATCAATCTGATAATGTCAGAAGGAGAAAAACGCAAAGTCACAGAACATTGATTTTAATCGGTGGGCTGTCTTTGGGACTTTGCTATTTCCTCCACTATGGTGTGATCTCGGAGTTGGAATATTTAAGTAGGGGGGTGTGGGGGGCATATTTTGTGTTTAAACGTTTTCTTTTTTTTTTCTTTTTGCGGAGCAGCAAATTTTTTCCATGGGAAAAAGATTTGCTGTTCTGTGTGTTCTCTTTTTTGTTATTTCAATATTATCGGTTCGATGAAATAGCATTCGCTTTTTTCATAGTGCGATAATATGATATAGATGAGAGCAGCCATATGCCTAGACCAGATGTTAGCTCAGGTGCATGCAAAGCAGTACCTTATGCCCCCATCCAACAGGGACACAGGTGGTATCCCAAGGGTGTATGTGCAGTTAACCATCTAGTTATCCATGTTACGCCTGCAAAGGTGCAAATAGCTACCCTGCTTGATGTGGACAGGGTGCCCATTCCACCACAGGCTGATTGTGTGGGACACACATCTGAGCTGCCAACAAGCCCAGTTCACGTTGCACACAAGGTTGAGGGCTGTTAACAGAGTGGAGCATGACTTGCACTTGTGCAGCAGTCCCAGCAATGTGGAGTCCATCAGTGCTTTGCATGCCACACTGAGGTCACCCATGATGATTATGTGTGAAACTGGGTAGAGGGTTGGCCTTATAGTCTATCAGTGTGAGATAGATGTTTGGTGCCCTGGTATTCCCTGGTGGGGAACCTCTGTGATGTCCTCAGCTGCTGCATGTGCTGTGTGATGTGAATGAGGAACAGGGAATTATGCACACTAATGGTCCTCATTGGGGGGAATGCAGGGATGTTTATACCCCATTTACCATGATGACATACCCTTATGTATAACATGGGCCATGTAGAAGGTTTACCTAACAATGGAAGCAACATTGTGTTGAAATTTCATGCTGCCAAAGACCTGTGTCCACAGCACCCTCATGACTGATTGCATACCTAGGATGTTTTTCGTATTCTGATAATATGTGGGGACGTCACTGTCCCTACTGGGGTTCACACAATGCATATCCTGATATATGGCCTGAGGACATGTGTCTGGCAACAGTCATGTATGTGTGTGACCCTCCTAGGCAGATGTCCACATCACTATGGAATCCGGTGACAGCACACAGGATGCAGTCATCCACAGACATGGTCGGACATAGGCTAATGGCTGTTACATGCACCTCAGATGTGTATATCACACATAATAGAGGGCCAAACATGGAACAACAGGTTACACCCCTGCTTATGGGTCAACTGCCTGTGATTTATTTCCCTGTGTGGAATAGGTGGGTCATGTCAGTGCACCGGTGTGCTTCCCCTATGGCAACATATGGTGTGATGCATAATTCGGACTGTGATATCTATAATGACCATGTGGGTATACTGTCACAGAGTTTGTCCAGGTCAAGGTAGGCAGTTTGCACTGTCACCCCCCTCCAATGGCTTTGGTGACTGTGTCATAGAGGTCAACTAAGTGTAACAGACACGAACCCTGCCTTGACAAAGCCTAAGTGTGTGTAATGGAGTGCGGCCAGGTCACCAATGTCCTTGTTAATGGGGTTCACTCAAAACTGTGCTATGGCCTTTCAGAATAGCCTAGTTAGGCTGAGTCTATCATGTGACTGAGTGGGGACCGCCTACCTTGGTCTAATGAGTGGTTGTCCATCAAATGGATGGGAAAAAGGCAGTAGCCAGTCTTCCTTTCAATATGGTTCCTTATGGTGTTGCAAAGTTATGCAACACCATAAGGATCCCAAGGCAGATGTATACCATGACTATCACATGGCAGTGGTGACCTGTTCCCTACATATAGGAGACTGGGGAGGTGCTGTGGATATCCTGATATACTGATGGGGAACATAGGGGGTGAACCCCACACAACTCTGTTAGGCATCCAGTATGCTATACCAACAGCACTGGTATAGCTGGTGTCCTTGCTCACCACAAGTGAGCAGCTGCTACCTGTGCTGTTGCAGACATATGTGCAGTAGGGGAGATGACTGTCTGTAGTGGATGTAGACAATGTAAGCACTGTGTTTGTTGTGCCGGTTTGCAGGACTGATCCCATTCTCATGCACACGCTAAGGAGACTGCTCCAGATTGGGCACCTGCCCCTACTTTGTCTTAGACAGTGGTATATTATCCCTTTTATTGACAGTATGTATTGCACATGTCCACCAGACAGGTGTACATATCATAGCAGAGGCTGATGTAGGCCTGTCAGGTATACCTAACTACATGCAACTATAGAAATGCACATATACTGCTTGTTTGCATGTGTGGCTATTGGTACCAGTTCTTAATGAGGGGATTGGGGCTGTGAGTCTGTGTAAGCCCCCCCCCAGGAGGATGCATTCCACCTCGGAGGTCTACTTATGGCTGAGCCTAGCTAGTTGGGTATTGTGGGAGATGATGAATGCAAACGTGACTGCATGATGGTTGCTTTGCCATAGAGGATGACACTGTAGGGATGCTGCAGTGGTAACTCATGTTGTGTGATGTCAACTGCAATGCACCTTCACCTCATGTGGGGGTAGCCCCTGGCGTAACCAAGGTGTTTGTACATCCACTGTTGATGGCTTCCTGGCCATTTGTGTGCTAGCATGGGTACGTCTTGCAATGTATGTTAGGATTGTTCAAATGACCCAGGATCAGTGTACAGACCCGACTCCTAATACAGATCATAGATTCATAGATTCATAGGTAGGTACTAGACTATCTGCCCAAAGGAATTTTATAAGCTTAGCCAGAATGTGTTGGCTTTTGCTGCCCCCTTAGATTAGTTCCCTGTGCCTTTGTCCAGCAGAACCACTGAACTGATCCCTGGGGTAAACTTTCTGTTTCCCATCCACTCGTCATGGTTTGTCTTGAAGAGTGCTAGCGAGGAGCTCTGCCTAATGTAGACTGGAATCTTGTTCCAAAGCATGGGAAGTCTCTGGGACAGGAATCTATCCCTCTAGCACATCCTATTTATTGTTGTGGTGAGGTTTAGATCCCTAGAGCATGTGGCTCTAGGGGATAAGGTTTTCTTTAGGTGGAGCATGTCCATCAATTCTGGGTTGGACATGGCCTTGTATGTCAGGCAGAGATCACCTCTGAGCAGGCGGTATGCAACCGAGTACAGCTGGAGTTTCTTCAGTCGAGCTGCATAGGGCATCTGTTTGAGGCCAGTGATCCTCTTGGTGAGGTACTTCTGTGGTCTTTTCAGCTGTTGCAGGTGTCTTGTAAAGTACATCCCAAATGGGGCATTGTACTCTATGATGGGTCTGAATAGTGATGTGTAGAGGGGCACAATGGCCTCTTTTGATCTGGATGCAAACCCTTTTGAGATTAGGTGGGCCATATAGAAGGATTTTCTAACCACTTTGGCAATGTGATTATCAAAGGAGAGATTACTATCAACTTTGGTCCCCAGATCCCTTATTGCATTTTCCGTATTTAGGGGACTACCACCTATGTGGTAGTTTGTAGGTATTTTGTTATTTCCAAAGGGAATAACTGTACTTTTTGGCATTTAGCTTGAGGCCATGATTTTGACACCAGGTATCCATCTCAGTGAGACTCTTTTGCAGGATGTCTGTGTCAGCCGGTCAATTATAGCCCCTAGTTGGCAGTTGTCTGCGAACTT
This sequence comes from Protopterus annectens, assembly GCF_019279795.1. Taxonomy (NCBI): domain Eukaryota; kingdom Metazoa; phylum Chordata; order Ceratodontiformes; family Protopteridae; genus Protopterus; species Protopterus annectens. The sequence continues at coordinate 417,754,676 of NC_056731.1, forward strand.
GGTCAGCCATAGTCCACCTGTGCTTTTCTGTACCTCTGAGAAGTATATGCCAAACAGGAGGGTCCTAGGACTGCGCCCTGGGGAATGCCACTTGTAACCGGTTTAGAGTCAGACCTAGCTCCTGCAACTCTCACCATGTGGGTTCCGTCGGTGAGCCAATTGGCAACCCATCTTGTGATATAGGGGTTTATGTTCAGGCTGTTGAGCTTGTCTATAATACCAGAATGGGGAATGGTGTCAAAGGCCTTTGTGAGGTCTAAGTAGGCTGTGTGTACCACCTTTCCCTCATCTATAGCCTTGGTAACTGTCTCAAAGAAGTCCACCAGGTTTAGGAGGCATGATCTGCCCTTAACAAAGCCAAACTGGGTAGGGTCCAGTGTTTGGAGGTTCCCAATGTCTCTGTTAATGAGTTTCATGATGATGTGTTCCATAGCCTTGCAGACCAAGCTAGTCAGGCTTTTAGGGTGATAGTTCCTAGGGACTGTTGTGGCTCCACCTTTGTGGAGCAGAATAACCATTGCTGTGTTCCACTCTATGGATATGTAGCCTGTGGAGAGGCTGAGTTTGAACAGTGTGTTTAGGTGAGGCATTAGTTCGTCTTTGAGCTCATGTAGGACTCAGCCTGGTACACCGTATGGTTCCACTGATGCTGCGTTTTTGGCTTTGGAGAGGGCTATTTTAACCTGAGTGTCTGTGATTTTAGGGGCTCTACATTCTTCTGGTATGGTTATGGGCCCTTTTGGGGGTGAGAGGGGGTGAAGTTTGCACTGAACCTATCTGCCAGGATGTTGGCAATATCGGTTGGTTCAGTGTATTTTGTGCCATTCTGCACTAACTCTGAGCAGATCTGAATATTGCTACTTAGATTCTTGACATACCTAAAGAATGCCTTGTGGTTATCTTTGGAGTCCTTGGCAAGTTTTCTTTCAAAGCTCGCATTAGATGATTTTATGAGGGATCATAGTTTCTTGCTGATACTGATCACAGATGTCTTCCCTTCTTGGGATTTTACTATTTTCTGTACTAGTTTCCTCCTTCTATTGTATAGCTTGTTTATGGCAGGGGTCCACCAGACTGGTTTCCTTTTCTTGGAGGAGTGAGTCTTGGTTTTGCTTGGGATAGCACAATCCATGCATTTTTGTAGGTGCCTGTAGAATGCATTAGTAAAGGATTTTGCAGCTTGGACAGTGTTATCCTTTAGCATGAGGGCTTTGAAACTTTCCACCTCTGTCTTAAGTAACGTGAAGTTTGCTTTTGAAAAGTTTTTCACGGTGGTTTCCTTGTCTGGGGGTAGAGCGGAATGTGGATATCTAAAGTGATTTGTTTATGGTAAGATCTAACCAGTGAGGGGTTGACCTCTGGTGTGGAAGACTGGTCGCCCATATTGGTGATGACCAGGTCCAGTATGTTGTCACCTCTGTCTGGTGGGAGTGTTGACCAGTTGTTCCACGGCTTTTGAGTTTATAAATTCTAGGAAATGTTGGGCAAGGGAGTTAGTACTTGAGTAGTTCTCCCAGTTAATGTTTGGGTAGTTGAAATCACCCAATATTAGGGTGTTTGGTAGGACCTTTATGTTACCCAGTGTTTCCAGAAATGTGGAATGGAGATCCTGGGACATGGTGGGTGATCTGTAGCAAGCTACAATTTGAGTTACAGTTTTACCTGTTGTTAGCTGCACGTGGATAATCTCTAAAGCATCGGGCTGTGCCACTAACATGGAGGTGTTGGTATCCTTGATGAATATGGATACTCCCCCACCTTTTGTATTTCGGTCTGGCTTTTGTGGCCGAAATGTATGGTGTGAGTTGTAGCCTGGTAGTGCTGTGGTGCTCTTTTGAGCCTTAAACCAGGTTTCCGTTACTGCACATATATTGATTTTCTCCATACTGAGGAGTGCCTCGAGTGCGTGCATTTTGAAGTTTAGACTTCTGGCATTGAGTAGTATTACTCTCGGATTTTTGTTACTTGTGCTATTTTTGGCGGTGGGTTTGTCTTTTGAGCCTTGCCTAAAAAAGGCACTATGGGGGTGGCAAGAACCTTGGCCAGTATTTGAAAGCCTAAGGTTGTTAGGTGCAAGCCATCTCTAGTGAAGCAGCGTGGCTTGTCGAACATGTCATCCCAGACACACTGGATCCCCTTTGAATGACACCAGAAACTTAGCCAATTGTAGAAATTGATAATTTTTTCTTTATACCATGTTATCATTCTTGGTGAGGGCAGGATGCTACTCAGGGTCAGGGTCATACCGGCCTGGGCTACGTGATCAGATGGCTCTTCCATGTCTCTTTTCATGTAGTCCAGGGAGGTACAGCTCATGTCATTCACACCAACATGGACAATGACAGAGTCGTATCTGTACTTGTTCTGGAGTGACCTGAGTGCTTGTGTTATGTGGCAGATCCTGGCACCTGACAGGCAGCTAACAGTAACCTTCTCCTTATTCAGCCTAGTGAGTGAGACGTCAGTGTGCCTGACTATAGAGTCACCTATTAGTATGTTGGGTATGTTATTTTGCCTTGAGGGCTGCGATTGCATGAGACACTAGTTTTGTGAAGTATGTGTTTCATGTTTTGTGTTGGGGAGGTGAAGGTTGCTTGGATGTCTGCTTTGGAGGGCTCTGTTGCTTTTGCAGATTTTTATTTAGAGCCTCCGAGTATGTTTTTGTGTATTTATGTGTGTTTTTTGCCGGTGCTGGTTTAATGAGTCTATGTGAGACTGGTGGTGTGATGCCAGTATTTTCCTTCTCCTCTTCACTGTCTGATCCAGTCTTTGGTTGAGAGAACTTAGCTTCCAGTTTGACTGTATAATTGCATCTCTTGCATGTATTAATGTTTGCTGGTAGGAGGAGAGGGTTGTCTCTGTACATGAGGCAGTTGTAACATTGCCTCAAAATGCCCAGATTCACCAGTTGGACTGGAGAGTATACCTGAAACTGCCCTTTGGACATGTTTGGATAGGTACAGTAAACTGTTTTACTGAATGGCTGGTAAGGTCGAATAAAGAGTGTTGTCCTTCTGTAGTGCTAGGGTTTAATGAAAAAAACGTGGCAAAACGCTGCTATGTTGCAAACTCTTTAATAAAACCAAATCAAAATGCCTCAGTTTTCAGCATACAAAATCCAATAAAAAGATGAGCGCTTTCAGGTGTAAACCCTTCATCAGATCTAGTTATACCCTAGCTAACTGGCGCTGCGGCCAAATGCATTTTTATAGCAGGGAAATGAAAGAGATAGAAATGAGCCCAAAATGGCCAATAAATTACTATTTCTGGGCTAAAACCACTCCTTCAGGGACAGATAGGCTTCTCAAAGCTCCCCTCTCTCACAGGTGAACAGATAAACTTCCTTCTATCTGAGTAAGATATGGGCAAACACAGAGATTTGTAACACAGCCCTATATTCAGCATTAACCTGAAAACTGGACTATACTAGCTTAGAAAGGTGAGAAACAAGTATATATATTTTTTTCAGAAAATAAAGCAGATACAATAAAAAAAAGCACTTTAAATGTGCATAAAAAGATGCTTATTGTTATATATCTCAGTTCAGAGTTGTAGTCAATGCCCCTAGTAATAAAGTAGGAAGAAACACAAATACAGTATCATTGGGTCCATATAGGCAGAATAGGCTTCATGGTCATGTGTGGTGGCTGGTACTTAGCTGTGATTTGCATAGGTTTGTGTTGGCAATGGTGAACTGCCCCTACAGTATCCCCTGTGCATCTTACTGCCTATACAGCATGGAGGTGTGAATGTGTCTCATATATACAGAAACCCCATGTCCCATGGCATTGCCAGCTACACTTTGGCTTCTACATGTATGAAAGGATGGTTGACCATATAAGGCTGGGATGCTTTCTGCAGCTTTGAACCATGGTCTGTGCGACTGCACAGATGTCTGCTGTTCCCAGGGTAGAATTGCTTGCAATGAGGGAAAAGTCATGTGTATACCTCTAGCATTTAGCAGCATAGCCTTCAATGTGTGCTGTACTAATGGAGTCACAATGGGGCTGGCGGTAACCACTGCCAGATGCATGAAGACCAGTGAAGACAGATGGAAGTCATCTCTCATGGACCATCGTGGTCAGTGTACCATATCATCCCAGATTCATATATACTGGAACTCCTGAAATATCACAGGAGAAATGTGCTCATGTTAAGGGCAATCATTGCCTGATTGTATTGCGCTATCCATCTGGGTGACAGCATAATACTGTGTAAGGCTAGGGACATACCTGCCTGGAACTCATAACCAGTGTGCTCACTCATGTCTCACTGCATATAGTCCAGGGACATACATGTCAGGTCAGGCACACCAACATATACTGTGACAGACCCTTGATAGTACCTGTTCGTGAGAGACAGAAGTGCATATGCAATATGACCGAGTCTGTCAACTGACACAAAAGTAACTGTGACCATCCACATACACAGCCAGGTCAGAGGCACACCAGCGTGTCTCCACTGGAGTCCCTTGTATGTAAAATGTTTGACATGGGCTGATGCCTGCATTGTTATGGGACATAGGTGTGTCACCATGTGTGGTATATGCTGTGTATGACTGTGGCATTCATGTATGGCTGTGCCTCAGAGATACCCTTTTTTTGTGGATGTGTATGTTGAGGACCACTGCAGATGTTTGTGTGTGCGTTGTGTATGTATGGGTGGTGTGTGATGTGCACTGATTGTGTTGGCAACCTGTTTATGGACAGATATGTAGCCTTGACAGGCAGAAAGCATGGACTGCAGGTTCCTACAGTCATTGCATCTCTTACACAGTGTGTTCATTGGTGGTGTTTGCAGATGGCTGTCCATCTGTGTACATGAGGCAGGTGCTACACAGTGCCAGGACAACAATATCAACCACACTGGCTGGGGAAACTGTAGGACATTGTCCAGCCATGTAGTCCAGAATCTGAGAGAGGAAGCCCAAGGAGACCTGCGGGGTGGGCCTACAGACCAGGTGATTACTAATACAGTAGGAGGCTGACACCACAGCAGACCATGTAGACAGCCTATGAACAAGCTGTAATAGGTGTAACAGCTGCATGCAGTATAACACCTCATAGCACATGCAGCAAGTAGCATGAAACATCAGTATCAGGGGGCAACACATGCTGTACTGCAAGTATGTTACCAATACCCACAGACATACTGTGCTGATAGATGGCGGGGTTATGATGTGCGATGTGGGGGTTAGCAGTGGATAGTGCTATCAAAAGTGGATGTGATGTGTTCCCCTGTTCATGTCTTTCAGGTGGGATTTACAGAAGAATCAACCCACCCATTTCAGAAGCTGAGACTGCTGCAATTATCAATGCCTTGAGACTCCATCACCAGGTGCTCTTGTCAAGGAACTGCCATAACCAGCAGCAATGTGCTGTCCTGTGGGCAGACCTGGTAGCAACAATGAATAATGTGGGCCACCGGGACAGGAGCTATGAACAGGTCCGGCACCATGCTACTAATTTCATACACCATGCATGGCAAAGGCCTGCAGCTGTGACCAGGGACCGTACTCTCACAGGGGGAGGGCCTGCTGCACAACCACCACTCTCAGCCACAGAGGAACTCCTGGCAAACCTGGCATCAGCCACCAGCTCACAGGAAACCATCAGTACATATGTCGTGGAGGTGAGTGGCACAGATTCCACAGCCAAGGAGCATCCAGGTAAGCTTCCAGTGGTCATCACGTTAATACTGTAGCATTCATAGTGGCAACCTCTGCATACCTGTATGCATATGTCAGGTCAATCTGCATTTATGGGTGGGGTTTTGTAATGCACACATGTGCACACATATTGTGAATGCCAGCAATATGGGTACTATCACAGCTTGTACTGTACATGTTGATAAATGCACATATTATCCTGTACCATTGCCATATGTGTGTGTGTGTGCTGACAGTACCTCTCCTCCACAGCCCATAAGCACTCTGGTGTGGGTGTGGAACATCAACCTGTTGCCGGTGAATGTGGAACTGTCATGTTATGGCTCACCTATACCCTAGGCATCTTAAGGGCTGCCAGTTTGCCATGCACACAACTAAGTGTAGCCATATTGCAATATGTGCATGTTCACTTGTGGTCGAGTTCACTGCAGTGCATCACATTGGTAATCACAGTAGCATATTTGCAGGAGCTGTAACATATTAGTATGTAGTTTTGTATAGGTGTAGCCACTGTGCTATACAGGGGTCCATTACTATTGTGTACACGGATACACTGTGTATTAGGTGAAGGTCCATCACATACTCTGACTTGTCACGTATCTCACAGGTGTATAGCACTAGTAATATTAACTGGATGTAGCTGCACTGCATGCTGTTGAGGGCATGTCCATATTGTGTCTGCTGTGGTCTGATTGTGTGTTGTGCATGGCATCAGTCATAAGGTGAGGTCTGTATAATGCCTTTGTGAAATCTCACATGTGTGTGTGTGTGTGTGTGTGTGTGTGTGTGTGTGTGTGTGTATCAGCAAATATTACAGTGCAGGAATTAATGCAGTCATGCTGGTGACAATGCGGATTGCAGTGTGTCTCCCTCACAACCTGATGTCAGTGTCTCATCAGACTCTGATGATAATGCTGGCCATTGTGAGGCAAAGGTGGGGTTGTTGAGGGTTGAATCTGTCCCATTGGTTAAAATCATACTTCCACCCCCAATGTCACCACACATGGTCAGTATGCCCACACATATCTAGACCTCAGCAGCCACAGATATTGGACAATTGGAGGGTGGTGGCATCAAACAGGGTAGTGTGGCTACTATGGCATCTGTAACTGTAGACACTAGCCATAACCTGAGACCTGGTGAGGTCCCACAAAGGCAGATTGATGGGGTGCAGGAAGGAGGACTGCTGCTCATCCAGCCCCTATCAGAGTTGCCACATCACATATCACTTGATGCATGTTTTGGTCCATCATGGAGGCACAGGCACCTTGTAAATGGTACACCAGACAGATGCTCATGGTCATGGATGCAACACTGCCTGGCATGCATGACTCTCTCCACGGCATTAGTGATGACTTATGTTATTTTACTGATGTAGTGGATAGACAGTGGAGTGAGACATTGTCAGCCCTTAACTGTGCAATGTCTGTGCTTGAACATGTGGTGGGAGTAAGACATCAGACATGTAGATGTAGGTCAGCAACATCAGCTGAGAGCCCACATGGCCATGCACAGTCACAGTCCCGTAGTGGCAGTACCACCAGCACTAATGAAGGGAGGGTGATGTCCACACCACAATGTGGCAGACCATGGGCACGTGGTCCTGGGTGGTCCTGTGAGGAACAAAGACTCAGCAGAAACTGGTCACCATCTGGAAGTAGTACTGCATTTGGCCTTGGCCATGGTGATGTCAGTGCCACTCCTGGCAGAACCATTTCCTGTGTTCATGGACATAGATAGTGAACTATACATTCTGCCATCTGTGGTCCATGGCTGATCAACACACTCTCATGTAGGGCTAGCACATGGCTTGACTGTGTGCATGCACACACTCGCACATCACTGTCACATGCAGGTCACTGACAGATGCACACAGCTCCTCTTCATGGCCCAGCTGACCAGCACCCCTCCAGAAACACACAACACACACATGATGCCAACTGTATGGCACAGCCTAGGCCTTTGGCAACACAACACCACACCCTGTGCATGTGATGATATCTGTGCCACATCCCTGTTATCCATACCATCAATGCAGGGACATGCTAATATGTGTCTGATGCACAAGGTGTATATAGTACAGGTAATGGCAGTTTGTAATGTAGTAGTGTTATGCCCGGTAAGGTGCTGTCTGCTGGCAATTCTCATGTGTACACATCAAAGTGTATGTACCTTTTTGCCATGATGCTTTATTGTTGTTAGTACTGCTGACTGACTGTTGTCTTACATACCTTATTCTGTTTCTGTTTCATGTGTCTGTGTTTGTAAGGCATGGTGAGCTGCTGCCATTACAGAAGCTCAGGATGGCAGAGTGGCAACACAGAGACCTTTTCATTGCCAAGGTATGAATGGAACAGTGTTTGAGGGACAATGGGGGCAGACAGCATAACCTTGCATGCATACCCCTTGACACAGCAAGCTAGTCTTGATACATGTCACCTAGGCTTTCCTTAGGATCACAGGTTCATAGTTACAGAGCAGGTTACTAGAGTACTGGTCCTGGCTCCCTTACTTCACCCCCAACAGAATCATCGATCAAGATCCGTCGCCCATGGCATTGCTGCATACAGGTTCGGCCCCTGGGACAGATGTTTTTTTTTGTTTTCCATTCCACTCAACCTTCAAGTAGTTGATGAGGGTTTGCATGCTACTGTGTTTGACAAGTTTGTGGAGTGCATTCATGAGACAGGGCAGTCTCTGAGTGACAAACCTGTCTCTCCAGCAGGTTTTTTTGCTGTGTCATATGTGACTCAGGCCTGTTGTGGCAGTAATGCACATAGAGTTATACTCTCATATATGGAGCAGCTGTTGAAGAGCTGAGCACAACATTGCCAACTAGGTATGCCACAGCCCACCTGTGGACAGCCTGACTGATACCAGGTGGTGCAGTGCTAATCTGAGGCTGTGTGGAAGAGGTGTTGAAGGCCGTGGATAACCTTTGTGAGTGTTAACATAACCTTTACAGTTGCTGTAGATGTCTGCATAGGTACAAAGCAGACCAGCCATGCTGCTAATGTATTGTTGTACTGACTGAAGACTATTAAGAGATAATGTCCACCTGTTGTTTAGATGCAGTCCATTTACCTATGTGGTGAACCACATACAAGCCTTTTCTGACCACTGCCACTAATTGTTGTCTGAATGCAACATTATTATCATCCTGCATACCTAGGTCTGTCAACCCAGTCTGTGTGTGTATGGGATTGCTGTTGGTGTGGGAAATAGTGGGTCTATGTCCTTGCTGTATGGCATACTGCTACTGTTGTCTGCATTCAGCTTGAGTCCAGGACCTTGGCACCATTCCATACCCACTGTGTGACCCTATTGCAGTGTGTTAACAGCAGTTTGTGGGTCAATGACAGCACACTACTTACAGTTGACACAGCCTTAGGCAGTACCTACATATGTGGGTGGTGGCAGTTAGCATTTATGCCTAGATACCTGTGGGTCATTGAGGGCAGGAGCTGCTCATAGGGTCTTCACTTGTCTACATATTGCACACACATAGGCAATACAGATTGTGGTTGCCACCTTATCAAATGTGGATTGTGAGACATATCTTGTAGTAACATGACAGTTGGCAGGACATACCATACCCACGGCAAGTGCAACACACAGGATTTCCTTTAGTTTGCTAATATGACACCTTCTTTGTGTGACATTACCTCAGCTTACACTATTTCTCATACCATTAAAGTGCTTCTGATGTGCAGTAACTGTTTTATGCAACTAGTAGATAACTTTATGAAATGATTGTTGTCCTACACTCTGGGGACCTCTGTATTGTTTGAATTTTTGTCACAGGTAACACCTGGCAAAACATGGACTGCAATGCAGGGTGGTACAGATGATGGCCATATGTCTCACCTCTACATATTTCTGCAGAATGTCCTGATGTTTGCCACATATTTTTTTCAGATTGTCATAACATTGTGGTTTTTGGGCAAATTGGTGGAAAATCATGAAAAAGTAACATTAGAGAATAATGGTGAATATTGTCATGTCATACTCATACCCTTCAGAAAATGGATGTGAATGCCCAACCTGTTGTGCTATCTATGTTTCATGCTTGTCACAACAATATGAGATCGTGCTTAATGTTTTGCCTTAGTCCCACTTTTCTGTATGGCTTTATCCAGATGTCTTTCTGTGAGGGGTTGAGAAGTATGTTGGTGGCCCTAACACAGTCACACTGCTGCAAGGGGATATACATGCACACACACACACACACTCACACACACACACACACACACACACACACACACACACACACACACACACACACACACACACACTCATGAACTGCCTTTGTTGAGGATAGAACCTCTACCTGCCTAGTTTTACATACAATACTGCTATATACATAATGCAAGTGCCACAGAGCTTCTATAGTTTGGCAGTGTCTGATACTACTATTCAGGTGGGTGACATTTGCAGGTGCTGTTTGGATTGCCACTGGGGGGGTTATAGACTCTTAAAATGGTAGAGCCATCTCAAACACACACACACACACACACACACACACACACACACACACACACACACACACACACACACACACACACACACACTTCTGCATGGGGACATGCATTAAAACACACATGCACACAGAGTTGCCACTTTTGAGATTAGAACACCTACCTATCTAGTTATGTATACTACAGACTGACATGAACACTGCACATGCAACAGTGCCTCTGTGTTGGAAAATGTGTAACTGTGCTTCTAAGGTGAGTGACATCTATAGGGACCCTGACTAGGTTGGCAATGGGGGGGGTTAACAGGGTGAAACAGGCACACAAAATGGTATAACCATTGCACACACAAGCAAGACAGCCACAGGGGGATAGGCCTACAGAAACACATACACTTACACCATTGGCAGTAGTCAGATTAGAACCCCTACCTATCTAGTTGTATGTACTATAGTGCTATGTACATATAGCATGCACCATTGAGATTATATGCCCGGGACATACCACGCAACCTGTTACAGCAATTAATCTGGACAAAGCATTCAGGAATGGAGGGATAAACCCCCCCAAAATAGGGACACTTCTATCATATTGCTCTTACAAACATAGACAACTGATAGGGTAACAGGTTTTGCGTCAGCATGAATTTTCAGACAGGTATGACATCTGTAACTCAAATGTCTGTCACTGTTTGTGACTTCAACTCTCACTGATTTGTCAGTGATGTGACAGAAAATCCCATTGGTATGAGACATGGATTGCATATATATTACAAACATCTGGGCATTCTGCATAGATCTGTAGAGATGAGTGGTATGGCCTGGAGAGTTTCAAATGGTGCATCTAAGGTGGATGACATCAACAGGCCCTTTAAAGTAATGCCATGGGGAGGGGGCCAACAGGCCTCAAAATGATATAACCAACACACATGACTGCCACAGGGAATATGCTTCATACACACACATACATACAGTACTACAGCTGGTGTTATTGTGATTCAAAGCCCTATCTCTCTAGTTGTATGCATTATAGTCCTACCTACTTATCGCATGTGCCACATAGATTATATACCTAGAAAGTGTCCAACAGTGAATCTAAGGTGGATGACATGAGCAGGCCCTGTAATGTAATGTAATGTAATGGGGGGGGCCAAACAGGGTGGAACAGGCCTAAAACTGGTATAATCAACACACACATGTACAGCTGGCAGTATTGAGATTAGAACCTCTGCCTTTCTAGTTGTATGTACTATAGTGTTACATGCTTATCACATGTGGCACAGAACTTATATGACTGAAAAAATTGTCCAAAAGTGCTTTTAAGGTAAATAACATCAGCAGGCCTTGTAAAGTAGGGTGATGGGGGTTTACTGGGTGGAACAGGCCTCAGAATGGGTTAACCTATGAACACACACAGATGTTAGTGCTGAGGTTAGAACCCCTAGCTATCTAGCTATGTGTACTACAGTACTACATACTTATTGCATGTGTCACAGAGCTTATATGGTTATAGAATGTCCAAAGGTGCTTCTAAGGTCAATGACATCAGCAGACCTTGTAAAGTAGGGCAATGGGGGGGTTACTAGGTGGAATAGGCCTCAAAATGGTTTAACCTACAAAAAAACAAACACACACACACACACACACACACACACACACACACACACACACACACACACACACACACACACACTTGCTAGTGTTGAAATTAGAACCCCTACTTATCTAGTTGTATGTACTATAGTACTACGTACTTATCTCATACACCAAAAGCTTAAATGTACAGGCCCAGTAAAGTAGTGCAATGGTGGGTTAACAGGGTGGAACAGGCCTTAAAATGTATTGGCATTGCACATACATAGGCAGGAAATATAGACAGCCACAAAGAGAGACATCACAAAACACATACAGATTCTTGCCATTGCTGGGATTAGCCTCTCTACTATATCTAACCATTTCCAGTCATGCATGCATACATATTGTGTGCACCTGCTTCTTGTTTCATGTGAAGGAGTGTTTGACACTGGTGTTGGGGTGATGTCACTGCTGCTGAGTTTGGCTACTGCTGTGGAGGACACTAGTATCAGGGGGCCAAAAAATGACCATTACACACACATAGGTTTGTGTTGGGTGTGTGTATTCTGCTGTACATATAACAGATACAGAACACACACACACACACACACACACACACACACACACACACACACACACACACACACACACACACACACACACACACACACACACACACACACACACACACAGTGGATGATGTGAGATTACAATCCCTACCTCACTACTATTACACAATGGAGTTCACCTTAGTACTTGTATGTGCCACTGGTTACAAATGGTGTGCAAATGGCTGCAGCAGTACATCACTTTATGCCTTTCAGGGTGTCTCTCTCTCTCTCTCTCTCTCTCTCTTGATCTGTCTCTGTCTGTCTCTCTCTCTCCCCCTGTCTCTGTCTATAATTGTTATATTTGTATATGTTAACTATATATATAGGTATGTATATCACACTCAGCAGATGCAGATATATCTTATAAGTGCAACGATAATCGGAATGAACGATATCTAAACTGCCCAAGATGTTAAAAGCAGGTTTATTCCAAACGCATAAAAACAGTGAACACTCCAAAATAGCAGCACCAAAATCACCAATAACCCACCCAGGTTTCCCCCCAAAATGATGACTTCATCAGATTGGTGACATAGTACCACTAATATATATTAAAACACATTAAACAATTACACTTAATTGACAATTAATTTAGTTTGAGTTGAAAACCAAACCCTAAAAGCACCAGCTTCTGCCTATGTTTGCTTCATTGATTTACTTTTACAAAGTTGATACATACTACATAAGCCTAAAACTGTGGTGTAGCTTCAAAAATATATATATAAACTTACAAAGAAAATATATATATATAAATGTAAATTTATTCTAACTTGTATATATTGTTATTTTATCTAAATGTTAATGTATTTATTTAATGTAAATGTTTTTTTTTTTTTTTTTTTTTTTTTTTTTTTTTTTGTTGTTACAATTTCTTCAATATGTATATAGAATATATAAATAATAACCTCTTCACACACTACTGATATTCAACGGTTAAAAATTAAAATATTTTGAATATTTCTTATTTTAAAGCCAAGGAAGCAGTTAGAAGAAATTCTTTCAAGCCTAAGGTTATTATCGTCAACCTAAGTTGCCAGATAAATACCATCATGTCTAAATGGAACTGGTAATTCTGTAGGTCATAAATCACCTGCTGTATCACACAAACTTAAAAGTGGCTTCAGTGGTTATAATGTGTCTAGCTAAGAGCATTTACAGATTTTTATGTTGTATGTCTAACATATGTTCTTTTATCCTATCCCTAAAACCTTCTACAGGTTTTCCAACATAGAATGCCACCATTGTTGACATAACCAAATACACCACATTTTTAGTAAAACAATCAAAATGACATAATTACAATGTCACAGTTGTTAACAAAATTTTTTGTCCGATTGTCCAAATATGGCATCTTCACACTTATAGTTACCTTTGGTTTATTACTAATGTTATTGCTGTATTACATACCCTTTCAAAATATCTTAATGATAGTACTCATAGAAATTTAAACCCAAGTAAAAGCCTTTGTTCCTCCACTTGTGTTTGTGAAAAATATCAATATTTCTTGACTATGAACTCAGTGTCCCTGTTACCTTGGAAATATATAACATGGTGTCATTGCAAATGTATTATGCTCTCCCTATGGTGGGTAGAATATCCATACTGATCTCACGATCCGATATCTATAATTGGAATATAATCTTGTTGTTCCTTTTTAAAAACAATTTCCTTTTCAGGTCTTCATAACCTGTTTGGGTACCCTCTATTGAAACATTCCTACTGCAGAATCTAATTCGTTCTCAAAGTCCACAGTATCACTAACCATTAGGTACTACTCGGATAATCTGCCCTTTAACTCCTTAGGCTTTCTTCTGATGGTTGGGGTGCCAGCTGTCATGTGCATCTGAGGTTTGAGAAAGGTGAGTTTTCTATATATAGTTGATTTCCTCTATGTTCTTTCTTGTCATATATTAAACTAACATCAAAATCTATCTTCTCAGTATTGGTTGAGTGTGAACTTCAAAACCACTGCGATTCTTGTTGATGTAATCCTATAAAAGAGTTGTCTAATAATAGTTTGTTTCCTTAAATTTTAAGCAAGGCGATTGAAGAAATTCTTTCAAGCCTAGGTTATTATCTCGTCCAGCCCTAAGTTTATGAATAAGCTAAGCTCATGTCTAAATGGAACTGGGTAATTCTACCTTGTGGGTCATATTTACCTGCTGTATCACACAAAACTTAAAGGTGTGGCTACCATTGGTTATAATGTGTCACCAAGCTAGGGCATTTACAGATTTTTTATGTTGTATGTCTAACATATGTTCTTTTTTATCCTATCCTAAACCTTCTACAGGTTTTTCCAACATAGAATGCCCTGCATTGTTGACCCTAATAAATACACACATAGAATAGTAAAACAATCAAAATGACAAATTAGTACAATGTCACAGTTGTTAAAAAAATTTTTGTCCGTTGTCCAAATATGTTTTACATGTAGTGCATCTTTTTTTGTTATAGTTACCTTTGGTTTTATTACTAATGTTATTGCTGTCGTATACCTTTCAAAATATCTTTCAATGACCAATCCTTTCTATATAGAAATTTACCAAGAAGTAAAAAAGCCTTTGTTCCTCCCTTGTGTTTTGTGAAAAATATCCCAATATTTCATAACAATATTGACTATGAACTCAATTATTCTTCATTTGTACCTTCAAATATATAACATGGTGTCGTACCAAATGTATTGTATATCCCTATGGTGGGTAGAATATCCATATGGTCGATCGAATATATAATTGGAACCATATCTTGTTGTTGTTTCCTTTTTTAAAACAATTTCCTTTTCGGGTCTTCACATAGCCTGTTTGGGTACCCTCTATTGAGAAACATTCCTATTACAGAGAATCACAATTAGGATTTCTCCAAAGTCCACAGTATCACTAACCATTAAAATTCTAGGACCATCTGCCCTTTAACTATGAAGCTTAGCTACGATGAGTTTGGGGGTGCCAACTATCGTAATGTAAATGCGGTTTGAAGGTGGGTTTTCTATATATAGTTGATTTCCTCTATGTTCTTTCTCTTCATATATTAAAGCTAACATCAAAAATCTATCTTCTCGAAATTATTGGTTGAGTGTGTGAACTTCCACTTCCTACCCGGTATTGTTGATGTGTTCTATAAAGTTGTCTAATAATGGTTTGTTTCCTGTCAAAACAATAAAATGTCATCCAAAAAGTCAACATGTATACATTTATGTATGGACTATATTCACTTTTGTGTACATACTCTCTTTCCCAATAGGCCATGATATAATTTGGCATAGATGGGGCATAGAGCTGCCCCCATGGCTCACACATCATGAGGATTGTTTCAAAGTAAAGACCATCAAAATATAAATATTTATTTTTTATACTAGTTCCATTAGCCATTAGCTGTTGTAACTTCATCTTGTTAAGTAGACCCCAGTAACATAAAACTGTTTCTTTAATATTTCTAACCCCACATCATGCAGGAATCACACTAAAATAAATTACGACATCTATGGTTATACAAAATAACTTTTTGGTATATCCCAAAATGTATGGACTATATTATTCACTTTTATTGTACATACTCTGCTTTCCCAATAGGCCATGATATAGTGGTAGATGGGGGCACAAGCTGCCCCATGGCTACATGTAAAGTTGTTTAAAGTAAAAGACCATCAAATATAGGAAATTGTTTTTTTAATACTAGTTCCATTAGCCTGACACTTATGTTAACTTCATCTTGTTAAGTAGCAGACCCCAGTAACATAAAGCTGTTCTTCCAGCCACTTCTAGCCCCACATCATGTGGAATCACACTAAAATAAATTACAAGCATCTATATAGTTTAAAAATAAAACTTTTGGTATGTCCAATGTTTAATGGTTTCTAAAAATGCCACGAGTCTTTAGCTAAATGTGGTGTACGAGTCTTTAACTAAATGTGGTGTAACTTCAAGGCCCTTCTTTAATTTATGGTCAAAAATTGGCTAATAAAACTCACTTTACTCGTTTCATCAACGAATTGGTCTTTTATGGATTTTATGTATTCCAAAAGATGGATTTTTGGTATTCAATATAGCGCCTAACAGGATAATTGATTCTGCATGAGACTCATACTCACTTAAAGTAATC
Organism: Protopterus annectens; assembly: GCF_019279795.1. Lineage (NCBI taxonomy): Eukaryota > Metazoa > Chordata > Ceratodontiformes > Protopteridae > Protopterus > Protopterus annectens. The sequence continues at coordinate 417,771,105 of NC_056731.1, forward strand.
TGTGGAATCATATGTCATCATCTTCTGATCCTATCTTCTGATATCGATAATGACTTCACTATAATTCTTCTATTCTCTTCTAACAACATGAATATCATGATGCATACTTTAATCTTGCTTATTAGCCACCCACCCCCCATTGCCCATATCTGTTCATTACGTATACTTGTTACCAATAAACTTTAATATAAATATACTCATATTTGTGAGATTAATAAGTTGCCTACTTGCTCTATGTCTGTAATGTTCCCTATATTCACACTTACAAATATGTTCAAACATTGCCACATCTGGATTCATAACAGGGTTAAAAAGGCTGGATTTTTTAATATTCTATCATCCATTCCATGACTATTGTCAATTAAGTCCAACTCGGCATTCAACGGGTTCATTTTCGAGTAAAGGTTTTAGATCTATTAATGAATCAACAACAATATTCCCCTACTCTACTTGGCAGAAAGTTAAATCCTTTTTTGACAAAAATCAGCATATTTGTTGTAAGTTCAATATTAGAATAATTGTACACTTTAAAATCATTCTTTGTATTTGTTATATTTAGGATTACTTAAAATGCCTTCACAATGACTGTGATAGTTGAAATAATGTCCCCCCCTGTGATAATCCTCATAGAAATTCATATACTCTCTGCATCTGTGTGACCTATCTACCTCAATTGTGTACTGTGTACTAATTAGTCCTGTTGTTACGTAATGTCAGAATTAAACCAATTCTTGGTCTGCTTATAAGTGTCAGGCCTGTATTGTCACTGTTAGGTGTCTTTTCGTGCAAATTGGGATGGAAAATGTATGGTATACTTAAATTCAATGCAAGCTAGATTCTAAGTAATATTCCATCAATTGTAACATTAGATTTATTTCCATACTGTCTACGCATATCATTGTTATTATAGTTGAAAAGGAATATTAACTTCATTGTTTCATTATGATGTAACCCCTACCTTCCCCATTTACAATCGATCATCAACAAATTTGCTGTATTATGTGCTACAGCGTTAAATACATCATTGTTTATGTCCAACACAGAAAGCGTTCTACTGGCATTACTTACATATATTGTCTTTTTTGTAATTCAACTTCATTTAGATGTGCGGCGCATGCGTGGGTAGTAAAAGTTTTGGAAGATGCGTTTACCTTTGTCAGCGTACTACTAGGTGTAATCACAGATGTAATTTCACCTGCGAGCTAATCCTTTGTGGTGATATCAATCTTTATGACGATGTCAATCTCAAAAGCGTGTTTACTTCCGGTTAACAGTTTTGTAGCATGTTTTCGCTTGGCAACTCGGCGCCCATCAAACTGCTTCATCAAACTGCTTCCTGATCCTCGTGGTTGGTTCGCAGGGCATTCCCTAGGCCCTCTCCTCTCCTCCTCATTTCCTCCTCATATTGTGACAGTAGTTGTTGTCAGGTAATTATCCGCACATCATGGCGTCTCCTCCTCTGGTGCCTAAGTGGATTATCTGGATCAGTAACCCTGACTGTTTCCTTGTTTTGGAAAACGGATGGATATTCTTCCTTATACACTTGAATGTCTCGTTGTATTTTGGATAGTTTTTGTTGTAAATAGCCTCACAGCTTTTGTCAATGTCTGCAATTAAATGGACATAATCATCATAATGGTGCACAAACAACAGGTCTTGAGTTATGTTGGTGTTTAAATCATCAAGTTCATTAGCAGTTGGTCTACTTTTTGTTGTTATGTTTTATCATTAACCCCAATATTTTTATACCAGTTTCATCAAATAGTTGGTGTAAATCATGTAACATATCCGATTGTTGTCACATCCATTGGGGTAACAGCAGAACAGAGGCCCTTTAGGTACCATCCTTAATTCTCGTTCCTTTTAAGATAACTATTTTCAATATATGTTCTCTTTAACTTGAATAATTTTTTCTCAAAATGGCCATTGATTCTGTTAAAGTTCTTACTTGCACATTTTTCCTTTTCAACATAGGAACACTGTCTTGTTGGAACTCATATTGATTTTCTTTCCATTTTGCCTTAAATTGCAGTAACTGTGTGTTTTAAATCGAATGGTGTTAGTTTTACCCTTGTCTGCACAGTCCAAATCACCATTCTCACTAGTGCCTGTCCTCACAGTTTTTTAAAAATACAATTTGGTGTACATTGTGTTAAAGGCAGACCCAAACTGCTGCCTGAAACTGGTAAATGCTCGGGAATGCTCAAATTTCCCCTTTCCATCAATTTTGTATTTGAACTGTGTGCTCACCCAACTGTTCATGAATGCGTTGGAGCATACCCATGATGTCAGCAGCTGGTGTACCGTCCTCAATTTAGAACCAACTGAGAACCAAGAATTGTACTGGATAGTACTAAATCTGAATGAACGTATATCCAACGATATCCAAATGTTAAAAAGATAAAAGCAGGTTTATTCCAACAGTAAACACTCCAAAATAGTTAAAGCACCAAAATCACCAAATCACCAAGGTTTCGTCCCAAAAGGGAAACTGCTTCATCAGATTGGTGACATAGTACCACTAATATATACTAAAACACATTAAACAATAATTGACACTTAATTAATTTAGTTTGAGTTGAAAACCAAACCCTGCACCACCAACTTCTGCCTATGTTTGCTTCATTGATTTACTTTTACAAAGTTAATACATACTACATAAGCCTAGCTATGGTGGTGTAAAAAAAATAATATACATGCCTGAAAAATATATATATAAAAAATGTAAGTCATCCTACACTTGTATATATAGTTATTTATTCTAAAAGCATGTGTATTGTGTGTATGTAAATGTTAATTTAAAATTTAAAAAACATTTTTATTATTTTTTTTTTTTTTTTTTCTTATAAGTGCCACATACAGATAGATGAGGGCAATCCTGTCTGATAGGGATGGGGAGAGACAGATAAGTTGTTCAACAAGTTTCTGTTGCAGAAAAGAGGAAAATCCCAGGATGCAAAAAACTCCCTTACCAGCCTTAGTAAGAATCTAAGATCCCTCATAAAATTCTCCAAAGCTAGTTACGAGAATAAAATTGCCAAAGATTCCAAGGACAACCACAAGGCATTCTATAACTATGTCAAGAATCTAAATGGCAATGCTCAGATCTGCTCTGAGCTACAACAGAATGGCATTAAATATACTGATCCCAAGGATATTTCCAATATCCTGGCAGATCGATTCAGTGCCAGCTTCACCCCCATCTCACCCCCTAAATGGCCCACCTCAATACCAGAAGATTGCCAAATTCCGGTAATAACGACCACACAGGTAAAGAACACACTCTCCAAAGTTAAGAATAAAGCATCCATGGGACCAAATGACATCCCGGGCAGTGTACTACATGAACTACAAAATAAACTGGCACCTCACCTAATTGTCATGTTTAATCATACCCTAACCTCAGGCTTTGTGCCCACTGAATGGTGCACAGCTACAGTTATCCCACTCCACAAGGGGGGATCCACCTTGGATCCCGGGAACTACCGCCCCATCAGTCTGATGAGCCTGATCTGCAAGGTCATGAATGTATTATCATGGAACTTATAAACAAAGACACTGGCAACCTTAAAATACTGGACCCCACCCAGTTAGGGTTCGTGAAGGGACGATCTTGTCTCCTGAACCTGACTGACTTCTTCAAATCAGTCTCCAGAGCCATGGACGAGGGTAAGGCAGTCCACACAGCCTATCTGGACCTTGCCAAGGCCTTTGACACCTTCCCCCACTCTGGAATCATAGATAAACTTACTAAGCTGGGCATTAATCCCTATGCCACTCAATGGGTTGCCAACTCTCTTACTGACAGAACCCACACTGCAAAAGTAGCTGACTCAAAATCCAGCTCCAGACAAGTGGAGTACCTCAGGGTTCAGTCCTGGGACTTCTCTTATTTGGCATCTACTTCTCTGAAGTACAGGCCAACACTAAGGGACTCTGGCTAACAAAGTTCACAGATGACTGTAGACTGGGAGTCATTATTGAATCCCCAAATTATGTGGATACTCTACAAAAGGGCCTTACAGAAACATATGCTTGGTGCCAGAGCCATGGGCTCAAGCTCAATGCCAAGAAATGTATAGTTATCCCCTTTGGGAAAAAACATGTACCCATGAATTACCACATAGGTGGCAGTACACTAAACACCGAAAGTGTGTTAAGAGACTTAGGGACACAGGTGGACAGTGGTCTCACCTTCAATAACCACATTGCCACAACAGTCAGGAAATCCTTCTATGTGGAGTCTGCCACACCTGATCACTAAGGGCTTTTAATCCAGAAAAAAGGAGACCCATTATAGAATACAATGCCCCATTTAGTATGTACCTCTCAAGACATCTGCAACAACTGGAAAAGCCGCAGAAATACCTCACTAAAAGAATCACAGGTCTAAAGCAGGTGCCCTATGCTGACCTCCTTAAAAAACTCCAGCTATACTCTGTCGCATATCGTCTACTCTGAGGTGATCTCTGCTTAACATACAAGGCCATGTCCAGCTCATAGTTGTTGGACATGCTACACATAAAGCAATCCCAATCCCTCAAAGCCACATGCTCCAGGGATTTAAATCTTGTCATCACAATAAATAAAACATGCTAGAGGGACAGATTCCTGACCCAGAGACTCCCCAGACTCTGGAATAGACTGCCCATACATGTCAAGCAGAGCACCTCTTTGGCCCTCTTCAAAATGAACCTTGATGATTGGATGGGAGAATGGAAATTCATCCGGGGATCATGTCAGTCGCCCTGCTAGACAGGGGTCCAGAGAAGTAAATTGTGTGTGAAGAAATAGCCAGGGAATTGTTTTGGCTAGGCTTGTATAGGCCCCAGGGCCGATAGCCTAGTACCAACCTATGAACCTATGAACATAGCTGTCTGTATGCAAAGGCATATATGGACAACACAGTTCTATAGTAAGATGTGGGTTTAGACATGGGCTGTAATTCTGTAAATGTAGAGACATGCCCAGTATGACCTTCAATAATAACAGTGGGACTCCATTCCAGAGCTACCTGTACTCCAGTCTAGGATTCTGTGTGCTACAGCTGATTGGCTGATGAACCTGTGTAAATGGTCCAGCATCTTAGTGATATACTGGCTGAGGGCTCTCCTGGCTGTGTGCTATCCTTATTAACTGAGTCATATCCTGGGGTGGGTAAAGAGTGCATTGGACTGAGAAAAGTTTTCCATAATATGTGTGGTATATTCTACATGGCAGTGTGACTTCCTGGTATGTCAGTGGCAGATCAGTATAGAGTAATGTGAGGAACCACTGACAGAGATTTTTTACTGACTCCATGCACTGCAGGGAATCTATGTCACTGCACAAATTGTTCTAATGTGCACATTCTACATTTGTCTGGCCAGTGGTTCCCCTTCCCCTTATATGTGTCCCTTTGTCCTTCTGCAGTCCAGTCACAGGCTTTGTCCACAGTTGCTGCTGTTATGTATTTGTAGTTATGGTGTGAGTGGGGTATACTTCATAACATTACAAACAGAGTTACAGACTTCACACCTCTGACTGTACCTGTTTAGCAGGTTGTCAATCATTGTGCCCCATGCATCTGCTGTGGTCCTCGGATGGTTTGTGTTGCACTGTTATTATAAGGCTACATATTGGCCATAGCTCTCAAACCCTTACAGACAGACATCTGGATAGGCCCATATATAAAAGACATAGTCACAGACATGGGGACAAGGTCTTAATATTGCTCTTCCAAATGTAGACAGTTGGTAGAATGGTTTTGTATTAGCTTGCATTTTCTTATGGGTATGACACCTGCATCTTAACTGTCTGTCATTGATGTTTTCACATCAACCTTTATTGGTTTGCAAATAGTTTGCCAGGCAATTGCAATGTTATGACAAGCAGAACACATATATGAGGCATATGTGTGGACATTCTGTGACACCCTGTCATTCCAAGGGTATGGATGGTGCCCACTGACTTGTTGTCAGCACTGACACAGTAACATGGCAGCCTTTTTATCCTGGCACTAGACTGACTTGTCACAACCTGCTGTTCTACTAGGCACTTTGTAGGCTACTCAGAGCTTTGTACTGCCCATATGTGTGTCCCCCATCCCTCCATTGTCCAGCTTTCCTGCAGTAACAAATATTGACTTCTGGACAGTGTGTACAACTCCTACCATAGGTTTTGCTGACATGCAAAATAGTTGGCATGGCTAGTCTCAAATCATGGACCCTGTCAACCACAGTACTGTACTTAGATCAGTACTTTACAACAGCCACCAGTAACTGCTATTTACTTCCTGACACTATTAACCACCCACATACATAGCACATTGACCCCTGCATATTCTGTAAATGGAACAAGTTATCAAGTTGATTGTGACAGCCCTGGGAATATGTGGTCTGCTGCTATTACCTTACAAACATAAATGTTACAGCAGTTCTCTGGGAACACAGGTGTGTTGGGGTGAGGGGGCATACTTCTCAACTGTACACATTTTCACAGACTGTTCAGATGTTTGCTTCATATTTTGAGTCCATTTTTCATAATATTGTGGTTGTCTGGGACAACACTGGCAAATCATTAAAGACTAAAGTTAGAAAGTAATGACAGACATTTGAATTTCAGACTTATTACCCTTCAGAGAATTAATGCTACTGCAAGACCCGTTATAACTTTCTAAGTTTGTAAGAGCAATATTACATAACTGTCCCTATTTCTGGGCCTTTGCTACACATTTCTCGATGGCCTTGTATAGATGACTTCCTGTAAGAGTTTGAGAGGTATGTATGGGACTCCATCATTGACATCCTTGCATGTGACCCGTGACCCCATTGTTTGTTAGCCACTCACACATACTGCAGTGAGTTTTGCCACCTTGGGGTCTACTGTATATTGTGAGAAAGCCAGTATTTGGGAGAGAGTTCCTGTTGTCCCACATAGCTATCCTTTGTCTGCTACTATCTTGGTAACCCACTCCATTCCCATGCATACATACAGCAATACCATACATATGCTACCACAGTCTACTACCCCGTTCATTTATTGTTAAGAAGAGTGACTTACCTTGTGTCAGCAGCAGTTGAGAGGACAGTGTTTCAGGGCTGACTCTGTCAGATGCACGCAGTACACAACCTATACATGGCAACATATAGGTAATGTGATGTGACTGGCATCCATTTTACTGTGTGCATGTGAGTCAGAGTAAGGTGTCAGTCCTTGGGTCCCTAGGGTGTCAGTGTATGTGTTATGTGTTGCCTCTTTGCTAAGACCAGGGTGTACTGGGCATGCCTACATCTGCCTACAGGTACAGGCTCTGGGGGTCCTCCTCTGAGCCTCCCTATGCCTGTGGGGACCTTGGCAATGGTGGGGGGCTGTGTGTCCTTTCCCTGTGATTTTCCTGCCACAGCTGTTTCTGCAGGATCATATTGTGTAGCATGGCAGATACTATGAACATGTGTGCACATGTGGCTGGACAGTACTGCAGAGTTCCACCATATATGTCAAGTCAGCGGAAACATGACTTAAGCAGCCCAAACACATGCTCTACGATGTTCCTAGTTTGTGCATGTGCCTCATTATGAAGTTCTTCAGTTGGTGTGTGTGCATTTCTGATGGATGTCATCACCCACGGTTCCAGTGTGTAACCAGAATCCCCCACTAGATAGCTGTTTGGGATGTCCTCCCTGACAAATGCCTGGTACAACTGTGATGCATGCCAGATGTGTGAGTTGTGATAACTGTTAGGGCTGCTAGCAGACACATTGATGATAATGCCCTGGGCATTGCACATGACCCGGCAGTTGATGGAGTAATAGCCCTTGTGGTTGATGTAGACTCTACCCTCATCACCGGGTGATGCTTTGATGCACACATGAGTGTAGTCTATGGTACCCAGTACCTCTGAGTAATGTGTTACACTGTGGAAGAGATGCATATTTCTTGTCCTCTCCTCAGGAGTGTTGGGGAAATAAATGTGCTCACTGGCATGTGTTGGCATGATATCCAGGAAGTGGTGGGTACCCTGGATGCGGATGCCTGTAAGATCCCCGTGATGTCCCCAGTAGGTCTTTGGAAAGTACCTGTAGCTAGTAATCTTAAGGCTACACATACCTTTGTTTCCACTGGGATGGGTTCCCCTCTGTTGGCTCTTGGTCTGAGGTGAGGCTGACAGAGCTCAGTGAGTTGCTGTAGTATGTCCCTGTCTACCATGTAGTGCTCAACTATCTCCAGCTCATGTAGCCCCTGAAAGATTACCCTGGGTCTGAACACTCTTCTCCTCCTCAGTCTGGGCCTATTGTCAATATCATCATCATCATCATCATCATCAGTGACCTCAACCTGTAGTGCATACAGATGTAATAGAGCAACAGCAGCCACTATCATTTTATCTGTTAAAATTCCCAAGTGTGTATTCCACTGGTGCAGAGTATGTGGAAAAAATCAGATTGAAGGCTGTCTACATATTTTATACTGGTGTGCTGCAGATGCAGCCTGTGTGATTGGCTGACTATGATATATTCCACCTGCCAGTTATATTATTAAGGGTTTTGAATGGGCCAGTGTCAGTGGAACAGGGCTTATCAGTCATTTATGCTTGATTGGCTTTTACAGGCTTTTCCCCCCTTTTTTTTCATTTCTTCAACTGCTAAGCCCCGCAGTGCTCTGCACAAACCCACGGAGCTAATGTAAACATTGCTGAGCAGAAAGGGCCCTCCCCTGTACACAGTCATGCTTAGCTTTTCTTTAACTAGCTAAAACATGCACCACAAGGCTAAGCACAGTTTAGCAGCCTCAGACACACCACCCCTACTTAGCTGTGCTTAGCTGAATGCAAACAGGTGCCACTAAGCCCCAATCTGCTTACACATACTGTGACACACCTCCTTTTCATTTCAGCTGTCTCTTCTGCCTACACTACCATGGTTCTAGCCCTTACACAGTTTGTACCTGTGGACATGGTGGCCCATTTTGCTGTTCAATAAACTTGGCTCATTTACACCTGTGTATACCCTGGATACTGCACTATACCAGGGCCTATGTCCTTAGCAACCACTATAACCTGCCAATGTATGACTCTGCATGCTGGCTACTATAATGCCATAACTTTGCATAGCTGTAAATTTCATATTTTACACTTTTTATTTATTTTTTTTTGCTAAATAGCATGTTTGCGTGTCACTGTACACAGCTTAATCATGGCATATGTACTAAAAAAAGTTTAATTTTTAATGTATTGCACTACTTTTTTAACTCACTGGCCATAGTTTTGACCATTTGCATGCCTACTAGACAATATAACAACTTTTATTTGGGCTGCTAAAGCCCCTATTTAATTTTTATCCTCTGGTACACAGTTTCTAACCGTGTACATTTTGGAGGCTTACTTGGCATCTACACGGGTGCCCTTATGCTTCCAGAATTGCAAAATCACCTCATTTGCATCATTTTTACTAACAGATGAGATGATTTGCATTCTGCGTACACCTCTGTGTCTGCACAGTCTGCACAGTGTAAGGAAGTTTGTCCCTGCCCCGAGCATTGTTTCCTGGATCGCTTGGTGGCAATGTTCTGTGTTCAAGCCTAACCACTACTCCTACATGGAGAATCACTCCATGTAGGGTTTATTGAATTACCCCCTATATCTTTGAGCTTGTGATAGGTACAAAATGTATGCACTCCTCCACTACAAACAAAACTATAATAGCCTTGTCACAGCATCCTAAAATGCTTGTTCTGTCTCTTGGTGGAACAGCACAGCTACTTCATGAAAATATTAGGTATCCTGACCAATTTTGTCTGGGGCTAAATTAAAGTACATGGTTTGGTTCTGTAATAATAGTAATACTGTGTGATAAAATTATTTTCAAATACATATCTTCAAATCCAGTTTTTAAAACTGCAAAAAACTGTGTAAGAAACACTTTTTCTAGGACGCAAGCTCTGCATGATGAGCAGGAATAGTGCAAGAGCTGCTGCATATAATATGTCCGAGGAGCAATCCTGGAATGAGCTCCCAGATGTGCACAAGTGCTCGAACACTATTCCTGGATGGACATAGCTCCTGTATGCTAATTACCCATTTGCAGGTGAAAAACATGCAAATGAGGTGAATTAGTGATCCAGGAAGCATGCAGGTGTCTGTGCAGGAATAGTGTAGCCTGCAGAAATGTATTCGGTTACTAACCAAATACATTTTTGCAAATTACAAAATGGAGGCATGACAGCTCCAAAGAAAGCATATATTCAATGTAGTAGGCATGCCAATGACCAAATATATGGCCATTGGCATGGTAATTTTTTTTGGCTGATTTTGGCCATTTAAGTGTAGGGCAGTGGTGTGCAAATGGGATCGGCCTGAAAATAAAAAAAAAAAAAAGCTGGAAATAAGCTTTTAAACCAAAATCAGCATTCTGCCATAATAGTCAATGGCATGCAGAAGACAACAATACCATTGAATAGTGGTTGCTAAGGGGGAAGGCTGAGTGTCAGTCTTGTAACCATGCATTAGCAGTCAGTTTTATGCAAATGAGGGGATTGATACTGAATCACAGATTTCCCCTCAGTGTTAGCTAGCACCCAACCGTGTAAGTGCAGTAACACCATGGTGCAAGCCTAAGAGGTAGCTGACTTCATAAGGGGGTGTGTCATGCATGCTATAAGTTTATTGGAGCTCTGTGGCCTGTGTTTGCCCTTAGCTAAGCACAGCTAAGGAAGGGTGTGTGTCTGGGGCTGCCTAACAGTGTTTACATTGCCTAAATGGGTGTGCGCGCCGTGCACCGGGTTTAAAAAAAAAAACAGGAAATAGCAGCTCTGTTCACATCTGAGCACTGGGTATGCGCGGCACACCTTGGGACTTAAACAGGAAGGTAATGGGAAGGAAAACAGCAGTAGGAAGGCAGTCAAGGAGAACTAGCATAGCTGGCAGGTGAAATGTATCAGAATCAGCAGCCCAGCTCAGCACACTACTATAAACTATGCAAACAACTTTCCCTCTGTTTTTTCCCACAAACTCTACACCACTGGTGTACACAGATGGAGAAATGTTACCAGACAAAACTAACAAAATGATAGGGGCTGCTTCACTCTCATACATCAATATGTGGAAGAGGCTGAGGGTGGTGAGGATTAGAATGTTGACAACCAACCCACAGTGAAGAGAAGGAGAAGAGTGTACAGACCCAGGGTAACCTACCAGGGGCTACATGAGCTGGAGATAGTGGAGCACTATAGGATGGACAGGGACAAACTACAGCAAATTCTTGAGCTGTGCCAGCCATGCCTCACACATGAACCAACAGAGGGGAACCCATCCCAGTGGATACCAAGGTATGTGTAGGCTTTAGAATACTAGCCACAGGTACCTTCCAAAGGCCAACTGGGGATATCATGGGGATCTTACAGACATCAGCATCCAGCATCTTGGATGCCATGTCAGCACATGCTAGTAAGCACATATATTTCCTCAACACCCATGAGGCGTTGACCAGCAATATGTGTCTCTTCCACCAAATAGCAGAATACCCTGAGGTAGTGGGTGCTATAGACTGCACACACATACACATCAAAGCACCACCTGGTGAGTGGGGTAGGGTCTACATAAACCGCAAGGGCTTCCCCTCCATCAACTGCCAGGTTGAGTGCGATGTCCAGGGCATTATAATGAATGTGTGTGTTGGCAACCCTGTAAGCTATCACAACTCCCACATCTGGCATATGACACAGCTGTACCAGAGATTTACCAGTGGAGGCATCCCATATGGCCACCTAGTGGGGGATGCTGGTTACGCACTGGAGCTGTGGCTGATGACACCCATCAGAAATGCACACACTCCCGACCAAGAACTCCATAATGAGGCACATGCATAAATGAGAATCATAATAGACCATGTGTTTACGATGCTCAACTCACGGTTCCAGTGCCTGGACATGTCCGGTGGAGCTTTGCAGTACTCTCCAGCTACATGTACACAGATTTTCATTGTATGTGCAGTGCTACACAATATGATCCTGTGGAAACAGCTGCAGCAGGAACAGCACAGGGTAGGGCCACACAGCCCCCCACCATTGCCACGGCTAGCACAGGCACAGAGTGAATCTGAGGAGGAACAACCTGAGCCTGCCCATGTAGGAAGAAGGAGGCATGCCAAGTATGCCCAGGCTTTGTCAAAGTGGCAACACATAGCACATACACTGACACAGTAGGAACCCAGGGAATGACACCTCTCTCTGACTCGCACATACAGTAAAAGGAATGTTAAACATGACACTACCTGTGCTTTACCATGTATAGGGTATGTACTATTTGCATCTGACATAGTCAGCCCTCCAGCACCATCCTCAGTACTGGCACTGCCACAAATACTCACTCTTCCTATCAATTGCTGAATGGAGTAGTATGTTCTGCTAGTCATAGCTATGGTATGGAAGTGAGCATGCAAGTGAATCGGGTGTCTGAATGGGATGGCAGCAGATAGTGGACACCTATATGAGCAGCATGGAATCCATTACAAATATTGGTGTCAACAAAGTAGGCAGTACTAGACAAGGTGACAAATCCCACTGCAGTACATGTGGCCCAAATGTGTGCCCATAGGACACACACATGCATGTTAGTGAGGTTCACATACCCAACAACAGCCTCAACCAGCAGGACAGGTGTAGATGACCATAAGGAAAGGCTGTGCTAAGGCCTCCAATTAATGGCAATGGGTAACAGCCCCCCTCCAGACCTACACAGACAGACTACAACAGGTCAGGCAGTTGTGTGTTAGTTCTGCAGGGTATGAAGTCTAAAATTGAAATGTAGGTCAATAAAACCTAAGATCTGTACTCTACTTATATGCCTCTAGTCTGCATGATAGGTCAGAATACAAAATGAAATGGAAGCCAACAGATTGCCTGAAATACCAGTACAGTCATAGCAAATGTTTACAGTTGTCAGGTGTGCCCCCCCATAATCCTATGTAGAAATGCAGTAACATGTACGTGTGGGTTTAATAACAGTGGAGCACAGATTACCTGAGCTGGCCCAATTTACGTGATAGATTGTTGCATGTGTACAATATGCAGGGGTCTGTTTGTTAGGTTGTTGTTTGTTGTATATTGTGTGGAAGTGGTCAGCATGTAGGCATGGAGGGTTGTGTCTCCGTGGCTATGGCCAGTACTGTCGATGACAGGGCCATGTTCAGACAACTGCAGTGCCAACCACAATGCATCTCAGCAAGACCCAATTCAGCAGTCATCCATACTCACTGTTCTGATGTCAATATCTGTCACCATCTGAAAGACATGCCATGAATGTGGGCCCAGACATACACACAGTACACAGGTGGAAGTACCCTAGACAGAGTACATAAAATGTAACTGTCAACTGCACATACCTTTAGAATTGTGCATACAGGTTAGCAGCACATTAGTTGTCTGTGTAATATGAAATACTGATGTATTCTGGCCAATCACTGGGAGACCACAAAAGGCATAGTTATGAAGTAATGAGAAAATGCCTATGTCTCCGCATAAGGCAGCATAAGGGGAATGTCCCAGGTATATCCGAGAGTCAGCTGCAAAAAGCCTCCATATCACACATGCACTCAGCTCACCCCACCATCATCCACAGGTTTATCACAGTTCATATCCCTGCTGTTGGGAATGAGTACAGCATGATCCCCACTTCTGTATGGGAATACCCACAGAATGCAGCATGCTGAAGAGGTGTCCTATGCAGGTGTGTCCCTACTCCCTAGCTGTAAGCAACACCCTGCCAGCATCCAGACCAATGGATTAATATGGACAGGAAATATTGCCATTAACACCTCCCACACTTACCCTGTCACCCCAGGGAAATCCAGTGGTTTGCAGCTTGGGACTGTAGGAGTGACAGAATGCACTGGCCTGCTACAGATGGCCTGCTTCACTACCAAATGCCATACAGTCCTCTGTCAAAGGCCTGTGCCTCATCTGTACTGCTAATGTATGTTATCTCATGGAGTCCCAAATAACATAACACAGTCCACAGAACACAAATGCAAGGCCATGTCGATAAATCCCAGTAGCATGCCCACCATGTCCTACTGTATGAATTGTGAATCAACCCCTAAATAACGCTGGGATGAAGGGACAACTAAAGGAATACTTTACAGATATCACTCGCATAATGTTAGGAATAGGATAGAATAACAGAGTGGGGGGTGTAGAAGCATGGATGTCATGGAGTGTGCAAAGTCTGAAACTCTGATGTATGCCCATACTACCCTTGGCTGCAAACCCAGTAAAAGGTGGTAACAAACCCACTTGTAAACCACAATGTGAAGGAGAACTGACCAGATATATGAGCCCTGCCTCTGGGTAACCTGGGTGAATTTATACAACTGAAAGGTATGGCCACAGCAGGATATGGCCATTCTGTTATGTTGATAAATGTACAAGCAGGGGATCATCAGCCACCACAGTACCAAGGTGCTGGACCATTTACACAGATCCATCAGCAAGTGTCTGCAGCTACCCCTCCAGAATGGCATGAGTGTGCAAGAATATGTAGGCTGCAGACCACAATACTGGCTACAGCTTCATTCATCTTGTATTTCCCTGGAAATAACTGTGAGCAAATAAGTATATCTGTTGGTAATTGATGACATAATACATCACAGTGTAAAACAGTACATGTCTGAATATCTCTACTAACACAAGCAGCACAGACAGCAATAGTTACAGTATCCCACTATCTGATGCCCATTGAGACTCCATATTGTCAGCCTATCTACAGATATCCGGAAGAAACAGGTTGCTAGCTGTAGGTGTAGAACACAAAATCCTGCACTGGAGTGAAACCTACCTGGAATGGATTCACACACTCAATACAGAAGGTTATACTAGGCATGCTCCTACACTTAGAGAAATGAGGCCCATGTTTGACAACAAAATAGAGAAATGAAGCCCATGTCTGATAACAACAGTGGACTATACATATCTGTCAGTCACAGATGTTTGTGCACACACACACACACACACACACACACACACACACACACACACACACACACACACACACACACACTGCACACCATTCATGCTTTGCACGCACATTGGATAGCAATGCCCACACATATCCAAGGCCAACACACTATAATAGGTCAAACATACGCACACAAGAGATGTGGGGAAAAAAGAGGCAGACAGTGACAAAGAGATTGCCATCATGAGTCCTGTCCCAACCACCACACATCCAATTGGCCAATATCACATGATGTGAAGATGTCAATCACTGTAGACATTTGCTTTTGGTAGCCCCCAACCCTATAGTGTCTGTGGTGCTTGTGATAACTGTGTAACATGATAGTACAAATCAGTATTCATCTAGCATTTGTGTACCCAGTCCTGTCAAATGTAAAGTTGTGTGTGACTGAGTGTTGTGTGTGTGTTCCCAGAGGAATGGTTTATGGCCTTTTCACACACACACTGCACTTCACATAGTCCATGTTAGCACTCATGCTGATGTCAGTCACCTTGAAATAACCCTCTGGCCAATTATCAGCCCCATAATCTCTGTGGTGCATGCAATAACTGCATAATGCTATAGTGTAACATACTAGTTAGGTAGGAGTTCGAATCCCAGACATAGCAACTCTGTGTGTGTGTGTGTGTGTGTGTTTGTGTTTATACAGATTAATCATTTTGAGGCCATTCACAGTCACTACACCTCCCATGGCCCTACTTTAGCAAGCCTGCTGATGTCAGTCACCTTGAAATACCCCCTTGTACAAGGGCCAGCCCCATAAGCTCTGTGGTGCATGCCATAAATGCTGACCAATGTAGTAGCAGTAATTACACAGATATGGGTTTGAATCTCATCTGTGGAAAGTGTTTGTGTGTGTACATATGTATGTGTGTACCTCAAAGATTGTGGCCCCATTTACAGCCAGTACACATCTCAGAGCCTGACTTTAGCAGTCCTGCAGATATCATCCACCTTACAAGTACCTGTTGTCAAGCCTAAACCATGTCAGGTCAGCGGTGCATGTGGTAAATGTGTAACATAATGGTCTGTAAAGATTGTTCGATAGAGGTTTGAACCTCACCCCTGACAAATGTAAATGTGTGATTAGGGTAAAATTCTTTGGATCTGTCACCCACTACATCACCCAATGCCAGTATTTACAAGGGCTGGCAATGTTCCACACCTTAGAAGTACCTTAAGACAACATCTATCCAATAAGCTCTGTTGCACGTGCAATAAATGTGGTACACTGTAGTACCAATACATAGCTAGGTAGGGGTTTGAAGCTCAGTACTGGCAAGTGTGTGCCTGTCATCAGTATCCTGGTGGAGGTTGATGTGATTGTGTAATGACATGATGCATTGTGGGGTGGATTTTGCTAAATTATTATATTGAGGACCTACTATATGTCACAATGTCCACCTTACAAGGATAATAGATGTCAAAGACCAGAGAGGCTGGTGTAGACAATCCATAGTCCTACATGTGACATTATGGATCAATGAACACTATAGGCAACCCTTATATTACTCAGAGAACACTCTCCACCCATGTCTCATACATAAACACACTTGGCTAGGCAACAACCACTATATTGGTAGTTCCCTGCATATTAGCCACAGATAGTAACCACGGTGTGATTGCAGTGGACAAAATGCCTGTTGACCACAACAGTGCCCCTGACATCAGAAAATACTGTGATGTATAACATCTCCTGAGTGTATTTTATCCAGCAAGTAAAAGGTCATGACACCCTGTTCCATCCCTGCAATAGGCAAATAAATGCTTACAGTGGTCCTTTTGCTATGTTCCCCACTGGACGCCTGCAACAACTGTAGAGTCTGCAAATGTAACCCCATAAAGAGAATAACATGCCTTATACACATGCCCTGTATGGACAAACGCCACTAACTCTACGGAATACCTGTATCATGCTGTCAATGTAGGTGCAAGCACAACCTCAGTTCCATAGCCAGGTCTCCCCAAATGAGGTCAGGAATGCTACATCAGAAGATAACAATCTGTACACACAACATGCCCCAGAAACCTTAAGTACACTTCCACATGTCAAATAACATGTGCGTGAGACATGTGCATAATCCAGACACTGTCCATGTTATAGAATATAGCTCACATAAATGGGAAGTAGTGCACTTCACTAGCTACCCGCAATAGTAACCCAGATGAGTGGATGGTGAATACAATACAATACCCACCTGTGGGGACCACTCCAGGGACTACACCCCTGAGTCATGCTGGAGACTATTATCATGTGGCCTGATGCCAAGGTATTCCCTTTGCCTAGCCTTGTACAGCTGTCAGGCCCATCCACCTACACCCTGTTGACAGAGTGTGTATTGTGGATGTTACTTGGCCTGTGTACAGACTGTGGTAGACGTCATTGTTCTTGGTACTGTTCTATCTGATGTTGCATGCTGCTCCAGTTTATGGTACCCTACCAGCGTACATGTTTATAGGGCCAGACTGACAGATGTCCCATACCACAGTCAGGCGTCAGACTATATTGTATATTAGCCCTGTATATGTAGGGTTACTGTGTGTGTGGCTCATATGAGGGTGGTGTTGTTCACACAGTACATATACTGTAATATTACCTAGGCTAACCATAATGTGACTGTGACTGTGTTCAGATTGGTTGTGGGTATGCACTTTCACACTGGTGTCTGTTACTCCATGCTGTTACATGCCTGTATGCCTGCTATGTCTGCAAGTATATGTCTATTCCCCCATAGGAAACTTGTGTCAGTGTTGTGGCAGTCTGCCTGTAGTTTGCACAGTGCTTTGTGACATGCCTAGCAGCTCAGTGTATTTACCTAGTGTGATGTTATGTCCAGATATTTGTCAGATGAACTGTTGCCTGGCCACCATAACTGTCATGTATGTCTGAAAAAGCAGTGGGATGGTGTAAAGATGTATGTCACAAAGTAGTGTGAAGTATGTGGGATTGGGACCTCTGCTCTCCCAGTTAATATGTGTTAGGACAGACAGGAGTGTGTGAATGCATCAGCTGTGTGAGCTTATCTATTCTAGTGTTTTTGTGATATCCCCATTTACATGGCTGTAAACATCCACTTTGTCAGGCTTGGTCCACACATCTTGCACTAAGGAGTTCTGTGTATACCTCTGAACTAACCAGATTGTGTCAGACAGTCCATGTTTATTGGTTATATCTCTGCTGTATTCCACAAGATCATTATTGTGATTTGTGTGGTACTTCACTATGATGATCTTATTATGTCTGTCAGTAACTGATGGCATACATGTCAGTATCAGAAGTGACTTCCCACACAGTATGTCTGTTAACACAACCTGTTACTGTAGCAACATTCCACATTTATACATGCAATACTTACATGACATCCCATTTACACTAAGAGGTTGTGACTATTGATGCTGACATATGACTCCAGTACAATGTTATGGGCATATGTTTATATATATATATATATATATATATATATATATATATATATATATATATATATATACAACTAAAATTAACCGCACTCACAAAATGAACGAAGAGAATAAATTTTAACTAAGAAATGAACTTTGTGGCAATAACAGCATTCAAAGAATAGTAAATCACACCAACAACTCTTGTAGTACTTTAGCGCTTTCATCTTATTTATTATCAAGACTTCTTCAGAAAGACATGTTCCATAACTATGAGCAACTATTTTCACTTCCTTTAAATACATTAGTTCTAGCAGGCCATTTAAATTAACAACAGTTCCTTTCCAATAGTAAAGTGTGAACAGGCAGGGTGCTGTGTGCATTTTCATTAACATTACAATCACAGTTACATAAGGTAAATTGGTCAGACAGTAATAGCCTTGTGATGCCATGTGCATACTAATAGGGATCGTGTGCAAAAACAAAATATCAAAAATATGGGGGGAACTGGTAAGAATGAGAGTCATGCTGTGATAATTCTAATATTAACAGCCAGATTGGTTCATCCCTGATGGGAAAACCCAGAAATTATGTATAGTTACTTTGTGTAACTTATGAGTCCATGCCTTCAAAGGTAAGTAAAGAAGGGCACGAACGAAGGTGGAGGAGTCAGGTAGAGAGTCCTACTATGCTTGGGTATCAGTGTGTGTGTGTAGAGAAATGTGTAGGTGTGCCACCTGGGGGGGGTGGGAGGAATGTGGTGTGGACTTGAGGGGGGCTGTTTAGGGGCCGCCCATGACACGGAGTGTGAAGCCGGGGTTTGATGTGTAGGAGAATATGCATAATAGAGAGTATACTAATAGGGATCGTGTGCAAAAAGGGATTGTGTGCAAAAGCAAAAAAAAAAAAAAAAAAAAATTAAAACTATGGGGGAACCGGGAAGGATGAGAGTCATGCTGTGATAATTCTAATATTAACGCCCAGATTGGTTCGTCCCTGATGATATTTATATATAAATCAATACACAGATATATATAAACATGTATATAAATATATATGTGTATGTACATGTATACATATATCTATATCTATATATATGTGTGTGTGTGTATATATATATATATATATATATACACACATATATATATATATATATATATATATATATCCTTGTTATGTGTAGACATGACTGTTGTATGCACCTTCCCAGATGTATCACCCCATATTTATCTGATGTGTGTATATTTAGATATAACAACATACTTGATTCAACATTAATATCATTAACAAGTACTACGCAATTGTAGAAGTCAAAGCAGTTGTTCAATACTATTCAGTATGCTGACAGATATAGTTGAAAAAAACAACCATTTTTACAGCTGTGATGGCTTAGTGGTTAACTCCTGTGACTGTAGTATACAGGGTCCTGGATTCAAGACCTGCAAAGGCTGTTTATTTTGTTGCTAGGCTGAACAAGGGCTGTTGTATACAGAGTGGATATGGCATTTTTAGCAGCTTTAAGCGGGTTTGCACTTTTAACATACGGTTAAACGAATAGGTGCTTATACCATGTAGGCTTTGCTTACTAGTGCGCAAATCAGCTTAGCATTTACATTTAAGCAGTGGTTACACCTGTTAAGCTTAGCTTAGCCTTGGTAACCAGTGATCACATTCCAGTCTAATAAAATATCAGGGTAATGACATCTTTAATTAGTGTATTTAACTCCATCTACATAACATGGTTCTATGTGATGCCATTACAGTAGCAAGGGGAGTGAGTATACTGTCTGGGACACAATATATATGGCTAGTACAACAATCTTTTCCTTTTGTATGTGTTTCATACATGGGTAGTATCCCAGGTTATATGCAGTCACACTTGCATGCATTGTATCATTAGGTTACTACTGTTAACAGTGCTTTCCCACATAAGAGTAGATTGCAGACTGTAGTACTGGAACCATACAACCCTGCATGCAAAGCTGGACTCTGACTACTGACTACCGTGTTCTTGGTGTGTCAGCTATGTGTTATGAAGTACTTGCTACTGGATATTGATCTGATATGTGGATATTAACTGTAGACTACTATGTGTATAGGGCATGCCATTGAGGGCTGCTGTCATGCAGTAATGGCATACCTATCACTGTCAGATGTCTATCTGTCAAAACATTAGTCCTAGTGCTTGACCTGTTGGCTAGCTGATTTCTGTCAGTCCTCTCTACAGATGTACAGATGTCAGGTATCCATCTGGGCTGTTCACAGACAATCTATGCTTGACTGACACTGGCATGTCTGCCCAGCTGTGTTTTGAATGCCAGAGCTAGGAAACCCCACCCTATATGCATCACATGCCATGGATACCTCAACTAGACTACCAAAATTAACAGAACATGCTTGGGTACAGGTCTCCAACCCAGACACTGGGCATGTTATGTAATATATGTTGCATACAT
>NC_056731.1:417791961-417821961 GCF_019279795.1 Protopterus annectens
AAAACCACAAAATTTTTTTGGGAAAAAGTTTCCCCTTGGCAAAAAAAAATTTTAAAACCCCAAGAATTAAAGGAAAAAACCAAAAAATTTTTGGTTTGATTTGGCGGGTTTGGACCCAAAAATGCCTGTTGACCAAAAAACCAAAAAAGTGTGACATCAGAAAGTACTGTGATGTTACATCCCCTTTTGGGGTGTTTTTATCCAGCAAGTAAAGGCAGGGCACCCTGTTCCACCCCTGCAATAGGCAAATAAATGTTACAGTGGCCCTTTTTGCTATTTTCCCCCACTGGACACCTGCAACAACTGTGGGGAGCCCAAAACCCAAAAGGAATCCCATGCCTTATACACATCCCCTGTATGGACGGCCACTAACCCCAGGAATACCTGTATCATGCTGTCAATGTAGGTGCAAGCACAACCTCAGTTCCATAGCCAGGTCTCCCAAATGAGGTCGGGAATGCTACATCAGAAGATAACAATCTGTCACACAACATGCCCCAGAAACCTCAAGTACACTTCCACATGTCAAAAACATGGGGGACATGTGCAAAAGACACTGTCCATGTTATGGAATATAGATCACATACATGGGAAGCAGTGAAATCACGGGACCACAATAGTAACCCAGATGAGTGGATGGTGAATACAATACCCACCTGGGGGACCACCCAGGGACTACCCCCCTGGCCACGGGAGCCCTTTTCCATGGGCCTGATGCCAATTTCCCTTTGCCTAGCCTTGTACAGTTTCAGGCCCATACCTACTACACACCTGTGAAGCAATAAACCCAAATGCATCTCCGCGTGTGTGTGTGTGTGTGTGTGTGTGTGTGTGTGTGTGTGTGTGTGTGTGTGTGTGTGTGTGTGTGTGTTTTTTTTTTTTTTTTTATTGTGTGTTTTAGAAAGGGTTTTGAAGCCATTCACAATCACTCCTATTGCCTACTTTAGCATGCCTGCTGATGTCATTCACCTTAAAATAACCCTTTGGCCATATATCAGCCATAAAGCTCTGGGGGCTTGTGATAACTGTGTAATACTGTAGTGTAGCAAACTAGTTAGGTGGGGGTTTCTAACCCTGACCCTCCCAACTATGATAATGTGTGTGTTTCCCTGAAGGTGGGGTGTGTCTTTGACACCTGTTTTTGTGGACATTCACATGTACTACACTTCCCTTATCCCCCCTTTAGCACTGTTGCTGATGTCACTCACCTTCAAAGATACCTTTGGAACTCTCCCTTGTGCTCGGCATGTGCATAACACTGCAATATCAATACATAGTCAGGTAGAGGTTTCAAACTCAGTACTGGTAAGTGTTTTTGGTTGTGTCATCAGTATCCTTGGGGTTTTGGGGGTGTTTTTAATGACTGGATCCATTACAGTGTGGGTTTTGCTGCATCATTATATTCAGGACCTATATGTCCTATTGTCCACATTACAGGGCCAACAGTTTTCAAACACTGTAGAAGTTGTTGTAGACAATCCTCAGCCATAAATGTGTACAGCCATGTGCAATTACTATGTGACAGTAGTAAACAATATAGGCAACCATTATAATACCTAGATACCACTCTCCACCCACGGATCATGCTTGGCTCTTGCTCTCTTACTTCCTTCCTTTCTTACCTTGTCTCTGTTTCTCTGTCTCCCCCCCCCCCCTCTCTGGTGGATGTGGAAAAGTACATCTGTTTTGCAGAGGCACCCTTGATTTTTGAAAGGGAATGTTTGATGGATGGCCTGTGCAAAATTGCAGCCCCCCACTTGTAATTGCATGTGGAACAGCTGTGGTATCATTCCTATACCCAAATTTTATGGAAACACACTCCTATAACTAAGCACTTTTGTGGTTTTGGGCCCCTTTTTCCTTCACTGTGAGCAGGACTTCATGTGGGTGTCTGGCAAACATCATCACAGAGGGTAGTTGGAAATACCTCTTACAACATACACTGTGGAGACAGGCCAACAAACAAGGGGGGGATGTTCCAGACACTGGGACAGAATGTAAGTTTTGCTGTTATACATTTTGAAGTAATGTTGGTCAAACAGGGTTTGTGTGGGTATGGCTGTTCTACGTGATTTAAAGTCTGACATGACATTGTTATGTGGTTGAGGAAACTCTCACCTGTAGGGCTATCTGCAGACTGATCAGAGTTTTGAGTCTTAGGTGTGGTGTGTTACTCACACATTTCCTATCTTTAGAAATGCAGTAACATACTCTGGTTGCAGTCAGTACATGGTGATATCCATGTGAGTTACTGACTTCATATCCCTCAGAAGAGATATGTCACAACAAATCCTGTTACATCAGGAATTTTCTCAGTTGATCACAGCAATATGTCAATATTGGCACTGTGTTTGTGCCTCTGTCCCCAAGTCTGTCACCCTTTGTCCATATATCATGCAGGTGCATATGTACAGCATGTCATTATTTACTGACATCATACATGATAAAAAGCCAGTAAGATATCAGACTGCTAGACATGTTATGCATAGTAGGCCTTATATTTGAGGACAAAACCTGGACATTCTGTTCTAGTCTGTACAGAAGGGGTATTTTGGGTTTTTGACAGAGTGTGTTTGTATGTTATTGGCCTGTGTACAGACTGTGGTAGATGTCATTTTTTGGGCCTGTTCTATCTGATGTTGCATGCTGCTCCAGTTTTTGGTACCCTATCAGGCATGTTTATAGGGCCAGACTGACATGTCCCATACCACATCAGGACAAATTTTTATTGCCCGTATATTTGGGTTACTGTGTGTGGCTCATATGGGGGGTTTGTTCCCCAGTCCATATACTTTAATTTCTACCATAATGTGACTGTGACTGTGTTCAGATTGGTTGTGGGTATGCACTTTCACACTGGTGTCTGTTACTCCATGCTGTTACATGCCTGTACCTGCTATGTTTGCAAAAGTGTATTCCCCATAGGAAACTTGGGCAGTGTTGTGGCAGTCTGCCTGTAGTTTACAGTGCTTTGTGACATGCCTAGCAGCTCAGTGTATTTACCTAGTGTGATGTTATGTCCAGATATTTGTCAGATGAATGTTGCCTGGCCACCATAAATTTTTATTTCTGAAAAAACAGTGGGATGGTGTAAAAATGTATGTCAAAAGTAGTGTGAAGTATGTGGGGTTGGGACCTCTGCTCTCCCGTTAATATGTGTTAGGACAGACAGGAGTGTGTGAATGCATCAACTGTGTGAGCTTATCTATTCCCGTTTTTTGTGATATCCCCATTTACATGGCTATAAACATCCACTTTGTCAGGCTTGGACCACACATCTTGCACTAAGGAGTTCTTTGTATACCTCTGCACTGACCAGATTGTGTCAGACTGTCCACGTTTATTGGTTGTATCTCTGCTGTTTTCCACAGGATTACTGTGATTTGTGTGGTACTTCACTATGATGATCTTATATCTGTCAGTAACTGATGTCGTACATGTCAGTATTAGAAGTGACTTCCCACACGTCTGTTAACACAACCCGTTACTCTAGCAACATTCCACATTTATACCTGCAATACTTACATTAAACCCTTTCACTAAGAGGTTGTGACTATTTTGCTAATAATATACATGTTATGGGGTATGTTTTTATATATATATATATATATATATATATATATATATATATATATATATATATATATATACATAAAATATTTTAAACAAAAACTATATTTTTAATAATATATATTTATATAAAATTATATATAAATTTTATAAAACACCAACAATATTGTATATATATTTTATATATCTTTTTATTATAAATTCTTAAAAACATTTTTAACTATACAAACCCTTTTTAAAATACATTATTTACACCATTTAAAATTTAAAAAACACCCTTTAATATTGTGAACAACCCGTGTATTTTATTAACATTACAATCACAGTTACATTAAAAAATTTGGGAGACATTAAAATTGTTTTTATACTAATAATGTGTAAATATTTAAAAAAAATAACAAAATAACATGCTGTGATAATTCTATTCACCCGATTGGGTTTTTCCCTGATAAAACCCTTTTTATAGACTTTAGTTTTAAAAACCCTGTTTAAGTGAACACAAAATAACTCAAATTACATGCTTTTTGTGTGTTTTAAAAAATGTATAAAAAAAATGTTTTACTTTCTGTTATGAACAGGTAACCTTTATGTGTAAAATATAATAGAAATTAAAATAATATGTAAAAAATTTCAAAAAAATTTCTAAAAAAGGATAACATGCTGTGATAATTTAAATTTTGCTTGGTTCCTCCCCGATATATTTTTTAAAAAAAAAATATATATAAACATGTAAAAACAAAATGTGTATGTAAAAATAATATACTTTTATCTATATATATATATATATTGTTTTTAAAAATATATATATATATATATTTATATATATATATATATATATACATATATATATATATATATATATATATATTTTAAAATATATATATATATATATTTGTTATGTGTAGACATGACTTTTTAACCTTAGATGTAAATATTTATCTGATGTGTGTATTTTTAAATATAACAAAAACATTCAACATTAATATTTAACAAGTACTCCAATTTAAAGCATTTTTTCTCAAGTATGTGACAGATATATTAAAAAACCATTTTACAGCTTGATGGATTTTGTGATTTCTGTATGGGGGTCCGGGTTCAAGACCTGCAAAGGCTGTTTATTTTGTTGGGGGGCAACAATCTATTGTACAGAGGGGACATTTTTAGCAGTTTTAAGTTTTGCACTTCAACATTTAAAACAAAAAATTTATACCATGTAGGCTTCCACAGCCCGCAGCTTAGAATTTACAAACATGGTTACACCTTTTAAAAAGTTTACCCTTTGGTAACCAGTGATCCTTTCCCAGTCTAATAAAATATCAGGGTAATGACATTTTTAAAAAGTGTATTTAATTCCATGTACATCCATGGTTCTATGTGATCCCATTACAGTAGAAAAAGGGAGTATACTGTCTGGGACACCTGAATATATATTGTAAAAAATCTTTTCCTTTTTTGTTTTCATGGGTAGCATCCCAGGTTATATGCAGTCACACTTGCATGCATTGTATTATTTTTGTTTAAAAGTGCTTTCCCACATAAGGTAGATTGCAGATGTAGTACTGGAACCATACAAACCCCGCATGCCTGGACTCTGACACTGACAAAAATTCTTGGTGTTTTCAGCATGTGTTATGGTTTTTTCTACTGGATATTGATCTGATATGTGGATATTAACTGTAGACTAAATATTGTATAGGGCATGCCATTGAGGACTGCTGTCATGCAGTAATGGCATACCCATCAGTCAAAGTCTATCTGTCAAAACATTAACCATGCTTTTCCCCGTTTGGGTACTGGGTTTCTGCAGTCCCTCACAGATGTGATGTGGTATCCCTCTGGGCTGTTCCCAATCTATTTTACTGACACTGGCATGTCTGCAGCTGTGTTTTGAATGCCAGAGCTAGGAAAACCCCATGCATCACATGCCATGGATACCCCAAGACTACCACAGTTTAAAAGAACATGGGGAAAGGAACCCAGACACTGGGGGATGTAATATATGTTATACATGTCAATTAGCATCATGGTGGAAAAGACAAAACAGATGATTGGTGTTGCAAACTGTTACCCAGGATCATCCCGGCATCAGGGGATGATCCTGTTGACAAATGTCAGGTGGCATGAAAACCACTGTACCCCCATCCCTACTCTTTTCATCTCCCCATGGACAATATCCGGGTACACCCCTGCCCCTTTATGGACAGTACTGACAAATGTGGTGCATTGCTGTAACATGCCCGTGTGTTTGTAAATTTCAGTTGATAATACCCCGAGGTTCTCCCCACTCACCCCCCATTAATATTGTGGCTGCTGGTGATGTTCCTTCGAAAATTTTGGTTAAAAAACCCTAATGCACATTAAATGCACCTTGTTACCTCTTCATTGGGTACCTGGGGTTGGCCAGCCAAACTGTTTTACAAATGGTAGAAGGATTTAAAATTTTTCCCAGAAAGGGCATCTGTCCCGAACTGAAAGGCAAATGCTAACATTTCAAAGGAATTATTTTGGAAATTCATTCCCTCAAAACTATAGTAAATGTGTAAATGCCCTCTTCCCCACTTTTAGCTGTACCGGGTACTGAAGTTGGTATATATAGTTATTTTTTGATGTTGTGGACACAGCCACCCTCATTGGGGTTATTGTTGTGTGTATCCCCCCATTTAGACTGCTGTAATACTGTACAGTTTATGTTAACAGGTTAAATAGTCAATCACACTATGTGGCTCTACACCACCCCCCACCCTCCAAAGTGTAGGGGGTTTCCACCCAACCAGCACACCTATGTTTACCAACCCCGGGTTGCACTACATTTTGGGGAAAGGGGGCATATACCCTCCGCCCCTTTAATGATATTAAAGTAGCAGACTGATTATTTACTGATGTGACATTTTGCCTTTTTTTTCTTGGTGGAATTACATAGGCTAAAATGGGTTCACTGCAACATAAAGTACATTCATGTGTACAGTATTATCTTTGTATTGCATCAACACCAAACCTCTGTGTGTGTTATACACAAACATGTGTGTGCCACCCAGTATACTTGCTATTGTCCACTGGAGAATGGCTGCTGACATCAACACCATGCACTCACCTGTATACACCCCTCAGATCTATCAGCCATGTGGCAAATGCAGTAACTGTTATACAGACCTGTTACTTGTGTTCAGCTGTACCCAGGATATGACACAGTCAATGTGTCACCACAGTGCCATACCCCTTGTAGGAAACAACATTTTAAAAAAAAAAAATTTTTTTTGGGTTTAAAAAACCCGGGAAAAAAACCCCCCCCCTTTTAAAAAAAATTTTTTAAACCCCCCTTTAAATTTGGGAAAAAACCAAAAAATTTTTTTTTAAATTCCAAAATTGGGGAAATTTAAAAAAAAAATTTTTTTGGGGTCCCCCCCCAAAAAACCAAAAAAAATTTTAAAAAAAAATTTTTTAAAAAAAAAACCCCAAAAAAAATTTTTTTCCCCCCCGGGAAAAGGGGGGGGGAAAAAAATTTTTTGGGGGGGGGGCCCCCTTTTTTTGGGGGGCCCCCTTTTGTTTTTGGTAAAAATTTTAAAAAAAAGGGGCCCAAACATTTTTTTTAAACCCCCCCAAATTTTTGGGGCCCCCCCCAATTTTTTCCCCCCCCGGTTTTAAAGGGAAAAAAAAAAAAAAAAAAAAAAAATTTTTTTTTTAAAAAAGGATTTTTTTTTCTTTTTAATTTTAAAAAAGGTTTTCCCAAAAAAAAAAAAATTTTTTTCCCCGGGGGGGAAAAAAAAAGGGGGAAACCAAACGGGGTTTAAAAATTTTCCCCCCAAAAAATTAAAAATTTTGGGCCCCCCCCCCTTTTTCCCCCCCTTTTTTTGGGGCCCCCAAACCCCCTTTTTTTTTTAAATTTTTTAAAAAGGGGGGGGGGGAAAAAAAACCCCCCCCCAAAATTTTTAGGAAAAAAAAAAATTTTAAAAAAAAAACCAAAAAAAAGGGCCCCGGGGGTTTTTTTTGGGCCAGGGCGGAAAAAACCAAAAGGGGGCCCCAAAAACCCCAAAATTTTTTTTTTAAAAAATTTTTTTGGGAAAAAAAGGGGGGAGGGGGAAAAGGGGGTTTTCCCCCCCCCCCCGGGGGGGGTTTAAAAGCCCGGGGGAAAACGGGGGGGTTTTTTTTGGGGCCGGGGGTTTTTTAAATGGGGTTTTTTTTTGGGTTTTTTGGGGGGGGGGGTTTTTTTTTTTGGGGGGGGGAAAGGGAAAAACCCAATTGGCCCCCAAAGGGGGGTTTTTTGGGGGGAAAATTTTTTTTTTTTCCCCCCCCCCCCAAAAAGGAACTTCCCCCGGGGTTTTCCCAAAACCGGCCAAAAAAAGGTACCCCCGGGAAAACCCCAAAAAGGGGGGGGAAAAACCCATTAAGGGGCCCCCCCGGGGGGCACCCCCTTTTCCTTTTCCCCAAAAAACCCCCTTTTTTCCCCCCCCCCTTTTGGGGCTTTTAAAAATTTTTTCCCCCCCCCCTTTTAAAAAAAAAAAACCCCCCCAAAAAAAAAAATTTTAAAGGGATTTTTTTTTTTTTTTAAAAACGAAACAAAACCCCAAAACCCCCCCCCCCGGGGGGCCCCAAAAACCCGGGGGCCCCTTAGGGGGGGAAACCCCGGGTTTTTCCCCCCCCTTTGCCCCCCCCCCGCTTTTCTTACCCCCCCCCCCCCCCCCTTTTTTCCCCAAAGGGGGCCCCCCCCCAAACCCAAAATTTTAATTTTTGGGGGGGAAAACCAAAATCGTGGTTTAAAATCCCTGGGACCTTGAACCAACCTGAAGGGTTACCCCTTAAATGCACCTTGTTACACTCTTCACCTTATGGGCTACCTGGAGCTTGCAGTACCAGCACAACACTGTTGTACAAATGGCTAGATAGGCATGGGTTACCCTCTGAGTCCTGGCATGTGTGTGTATGTGTACAAGTGTGTGTATTTGTAGGATGCAGCATTCTGAGTCCACATTCTCCAAACACAATACACCTGGCCATACAGTATAAGGCATAGTGATGTTGCTAACATAAGGATAGCCATGACAAACCATCACCATACTATTCCTGTGGCATGTGCAATAAATGTATATCCCTGTAGTAGCACTGATGAGATAAACAAGGGGTTGTATTGCAATCCTGGTCAATGTGTGATTGTGGGTATGTCAGAGTATTATCATGGGTTTCAGTGAGTAAAATATCCAAGTGGGGTGTGGGTGTGGGGTATACTGTCTTTACACCATGGTACCCCCAGTACAAGTCCCAAGTTCCACTGTATGGGGACCACTGTCACCATCAACCATACAGGAAACTGAGTACACTATCCAGCCCAATGATACATGTGCTGTGTGCAAATTATCTGTAACAGAATGGACTTACTGACAAGGTCATTACCACTGATAAACCCAGGTCTCTCAGATGTGCCTGTTACTGTTATATGTTTGTCAATGTGTCTATGACAGTATGGCATACTATGTATTGCCCATTAACACCCAGTTCATTCCCCATTACCATACTGTACAAGGCCTGGTGATGTTTCTCACTTAACAAGAGATTCGGGACACACCTCATCCTAAAAGCTGTGTAGTGTGTGCAATTAAGGCCAACCACATTAGTAGCAATAAGCACCTAGGTAGGGGTTCTACTCTCAGTGTTGCCAAGTAAGTGTGTGTGTATGTGAAGAGATCTACTTCAATTTGCAGAATATACTTGTCCTAGAAGGTCATCTGTCCGAGAACTGAAAGGCAAATGCTAACATTTCAAAGGAATTATGTCATGGAAATTCATTGCATCAAAACTACTAGTAAATGTGTAAATGCCCTCTTCCCCACTGTGTAGCTGTACAGTGATACTGGAGTTGGTATATATAGTTGGCTGTTGATGTTGTGGACACAGCCACCCTCATTGGGGTTATTGTTGTGTGTATCCCCACACTTAGTCTGCTGTAATACTGTACAGTGTATGTTAACAGGTTAGGTAGTCGTCACTCACACTATGTGCAGCTCTACACCACCCCACACCCTCCAAAGTGTAGGGCCGTGCCACCCATACCAGCACACCTATGTTTACCAATGCCGGGATTGCACTACATTTGGGAAGGGGACATATACCCTGCCAGTACCATCGTCAATGACATTAAAGTAGCAGACTGATTATTTACTGATGTGATGTTTTGCCTATTATGTCTTGGTGGAATTACATAGGCTAAAATGGGTTCACTGCAAAATTAAGTACATCCATGTGTACAGTATTCTCTGTGTATTGCATCAACACCAAAGCCTCTGTGTGTGTTATACACAAACATGTGGTGTGTGCCACCCAGTACACTTACCATTGTCCACTGGAGAAGGGCTGCTGACATCAGCCACCATGCACTCACCTGTATTCATCCCCCAAACCCATCAGCCATGTAGCACATACAGTAACTCTTATACAGACCTGTTACTTGTGTTCAGCTGTACCCAGGATATGACACAGTCAATGTGTCACCACAGTGCCATACCTCTTGTAGGAAACAACAGTAGACCAACATCCTGCTGACACATAGACACCTACAACACAAACTGAATACATTATGGAGGCCACTATCAGTCAGTGTTAATAACAGCTATAATGCATCATGGCTGGACAACTACACATCCTGACATGTAAGAAAGCATGCTACACAACATTACATTGCTACACCTTAGTACATTCAACCTATGCATCAAAACCATATTAGCCTGTCCCTGCATCAATGGTATGGATGACAGGGATGTGGCACAGGTATCATCATATGCACAGGATGTGTTATGGGTTTGCCAGAGACCTAGGCTGAGCCATTTGGTTGACATCATGTGTGTGTGTTAGGGGGTTTTGTTATTAATCGGGCTGTGCAATTGTGGTGTTTGTAGGTATGAAGGTCCTCTAGCTGTATTGGTGATGTGTATGTGTGTGTGTGTGTGTGTGTGTGTGTGTGTGTGTGTGTGTGTGTATGCACACAGTTCGGCCACGTGGCTGCCCTATACAGGGGTTTGTTGGACAGCTGCAGACTGTACATGGCACGGTGCGCAGTTCACCGTCTATGGCCATGGGCATGAGAAATGTGCCTGCCAGGGGTTCCACAGGCACTACCAGGTACAAGGCCAGATATGCTACTCTCCCTTGATGATGACACATGTCCGCTGGATCCAGGTCCTTGTTGGGACTGGCCAGGGCCACGTGCATGTGGCCTGCTATGCTGTGGTGTGGACAGCACCCCCCTGCAGTGCTGGTGCTGGTGCTGGTACTGCCATTACGGGAGCAGCTCTGACTTGTTGCACGTCCACATAGACCTCCACCTGTTGGTGTTGCTGACCTATGTCCATGTGGCTGTCACTC
Source organism: Protopterus annectens (assembly GCF_019279795.1). NCBI lineage: Eukaryota > Metazoa > Chordata > Ceratodontiformes > Protopteridae > Protopterus > Protopterus annectens. The sequence continues at coordinate 417,802,882 of NC_056731.1, forward strand.
TACTCCCACCATATGCTCTAACACAGACATTGCATGGTCGAGGATTCCCACCATCTCACCCAACCGTCTATCCAGGACCTCTGCAAAATAATGGTGGGCACCTGCGAGATCATGGATGTTGTCAATAACAGCAGAATGAGTACCCCTATGGAGCCTCAGACTCTGTCTGGTATAACATTCCATACATGCCTGTGCCTCCATGACAGCCTGAAACATGCATCTGGTGACACCTGCTGTGACACTTCTGTCAGGGGCATGATGGCCAGCAGCCCTCCTATGAGCCTGCCTGTACATCTGCCTTTGGAGTGCCTCTCCGGTCATCTGGCTATGGCTGCTGTGTACAGACACACTTGCCATAGTCCCCACACTGTCCTGTCCCATGCCACCACCCAACAACTGTCCCTCATATATGGCCACTGGTGATAGGGTATGTATAGGCAATGTGACTGTGTGCGGGGATGGGGTGGATAACAGTGGGATGTCAACCAATGGCACAGCTTCTGCCTCTGACAACCCCACCTGTGCCTCACCATACCTATCATCATTGTCAGAGTCTGTATGGACACTAACATCAGTTTGCCTGCAGGAGGGACCCTGACCCACCTCGCCACCTGTGAGGGGAAAACAGAAAATGTACTTTAAGACCTGCACAACATTGCTTACCTCTACACACATGCATGTGCACACAAACACATACACACATGGATTCACTTCAGAAGCTCGAATTTACAAAATCTCGAACTGCAAATAACCGTAAGCAAAAGATCGAGTTTCATAAACTCGAACTTCTGAAGCGAAACCAAAAAAAAAAAAAAGACAAACTTTGCTTTTGCACCCCCCCATGTGGGGGGCTGTGCCCCTAACACCCCCCTACTTAAATATACCGACTCCAAGATCGCGCTACAGTGGGGAAATGGGAAATCTCCCGCCTTGTACTGTATGTGGAAGCGCAAAATGGGAGATTTCTCATTTCCTGTCAACACCGCAAAAAAAAAAAACATTACATACACACAGAGCGTACAAGAATCCTTGCCTCTGTGTGCATGCAATGAATTAAGGTAAGCAAACTCTTATTTTTACACACTACACATATTCGATTTACTGAAATCTAGATCATATGGTCTCGACCATATGACATTCGAGATTTCAGTAATTCGATTATGTGAAGTGTTCCCACACACACACACACACACACACACACACACACACACACACACACACACACACACACACACACACACTTACAGGTGAGGTGGCACAAAGATATTACACAGACCTCTCATTACCCAACTGTCAACAAGCATGACATATGGCACTCAACAGCATGAACTGCAGCTACAATCAATCCATGTTACCAACATTATACATCTTTGTGATGCATGAGTTGTGTTAGTAGGTGATGCCCCTTCCCTTGGAACACACTGCACCCATGTACACAGTATTGCTGTGCACCTGTTGAGCACCCTGCCATGTACTGTGCACCATACCTCAGAACTGTACACACCATTGATGAATGTGTATATTTGTGGCAGTTATGTTTCCTCTGTTGCTCACAGCACGTATGTGTTTGTCTGACACATACCTGGGTTGATATGAGGACAGATGTCAATAGTGAATGCCTGACATCTGATTTGCAGATCTCATTATCAGCAGTGCATGTATGAGCAATACAATACAATTATACTGACAACCTCCAAAGCTTACTGTGCCTATGAGGAGTGTACACACCCTTATTGACATGCCACCCTGTTCCCTGATATGCCATGGGGCCACAATACTGCATATGTTAACATTACACACACCTGATATGTGACATATGACCTGTGCAAACAAATGCAATATCAAACAAATGTGTTAGTTGTGCAGATGTTGACTGGGATGCATACAATATGTGGGATGCATAAATGTGCACACCCTTAATATGATGGTTTGTTGCAGCACCTGTTATGTGAACTACAGCAGTCACTATTCCTGGAAGGTGTATACTAGCATGGCCCATCTTCACTTGCCATTATTTGGTCACTCTGCCCTACAAATATCCCCCCAATTCTGCCAGATTGCAAGGTCAGCTCATGTGCACAGTGCTTGGAGGTCACACAGTGCCTTCACTATTGCTGTGGAGTCAGGGTTATGTCTGGCAGAATGCATGACCTTGACTGTGTTCAGATACAGCCATTCTTAGCTAGCTTTGGATGTATGCTTCAGTTTACTGTTGTGTTTCAGGATGACACCCCTCCCCATCCTTAGCCTTTTTGCAGATGCTTGACAACTATGGGCCACATGTGAGTGTCATTTTGCAGTGTCCCAAATTCAGAACACCATGTCTACCGGCCTAGTTCCTGCTAATGAACAGCAAACTTACAGGTGTACACTGGCACCAGCAAGATACAGATGGGGATGGTGGGCCTGAGATAGAGTGAGGTGTTGCTTGTGCAGCACATGTATCTTTATTAATACTGTCTGTAGGTTTCAGCCTTGTTATTGGTACACCATTACACATTGCAACACATGCCTTTGGGAGACTTGATGTTATGCATATGCTACCTGTAGAGAGCCCTAGATGATGTCTCCTATGCAACAGCTCTTCCATCTGATTACCCTAACCCATAGGCCACACTTATGCAGAGTCCAGGTAATTGTTGACACAGGTACTGCACAGGCAGTACTTGCTAGACATTCCTGCAAGTCCCTCAGTGTTGCTGCATGTGTCTGGGCAGCCTCTGTGACTGACCAATTTGCAACATATGTTGTCATCTGTCTTGGATGGGCATCTGTTTACTTCCTACACTAATGGTGTTCATACTTCATAATCACATACATGCTTGTCTGCACTGTTTGTCATGGTATATGTAATGTCAAGGTAAGGCTACGTCTCCCACTCCTGAGTGCTACCTCTTGGATATGGGATCCATTCCATGGTTTGTAAGATGTGTGCAAGCCACAGCTGCCTCTGTTGCAGGTGAGTAGGCAAATTTCATGGACATACTTGTTGGAAAGCAGACCATTACTTGGTGTGACACTGAGGACCCGTACTTGATGGAAGGTGCATACTCAAGATGAGCGAATGCTGCAGTACCTCAAAAGCTGCTTCCACAATATATTATTTGGAGTGTGTATACACATATGCTTCCATTGTTTGTTAAGGTATGTATTCCCCATATTTGTTGCCCTAACATAGGATTCCATCTTACACATTCATTGCTCATGTTAGGATCACATTACAGGTTGTAGAAGTTGTGGAATGTGGTATTGTGATATGCTGTTGTATAGATCTGTAACAGTTGCCATTGTAATACTGGTATATACACTCACTGTTGTAGCCACTGTATAAGGGTAATGTTTCAGACATGTCCCTACTGTAGGCCATGTGTCCCACCATTATGTTCATCTCTGTCCACACATCTTGCACTGACAGGTTGTTAGTTATATTACAGGACTCTTACATACCCTTCAGATATGCCACCATAGTCACTGCTGTGATGCAGTGCAGTTAACAGCAACAATAAGTGAACATGTACAGCATGCATTACGGGTAGGTGTGTTAAATGTGTGCATGGCAAATGCCATGGTCATAACATGGCTTGTGTATTGCCAAACCTGAACAAAATACTTCCATAATCACCAGCTACAGGCTGCTGCCCCAGAGGTATATCAGAGGGACCTACATAGTTGTGTGAGAAATGTGATGTCAGTAGCCACATCTGTGGCATTGGTACAGGGTGGGAGCAGCATTTCAGTATTTCAACAGTACAAACCCACAATACTACAGATTATGCACATCTGTTCATTACTATGCTGCAGAAACTGACTATGTTATCTGACATATGCATGAAGATACTTTACAGATGAGGATGGATAAGCAACAGTGGTCTACTAATGTGCCCTGGGGCCTTACCTGCATGCTCCTCATCCATTGTGTGGGTAGCACCCACCTCCACAATGCTATCTTCTGTTTTTGACTTTGCTGGTGGGCGGGTGCCCCAAGGCTGGCGAGGAGCTCCTCCACATGTGTCAGTGGGGGCTGGATGGCATGACCCCCTACCTGTGGCTAGTTGGTCCCTCCTAATTGCAGCAGCACGCTGGTGGACGAGGTCAGTGCAACAATGTCACTCCTGATTATAACTGTGGTTATGCAGGCCAACATTGTTTACCCTGTGGACGAGCTTGTTCCACAGGGCAGTCCTCTCCTGCAGATAATGGGCCATACGCCCAAAGAGGGTTGCATGGTGATGCAACAGGAAGTTCATCAGAATGTTGTTCTCTTGTGAGGTGAACACCGGCAGTCACTTTCTTGACATGGTACCTGCAAGACATAAACAGGTAGAAAGGTCTGAGGACCTCATACTGCAAGGATATCATAGTTGTTAATTGACATCTCTCCCCCCAACATATCTGCATAACTAATCTGAATACATACATCAATGGGTATGTTTACACCAAACCTTCTGTTGTGACATATATCCTATTGTGCAACAAATACTGAAATGTGTTTCTATTAATGTTCCATTTTGAAACACTATCGTTGGTGGCCTGTTGCTAAGATGTAACCTGCATGACATTGTAATGACCACTGTGGTTCCATATATGCATGTGTTCTGTTTGCTAAGTAACTGTTCCAAATCTGGTGTTTTGGGTTACGAGGAATATGTATGCATGCATGCTGTTATAACTAATCCTGGATTGTGTTGACTATTACTACTCACATATGGTCTAAAACTGCAACACAATAGCACATTTGGGAAGGCTGTTCCCAGAAGAACCACCTCTCTCACCTCATCTGGCCATGGCACCAGGCTACAGCACATCTGGGACCCAACCCAGAATCTCGTCATCTGCTGGTCCTGCGCTACCTTCAGGTGGAACCACCTAAGGGGATGGGGCCTGTCCCCCACCTGGGAGCACGCACAGACAGGATCCTGTAACCTGAAGTCAGGTCCAGGGTTTGGTGCATAAGGAGCTCTGCAGAGAACTGTGGGATCTGCTACACCACCTTGAGGTCCTTGTAACACATGTAGAGTTTCAGCCCGCCCCTCCTACTCAGCCCCCAGCACAGCCACCTTCAGGGCCATGAAGGTGCAGTGGTGTCTGCCCATGGGTGGGGACCTCAGCCCCACTGGTTTCATTTGGGGGCTCATGGGATTCCAATTTCAAAACACCCCTCCCTGTCCAAGGTGTTTACCCACCACATGTGTCATATACCACCCCTGTATACTGTCTTGCCTGTCATGTCTGTCTTCTGAACTAACCTACCTCCCCATATATACCTACGATCCTTCCCTAACGTCCCACTCTCAACACAAAAAGGGCAATCTGTCACCAACACAATTGTCACACCATACATGACTGTCCATTTCGCACCCACTTACAATTGCTTACGGGTGCCTTAATCATTCTATATCTAACAGCCCTTGTTCTGGCCAGCAAATACATTATCAGCCCTTGCAAGTGTGTAATCCAGGACCCTACACACCACAGCCACATCAATTTACCAGTAAGTCATCTGAGCTGCAGATATGTGTGATGTGTTCTCAAACATATCATACAGCACAGTCATTCAACAGTAGGAGAAATGTATATATATATATATATATATATATATATATATATATATATATATATATATATATATATATATATATATATATATATATATATATATATATATTTATGTATATATATACATATGTATATATCTATATGTGTGTGTGTGTGTGTGTGTGTGTGTGTGTGTGTGTGCATGTGTGTTGGTATATATGTATACATACACATCTAATGAAGTCTGGCTATTGAGCTGGACGAAAAGTGCTTCACGAACACTTTTGTATTTTAACTTTATTTTATGTATTAAACTTGTGGAGTTTAGTTCTCTGTCTCTCAGTGGTTTTCTCAGTTGGTGTGTGTATATATATATATATATATATATATATATATATATATATATATATATATATACATGTGGACAGAGCCTAAAATTAGGGGGGATATATAGGGACAGATCATAGATAGGCCTATTACAAACCTATGAAGTTTGTGCATAATACATTTCACTGTTCTGAAGGTGGTGGGGTCTGACACTCAAGTGTCTATCATGACTTCATTACTTCCACCTTCAGCTATTTGCCAGACTAATATACATGTTTGGAGGAACAGAACAAACACTATGATGGCTTACATCTTGTCATTCTGTGCAGATCCGCACAGTTGACAGGTATGGTCCACTGCCCACAGGGCCAAATGCTATGTCCATAGCAGTTGTTCAGCAGGACATCATTACAGCAAGTCTTGATGGCACATATTAAGCTTTCAAAATCATCTGTTCCATTATTACAGATCAAGTACTACATTCAATTACATGCTGACATGTTTCACATACCTGTTTTATTAGTATGCTCTTTTCTGTGTTGCACTTCAGGATGTCTCCTTTGTTTGTTTTTTTCTTTCTAGTATTATTTTTGTTTTTTACTATTATTTCTGTTTTGTCACCTCACAGCAAAACATTGTACCATTTGATTCTCAGCTAGAGCGTCTTCTGTGTGGAGGCATGCATGAATGAGCATGCCTTCGTTGAAGGTTGTGCATCAGGGCTGGTAACTCGGGACATAAAAATCCACTACCAAACATTAGCTGACCGGAGTTCTGCTGTGGCGACCCCTAACAGGGATAAGCCGAAAGACACAACAACAACAACAACAACTATTATTTCTGTTTTTGCAGGTTTTTTTGTTTGTTTTTTTTTTCTCTCTCTCTCTGTCTCTCTCTCTCCCTCCACTACAGGGATCGAGTTGGTTTGAATAGGTTGCAGCATGGCTTTTATAGATGATCCTCATGATCAGGTGATGGCCTCTGCATGCAGCCAGCTGTGTAGTACTTCCAATAGCTAATGTCATAGCAACCCACTACTATAAATGACTGCATCATGTGGGCATTGTCTTTTTATCTTTCCTGTTTGGAAGACACCCTTCATGTGTGTGGGCAGCAGTATTACAGACAGCAGGTAGCAATACCTCTTACAACAGGACTTGCAGACACAGGCCAAATACATGTTTGTATAAGGTTCCAGACCTACTGACAGTGTGAGTATTGCTGTTACATGCATTGAATACTGCTGGTTTTACAGGGTTTGTGTGTACATGCTAGTTTTGCATGGAATGCAGTCTGTCTGCATAGCTGTTGACTGTGGGCCTATCCACATGATGGCCAGATGATTGGCTGTTATGTTTTGTCTGTTCACCACGCAGGTCTTGTATCTGACATATCAGTGACATTATCTCCGTTGATTGCAATCGGTACATGGCAACATCCATTTGTGTTTTTGACTTCATATTCCTGAGTAGGGGTATGTTGCAACCAATCCTGTACCACCAGCAACTTTCTCAGTGTATAACATCAATATTGCAAATATGGCCCTGTGTTCCAGCCTCTGTCATTCACATATATACCAGGCTTTGTCCAGATGTCATGCAGTAAGAGGTTGTTAGGTAATGGCCTATCATTATTTAGTGCTGGCTTTCCTATCATTCCAGTGATGTTGTGGACTCCCACACAAATTGTGGGGTAGGGCCCATATATATGAGGGCAATAGCTGGACAAAACGTGTGTGACCTTGTACAGTCTGGAGGTCAGTGTATGGAAAACAGTGTTATATGCCCTTGTAAGAAATTTTATGGGAGAAGGGTATTAAATGGTTTTAACCTAGGCTGTTACAACATGTGAGGGATATCAGTGTTAAGAAACATTGAGGTATATGGTTGTACATTTTCATACATTTCACCATGGTAACAGTGGTGGGCTACAGCTTACTGTCTTACACACAATTCTGTTTGTCAGTGTGGTAGTGACATTTTAAGTTAAGCATTGTTATGTAACAGATACATTTACATTGTGACAACTAATACTTTTCAACCTAGGGGTTGAGTACAGAGTGTAATTGGAGTCTGCTGAACTACATCTGTTATTAAGTGTTGATTGGTTCTTATCTTCAAGGCAATTTTTATTTACTGTTGTACTACTTGAAAGCCTTAGCCTGAACAACAAAATACATTATGTTTTTCACATTACTGTATAAAATGTTTTGTTTGAGAGTTGCATTAATCAGTTATGTATTTCAAACATTTAACTGCTATAAGAAATGGCATAAACAATTAAATAGTACACAAATAAACATTTATGTGTATGGAAACTTGTGTGTGGTGTCATGTTCTTTGCATTGTGTTTGGGTATATGTTTCATGCAATAATTCTCATTTGTGGGAATGAATAGAACACTGGCCATTTTAAAAGGTGGCAAATGTAGGAATATTGGTTGTTTGATATATTGTGCACCCTCTATATATACACTCTTCTTATACATATCTTCTTCTTTTGGATTTTCCCAGTTAGAGGTGGCCACAGTGGATCACCTGTCTGCTCATGATTGGCAGTGGTGTTTTATGGTGTTGAGTTGCCAGCCTAGCACCCAACTTTTCACAGAAGGCACATGCATACACAAACTCATGCCTAGGGCTAATTTTAGAGTGTCCAATCCACCTGCAGCATGTCTTTTGGATGTGAGAGGAAACTGGAGCACCCTGAGGAAACCCACACGACCGCAGGGAGGACATGCAGACTCTGCACAGAAGGCACCCCAGCCGAGGATTGAACCGGAAAACATCTTGCTGTGAGGCGGCAATGCTAACCGCTGCACCCCAGTGACCTCCCCTTCTTATATGTATCTATAAGTACTAATATCTTTATGTGTGTATATATATATATATATATATATATATATATATATATATATATATATATATATATATATCCGTGGTCTATGGTTTCTCTGTTCTAGGTCTTGACAATGCTCACTTTATTGCTAGGCAACAAGGGCTGTTGGATACAGAGTGACTAATGGGAGGGGCAGGCTGACCCTCTAAATGCACCATGTGACCCTCAAGCTGGCACAGCAGATCTCCAAACTCCCTCCAGAGCTCGCTACACACCAAACCCCAGACCTGACTATTGGTGACAGTTTCCTGTCCACTCCCGCTACAGGTGGGGGGACAAGCTCCATTCCCTGAGGCGGTTCTACCCAAAGGTGGTGCAGGACCAGTGGATGAGGAGGTCCCAGGGTGGGTCCCAGATGTGCTGGAGCTTGGTGTCACAGCCAGATGAGGTGGGAGAGGTGGGTCCGCTGGGAAGGGCCTTCCAAAATGTGCTATGGTGTTGCAGTTTTAAAACATATGTGGGTTAGTAATATTCAACACAATCCAGGATAGTTATAAGAGCATGCATAGATATTCCCATTAATCCAAAACACCAGATTTGGTACAGTCACATAGCAAACAGAACACATGCATATATGGAACCACAGTGGCCATTACAACGGCATGCATGTTACATTGATAGCAACAGGCCACCACTGATAGTATTTTGACATGGAACATTAATAGAAACACATTTCAATATTTATTGAACAATAGGACATATGACCCAGCACTAGGTTTGGTGTAAACATACCCATTGATTTGTGTATTTAGATTATTGCTGCAGATATGGTGGGGGGAGAGAAATGTCAATTAACTTATATATCCCCATAGTGAGATCATCCCACTGATTTGCCACAGGGACAGGGGAACAGACAGAAAATATGAGCCAATTATCTGGACATTCTGAAAGGATGTGTACAGTTGAGAGGTATGATTATGCCTACAGCTTACTAAAACTCCCAGGATTCAAACCATGGCTGTGTCTGCTAAAAATACAATAATTTAAGTCACAGTAGAGTGTGTTATTTGGATATTGCTGTCTATCTCTTCAGTGTTTCCTGTCTAAGTCTCTCGTGGCTGTACAGTATGACCTTGTAATTACAACAGTCTTATACAGACATTCCTAGACATTTTTATTATGTAGCACAGTGTGGGTAACAGTGGTTAATACAACATTACTATTCAGAGAATGCAACACTAAAAATGCCATACAATGCCAGACTAAACACTACCAGTCCAGGATTTCAATCTTTATTGGCAGGCACAGTTTTCTTATCTGACAGACCTGTGGAGGGAATGTTTGTTAACAATACATGAATGTTTCCACACATATTACCAGATTCTGAGTTAATATTATGCACATACCTCTCAATCTGTTAATGCACATACTCTGGTCATATCTTAACAACATGGGGGTAGAAATGGGATATATTTTGAATATTGCTCTCATATACTTTTGGTGAGTTGCTAGAGTGACAGGTTTGTTTTCATATACATTTTCTGAAGGTTTTGAGGTCTGAAAATCAGGTGTATGTCATTATTTGCTGCCTAAAATTCTGAGATCATCTCACTGATTTGCCATGGGGGACAGGGTAACAGGCAGAACATATGAGCCACTTATCTGGACATTCTGAACAAATCTGTGCAGTTGGGAAGTATGATTATGCATACAGCTTACTACCATGCCCAGGATTCGAACCATGGCTGCGTCTGCTAAAAATACAACAATTTAAGTCACAGTAGAGTGTGCTGTTTGGATATTGCTGTCTATCACTTCCCTGTTTTCTGTCTAAGTCTCTCTCAGTTGTACAATCTGACCTTGTAATTACAACAGTGTTATAAAGACATTCCTAGACATTTTTATTACGTAGCACAGTGTGGGTAACAGTGTTTAATACAACATTACTATTCAGAGAATGGAACACTAAAAATGCCATGCGATACCAGAGTAAACACAACCAGTCCAGGATTTAGAGCTTTATTGCCAGGCAGTTACAGTTTTATTTAAATATGACCTATATGGGACTATTACTGTCATATTGTCTGGTTTATTCAGTACAACCCATACACAAAACAGTTTTTATACTGGCAGTTGACTTTCCACTACTTTTATATTTATTTGGTATGACTACTACAAGCAGGATTGTTACTCACCAGCCTCTCGACGCAGCCTTTACAGCCTACTTGCATGGGCTTCCTGATTCACAGCACACTCAGCTGCAGCTGTAAGAGAAATAGAGAAATATTTAGCCATACCTATCCATCATATACACAGGCTGCACATTATTAAAAAGTTACTGGCATGAGTACTTACACACTGTTGGAATATAGCTCTCTGCCTAGATTCTTGGATCCATTGATCCAAGAGCTCCCTCTTCTTCCATTTCAAGTCAGCATAGTGGTGCCTGACCTGTTCACCAGTCCGAGGGATACCAGTAGCACTGGTGAGGTCATGGGTGAGATGGTCCCAGGCTCCTGCTTTATATTGGGAGCCCTGGTACTAGCCCTACAGCAGTCTCTCATCATGTTTTTTTTACCAGAAGTCCTACCATGACCTTGGACTCATGGATGCCCCATTGCTGCACCCGGAAGCTCACTCCCTCTCCAATTCCAGCCATGCTGCCTAGAGTAGGAAGCTACAACCTGTTATGAGCTGTATTCCTTCCTGTGGAGTTTAAATATGGCCAATTCCCACCCTTTGCCTTGTTTGGGTGGTTTTGAATATGCTGAGCTAAGCTAAGCTATGGGCAAACCTGCTTAGCTAAAGTTGGCATTGCTTAAAGGGACAGGTTCAGCACTGCTTACCAATGGGCAAATCCACTTAGCTCGGCTACTCATTGCTTAGCAGTTATATTTACACAATGCTTACACCTGGTAAGCAGAGCTGTGAAATGCTTAGCATTGCTTATTTTTCATTTTATAGGCTATTTGCTGTATGGCAGTGATTCATCATTCATTACATATTATAAATTTCTTTACTGTCCCTGACACCCTCCAATATGCTTTCATTACATTTATTCATGTGTGACTATACTGTATGGGACACTTATGTTTATATGGGGATTTCACCACTTTATTACATTGACACCTCACATCTGGACCTAATGCAGGACTCTGGTTAATAAATATATGTTATTTAGTAGGTAATACTAAAAAAATGTTTATGTACTGCTTTCACATGTAAAATGTGAATAGGTTGCAGTGGGGATCAAACCAGGAATGGCTGTTCACAAAGTGTATGCACTAACCACTACACTATTGCAATACTGTTTATATTGGATGTCTGTTGCTATTTAACTTCTTGTGCTGTTTAGGATAGACTATGCATACTTAAACAATGGGCACACCCATGCAGCTATGCTTAAACTTTATCGCATTTATAAAAAAAAGTTTTGTTGTGTTATTTTATCTATACCCTTCAGAATATCCCTGCTAATGCTAAACCTGTTATTTTATCAGCTTTATACTTCATGGTAGGCATACCTCTCATCCTCTTGGAGCAAAACCTCTGGACAAACCCTAAAATGCTGGGGACAGATTTTAAATATTGCTCTTACAAACTTAGTCAGTTGATGATAGGTCTTGCATTATCATGGGTTTCTGAAAGATGTGGAGTCTTTTAAACTCAAATTTTGTAATTTTATTTAATTCATTACATCCGAGTGACATCTCCAGGTGTTTCTGCAGTTACCTCCTACTGCTCCTCTAGGCGTCAAATATTACTTGTTCATACTTGCATTAATAATTCCAAAATTCCAAAATAATAATTCCAAAATCAAATATTACTTGTTCATACTTGCATTAATAATTCCAAAACTATGCTACATGCAAAGCATCAGAATATTTTATCTTGAAGCATACATGATGGCAAACACAATTGTACTGATATTTGACCTCTGTCAATGAGGTGTAGGTGTGAGTGTGTGCATGTGTGTGCCTTCTGTGGAAGGTTTGGTGCCGGGCTGGCAACTCGACACCGTAAAACTCCACTGCCAATCATGAGCGGACAAGGTGATCCACTGTGGCGACCCCTAACCGGGAAAAAGCCAAAAGAAGAAGAAGAAGAAGAAGTAAGGTGATAACTTCATTTTTAAAGGTTCAGGCCACACCCACTAGTAGTTAAAGGTACACACTCAAAAGACTTGTACTGGAGGGGAATAAGTAATGGCTTCAATCCTCAGCTATTTTCCAAACAGGTACAAATTTTAGGAGGAACACACCAAAAATATGAGACAAAACTGTGGACATTCTGCAAAAATCTGTACAGTTGAGAGGTATGTTTAAATCCTGATGTGTTGGGGGTGTTATGAGCATTCATGCTCATTTTAATTGCTGAAAGGCAATTCTGGAGTGCAGGGGCATGTGTATTGTGAGAGGTCTGCTCTCAGGCACACCCCCTGCACTCATATATGGCTCCTTGTTAGTTTAAGAGCACAGGTAGAACTCCTTCATGAATATGCAAGGCACGCTGCCGTGATGTACAGGAGCAGTTTTATTCCTGCACGGCTGCTTGCTGAATCCCAGGGTTTGTTTTTCTTTTTGCAAGGACAGATTCACTTTAGCTCACAGAAGCACATATTACTGATATTTGTATATGTAATATATTTTGAGGAGGTAAGCAGTCTTGGATTTAAAGCTACTGTTTTAGACATGTGCTTGGGCAATTTCTCTTTGAAGAATTGTACTTTGAGTAATTGTAGTCCAAGCTGTATATTCTTTTCTCTTCTTCTCACTGGCATTTCTTTATTAACATCACAAACATGGTTATGGCAATATTTTCACCAGTGTCTTTTCTCCTGTCAGGGGGCATTATTTATCTGGCATCCTTGTGGGGAAAAAAAAAAACATTAGATATTTTTTTCCTTTCTCCTATCCCTGAATTGGCCTACTTTATCACATATATAGCCCCAATAATTTTCTAATCTGGAGTTTTGTACAGAAAGGCCACTTTCTCATCTCATTCTCACGGCTCGCCCTTCATTTCAGGGTGTACATAAACATCTAGTTACACATTACATCTATACCAAAGGGATAAAGGTCACACAGACAAACCATTCAGTAAAAACTGCAAAATAAACTCAGCCTGGATAGAGATTTCACTAAGTGAGGCTCATGGGATTTATGCAAATTACCCCTTAAGGACATTATGTGTTTCATCTACATGGCTTCTAAATGCCTATGACTTTTTTACCAAGTCATGTAGCTGAATAATAATAAATAATGCTACCTGACAGGAGTTTTTACTGTATGTAGTTACTCATCACAGAGATTTGTTTGCAATATTTTTATCATTTTAGGGGCTTCTTTTCAATTATCTGGCCCTAATTATACTTCATCTTGAGTGATGTGTTAAACTACTGAAATGGATGTTCACTGTCTGTTTAGGCCATAGACTACTTGATTTTATAATCATTCTTATTTGCTTAGTTATGAAAAATCAAATAAAGGAATAATGGAAAACTGTCAGGAAAAAACTCTTGCCTGAAATGTAAGTGTAATATTAACTACTTGGCCTGTGTGGTACCCCTTCAAATCCTTATGTAGTCACCTGCTTACACACCCAGTCTCTCCTGTCAGTCTTTTTTCAGTTGCTGAATGAGCTTTTTTATGGATGCCACACCTTCTCTCTCTGCAGCTGTTAGGCTGATGGATCTCATATTAACTCCATACTGAGACACACAGTGAATGTTGGCCACTGTTCTCTTGATACTTCATGTTAAATGTACGCATCTGCTGTTCTAGTACAAGAAGCTAAAGGGAACATTGTGAAGAAGTACCACTACAAACTGTGTTTTCTGGAGCTATGTATATGCTCTGCATTATTAAGGGGCTAAATCACTACACCATGTGCTTACTCGTAGGGGATGTAATGTCACACATTTGCCTCAAGATTAAAATAAACTAAAATAATGAAAGTTAAAAAAAATCTTCAAGTGTCGTAACTGTTATCATTAATTCAATGCAATTGCAGAAGTAATTAATTAGGTGTGAATTTTATATTTAGGAGTCTTTTTAAATATTAACAATGCCACACTTAAATGTAATGAATTTAAAACATAACCTTTAAAGATACCCTTCTGTTATACCTTTCATGCTTGCTAGTATGCATGCAGCTTCTGAAACTTTTTTTTATATACTGCATCCTCATGAATTTTGCTAACTGTAAATAGAGAAAGATGCTACACCTTGTATGTACATACTGTTTGCTTATAGATTCAGTATTCAGTATCCTGCATAATCAGGGCAAGAGAACATGTTCTTTGGTAAACTAGTCCTGTACTTTGTACATCAATTAGCTTTTGATTTTTTTATAGAAATTACATAGTTAAATGCTGTAGGCCTTCAAAAGGGGAATGAAGACATGATTCCCTGTATTTTTGCACCAGTTCTGAAGTTATGAAATTTTTTACTGTTTCGGTGAAATGTGTTGATTAAGTTTACTGTTCTTTCAGTCATATATTCTTGTGTTAACAAGGTTACCTAAGCTATTTGCTGCATCATTGCATCTAAGCCAGTGTTTGTTTCTACAGTAACCAGTTTGTTTCCTTCCTGAAATGGTCACGGAAATCATCCTTTTTCCTCCCCTGGCAACAGTCAGCTGGGAGGCAGGGCAACACCAACACTACCCACAAGCCCTTGCTAATGTGGTGTAGCTGCCTTCTGATGTAGGCAGCTTGGGCAGAGTCTAGTTACATTCCTGACCCACTTTCTGATTCCCTCCCAGGAGAAGCATCAGTTAACGCGACTAGTAGTGTAGACAAATAAAAAAAGCAGCAGCACACTTCCAGTATTTCTTTTCCAGAAAGAATCAGGTACTTGTATTTGTTTCCAGTCAGTGATGATATTAAAGTTCACAAAACAGCAGTGTGACAGATTCTAACTGCTCCTGAGAATATTTCTAGATTCTGTAAGTGTCTAATTGAGATTTATATAAAACCTTTGCAAGACATGCACCACACGTTTCTTTTTATAGCTACTTTGTAAAGTAAAACTCTTCATCTTGTATTTTTTCATGTGATCACTTTATAATTACTTTTTTATCAATTTTAACACAGAATGCAAAATATTAGTAAGAAACATGAATCTCCACCCAAATCTCACATATTTTCAACCTGGAGACTCATTTTCTAACTTTCTTTTCTTTATAATCACTTTCCTCGAGACACCACCCCTTTCCCCTCCCCTTAGCTGTCTGGTTGCATGATCTGAGCACCTGCTTGGATTGTCTTGATCTTTCAGTGATTTATTGTAGTCAGGAAGAATGCCATAGCTTTTGGTGAGTATAATGTGTGAACCTGGTAAACAAAGCAACATTTTACACTCTGATGTATTTCAAATGTCACAGGAAAATGTAGTCATAACATGACCATTCTGAAGCAGGCTAAAAAGTTATTTTAAAACTATAATTACTTCTGTAACTACTTACAGAAGAACAGACCTTGCAAAAAATAAAAAATAAAAACAGACTTTGCGTGCACTACTTTTATGTCTGATTTGATCTCATGAAAAGCATTTCAGTAAAATGTTAGAATTCATTTTATTTTATTCCCCCAGTACCAAAGAACCACCATCGCCCAGTATTCATATCTTTGCTATACTACCCCCCCAGCAACCCCAAATGGGTACAGACATATACATTTACATGCATCAGCCAATGAAGCACTCAAGTGGTACCCTAAAGCCATAGTCGCCATCATCTCCTGATCTCATGACACAGGCACATGGAATGGAGGCTGACAAACAGTAGTTGTGGAGGATATGCTTGTATAATAGTGCTATATTTTTTTATTGGTGTCTCAGTTTAGTGAGTGAATGTATGTATACCTCATTAAATCACTTTTCTCAAGAATAATGTTGGAACTCACAGATGATAACAGAATATACAAGTCTAATACAAAAACTAAGGCGAGACCAATAGACAAAATCAATGGTGCTGCAGAGTTTTCTCTAAAACATCAAGAGATTAAGTTTTGCAAATATTCTGTCAGCACATTCTAAATAAAGGAAAGTGAAGAGGGTTCCTTTTGCACTATGTAACCTCGGCAACCCCAGCAGTATAATGTTTCTTAGCATTGCTGACTTGAAGATAATGGGATCTGGTGATTAATGGTAATTCTAAATATGTACATGCAGTGCATTTGTGACTTGTTGAGCCTCAAATACATTAAAGCTGAACTCAAGTTTTATGCAATTTTTCTTTAATTTGTTGTGGAATTTATTTTACAGTGCTACAGTGCTTTCCCTTTCTCTTTCTCTTTCTCTGTCTGTCTGTATATCAGTCTATCTTTCTATCTATCATTCTATGGCTATGTTACTTTTTGTCATGCATTAGTTTGATTAAAATGATGATTGTCATCTTTTTTTTGATCAATTCAGATTTTTGAGGGCTGTACTGGATTCCTAGCAATGCTTTGGTGTGAACAGTGGGGGAGAGAATTTTTTTCCATTTCCCCGTTGTTTTGCAGTCTCAGAGTTGGTATATGTATTTTACTGTGGGTGGGGTTGAGTTGCCCTGGTAGGTGGCTTCTTTTCAGGGGAGACACAAAGTGGCATTTATATTACTAGATAAAATTTGGTCAGAACATTGGGGAACTTTCTCTACTCTTTTTTGAAAGGTGCCATGGCATCTTTTACAGCCACCTGAGCTACCAGTAACTCAAGCAGATGGGACATCATTTTGACATCTCATTTGAAGGACAGTATACTCAGGAGTGCAGCATCACCTTTTTTTTTTGTTAGATGAATTGAGCTTTTATGTGCGTGTGTGTGTGTGTGTGTGTGTGTGTGTGTGTGTGTGTGTGTGTGTGTGTGTGTGTGTGTGTATAGATTCATAGGTACTTACTAGGCTATTGATCAGTGGGGATCTTTAGAAGTCTAACCATATATTCCCATGAAATTTTAAGCCCTTTTATTTTAATCACAAATAACCCAGAGATGAACATAACATTTATATGCTGCTCCTCTCAGTGAGGGACATGGGTGCTTAACAAGGAGAGAATTTACCTTTACTCATCCGTTTGTCCAGATTATATTTTAATAGTGTAAGAGAAGTATTTTGCTTTATGTGGAGATGAAGACCATTTCAAAGAAGTAGCATCATCTGTGATACACATCTATCCCTCCAGCATGTTTTATTTATGTTACAAGAGATTTAGATCTATTCAGTGGGTGTTTATGCTCCCATTGGACTTGTGCTGTGCAATGAAAAAGCACTTTCTTACAATAGTTGATACAAGGTGATTGATGAGCCATTCATTGTCTGCCTAGGTTCCCAGGCCACTAACTTGAACCACTCAGGCCATAAAACACAAATGCCACTCTCCAAGATACATACCTCAGACCATGTCTTTATTCACAAGCCCAAACTGTAAGAATCTCTCCCGCCTGAAATTAAGGACTCATCCTCTTATTCCAAGTTGCATCCTCTAACACCACATTTAGTTAATCAAGCAAAATGTACCACTTACTTCTTAGGTCATATCACTTAAGTCTACTTTAATTTTTCTCCAGTTTAACTCAGCCACTAGGATCCTTTACTCCTTTCCACATTTCAAATTTATTTTAGTCTAGTTTCTCAAATATTCTGAAATGTTTGTACATATTGTAAATTAATACATTGGATGCACTATGTATCCTAAGCATTTCTCTACCATTGTACTGCTTTGGTGTCACTTATATGTTGATGTACTCATCTATTTTGTATGTCTTGTCAGGTTTTGGCCGCAGGATAAGACTGAAATTAATCAGAATTGATCAGTGCTCTACTCCAGCAAACAAATTCAAATAAATTAATAATGAATAAATATTTACTCTATAATTGCTTATGATCAATTTCCACTGGGTCTTTATTATAACATCGAAGTCTTAAAACTTAGAATATTATAATATCGAACCCTATGACTGAATGCTGAAAATAGTGAAGCTGCAGAATATCGAATATTTTCCTAGGGAAAGTATTCATTGAGCCGTTTCTGCAGCTTCGCTATTTCCTCGACTGTGGAGCGAAGGTTATGGACCGGGTTAAGGTAAGTGTGTGAACAGATCGGGTTAAGGTGAGTGTATGACAGTTAGGGACCTTACTTTTAGGGAGCGGGTAAGGTGAGTGTGCGATAGGGACCTTAGGGTTAGGGAGTGGGTAAGGTGAGTGTGCGATAGTTAGGTACCTTAGAGTTAGGGTTGGCTTAAGGTAAGTGGATAGCTAGTAGTGTATGTATGGTTTAGTGTAGGGTTTTCTAAGTGTATGTGTGTGGATTATTTATTTTGGTGTGCTTGTGTTATGTGTATGTTTGTCAGAACAGCAAATTTTTTCTCTGGGAAAAAAAATTCGCTATTCTGAGTGT
>NC_056731.1:417826961-418006961 GCF_019279795.1 Protopterus annectens
ATATACCCTGCCCTTTTTACAGCTCTGGCCCCAGAATGAATAAACAATGAATGATGAAAACAAAAAGGGTTCTAGAACAGGGGCACATGGTATTCCATAAGAAAGATTTACATTTTAGAGGTAAATAATTTGGAAGATTCTGTTACTTAAGTAATTCCAGAACCAGAGCACTGGGCCAATGAATCCAAAAGACGTTAATTCATTAATTGTCATAATGTGGATTACAGTTTTGAAATCCTGCTTTTAGTCAATAAAGGCTGCACTAGTGATGAGACTATTCTCCATATTTGTTAGTATTTAGCTTGTTGCTGTATAAGTGGCAGCAATTGTACTGATTATTTGATGGAATCTGTATTGTTTTGGGTAAGGATATTCACTATAGTCACTGTACTCTTTTTGTGTTTGTAAACTCTGCAATTCTATTCCTCCTGAGCTCCATAGTCAACATGTTTATCAAACAGCTAAAAGAACACCAGCAGTTAACTGTTAATAACCATACTGCACTTACAATTGTAATGTTACTCTTCTCACAACATAAGCTCTCTTACTCTGCACTCGTCTACTCTTCCTTATCTATACTTAGTTATCATACTGTCTGCCATTCTATCTGCTTCATACCCAATCCATTGACAAAACACTATCTCACACCTGTCTATAAGTACTATAAACTTTACCTTTTTCCTTTCCCTGCTACTTACTTAATTTCTGCACAACTTCTGGTACTATCAGAGTATCTAGGCCATGAAAAAATTATATTAACTAGCTCAGACAAAAAAGTAGTTAATTTGTATATTTTATATTTAAATATATGTTCTTTTCTGTCATATCTCATGTCAGTCCTGATAACTTGTTCTTTCTATTGGCTACTGTAGACAATTATCTATGTCTCTAATTCCTATGTAAACTTTTATCGTCTTGGAACTTTTCTTCCCAGGCCTCTTCTGAAAATGGGTTATTGGCTCAGTTAAACTATCCAAGTACTGGATTATGTTCTGCTGCCATTGGAATTGCATTATGTTCTGCAACCACTGGAAATGGATTGCATTCTGCTACCATTGGAATTGCATTATGTTCTGCAACCACTGGAACTGAATTGCATTCTGCTACCATTGGAATTCCATTATGTTCTGCTACCATTGGAATTGGATTATGTTCTGCTTCCATTGAATTGGATTACGTTTTGCTGCCATTGGAATTGGATTATGCTCTGCTACATCTAGAACTTGATTATATTCTGCTAACCTTGGAATTGCATTATGTTCTGCTACCAGTGGAACTGCATATATTCTGCTACCACTGGAATTGGATTACATTCTGCTACCATTGGAATTGGATTATATTCTGCTGCTATTATGTTCTACTACGACTGGGGGTGAATTATTTTGAGGGTCCTGTGATGAACAAAGTAGCAACCACCACAATAACCACTGCAGAATAAATAAAGAACTTTTAATCTCTCTGACGTCTCGGCTAAGAGCCTTCAAGGAGTATCAACTCTGAACTGTCTATGTTTTTTTTTTTGTATTATTGACAATATTAGAAAACATTACAGTTCTTGGCAAGCATATGCAAAGTTGCATAGTAGTTACCAAATGTTTTCATAATGTCTTGCATAGTACAGAGAGCTATAACAAAATGGTGAAAGGTTCAAGCTGTTGGGGGGGCAATTAGCAGCTTTTGAGGGTGCAGGAGTACAGTACTGGCATTGACCTATGAAGCTGTGATGGTATTGTGGCTTTGTAAGTGAATGCCATCACTGGATTTGCAGTTAGAACTGAAGCTCAGTGGGTGGTGATAATTGTACCTTGGTGTTTCTTACAGTTGTAGGAAGTTCCTTGTTACAGGTATGGGAGCATAAACATTTTTTTTGGGGGGGGGCTTAACTTTGAAATACTTTTTTTTTTTAATTTTTGTTCATCAGTTTTTAGTTGAAGGTTTGCCACTTCTTGGAACTAGTGAGGGTGCCAGATGACTGGTGAGGGTGATAGATGACTGGTGAGGATTTTAGATGAATGGTGAGGATGGTAGATGACTGATTAGGATGCCAGATACATGATGAGGATGGTAGATGACTGATGAAGATGCCAGATGACTGGTGGGGGTGCTAGATGACTGGTCAGGATGCCAGATGAATGGTTAGGATGCCAAATGGCTGGTGAGGGTGCTAGATGACTGATTAGGATGCCAGATGAATGATGAGGATGGTAGATGACTGATGAAGATACCAGATGGCTGGTGAGGGTGCTAGATGACTGGTCAGGATGCCAGATGAATGGTGAGGGTGCCAGACGACTAGTGAGGATGGTAGATGACTGATTAGGATGCCAGAGTACTGGTGAGGGTGCTAGATGACTGGTCAGGATGCCAGATGAATGGTGAGGCCACTAGATGACTGGTGAGGATCCCAGATGACTGGTGAGGGTGCTAGATGACTGGTGAGAATGCCAGATGACTGGTGAGGGTGTCAGATGACCTAGGTATGGTCTTGTCCTGTCATCCTGATAGTTGTCTGTTTCTTCTACTGCTTTGTCATAAATGTTATGTAATTTTCTCCTGCTAAGTGTAGCAAAGCATCAGAATGTTCATAGTCTTCACCTGATTCTTAGATCTATATCTCTCACTAATGTAATTTTAGATATAATGGGCTTTGTTTGTTTTTTATAATGAATATTTGAGAGCAGTCACATTTCTGAAACTAAATATGCTTATTCCTTAAAACTCTGAATTACTTGCATTTTAAAAGTCATATATTACAACTCTTAGAGTGAGTTTGTGTGTGTGTGTGTGTGTGTGTGTGTGTGTGTGTGTGTGTGTGCGTGTGTGTGTGCGTGTGTGTGCGTGTGTCTGTGTGTGTGTGTGTGTGTGTGTGTGTGTGTGTGTGTGTGTGTGTGTGTGTGTGTGTGTGTGTGTGTGTGTGTGTGTGTGTGTGTGTGTGTGTGTATGTGTGTGTATGTGTGTGTGTGTGTGTGTGTGTGTGTGTGTGTGTGTGTGTGTGTGTGTGTGTGTGTGTGTGTGAAATTGCTGGTCATGTTTAATGCTCCTGAGCGCTCACCTTTGAAGCTGACACAATCAAACAGCTAAAAAAAATCAGCAGGTAACTAGTAAAAACCATACTGCACTTACAATTTTAACCCTACTCTTCTCACAACATTAGCAAATCCGAAGAAGAAATGCAATGCTTAACCTCCATAGGAGCTGGGAAATGGTGATGTAAAGAAGATTTCTTCAGATGCTCCCCAGAAAATAAAGGTACATTAATAACTTTTCTTCTACACTTACCATTTATTTTTACTTGCAATCCCAGTACATCCTGCCTTTACCAGTTTTCTTCACTGTAGACATGTGACTATCCAAGTGAAGCACTCATTTGTTTCACTGAGACTGGAATGTAGTATACACTGTGCCAAGAGTTCCTGGTGCTTGATGTGAATGTATCTCCATGGTCATTACTCATAGACACTTTTCAGCAGCAATGTCAAATGCAATAATTAACTCTGACCTTTTATACTGTCTTTAAATGTTACGATGTTGCACAATTGAAATTCAAAGCATATTAAGGACTTCAGTGAATTCACCTTCAAACAGTCTATCTGTCATATCCAAACCTTGTTTAAACTGAGATAGACTTCATATTCTTAATCTTTATAGAAAACAAGTGCTACCAACTACCAGCTGCAAAACTCTTAATGTTACAATTCAGCCATATGAGTTTAACCAAATAAACTTTCAACCAATATACATTTCCAATAATTAGTCATTCAGTCAACTAAATAACAAAAATAAATTTTCAGCATAGCAAATATTTAACTACATGCAGGTGTCCTGTTTATGAATAGTCTGGGAATCACAAACTAAACATGCTACTTAGATCAACTGAAAATACAGTGGTCACAAACATCACATATGATCCTCTAATCAACTAAAAATACTGCGGACAAACATAGTACACGTGAACCTCAGATCAACTAAAAATGCTGTGGCCAAAAATAATAGATTGACACTTTCGAAATCAGTTCAGCATTCTAAACTGCAAAACAAAATTAAAATCTATCGGAAAAAGATTTTGTTAATTCCCAATCCCATTAAACACACCAAATTGCTATATCAGTCAGAGCTTTATGACCATTAATAGCACTCCAGGACCAGCTGGTATTCAGGAAGATATAGTGTGTCCTCTTCTGAACCCAAAGTTGGTGCATCAGACACTAGGCAGATTTGCTGGATAATCTGCCTTATTTCTGTGTGAACGTCACACTTAGTGCACTGCCTGCTATATCAGTATAGAACTGTCGAATATAAGAATCCTCTTGACCAGGTTGCCTTGGATGCAGCGCACACTGCCAAACTTCATATATCAGTAAGTTCATGTAACTTTAGTCACATTCATCTTGATATATAATCTCTAAGCATATATCAAAGTAAATACCCAAGTCTCTTTCTGCAGTATTGCTCCAAACATGTAGCACATTTTCTGTCATATTCTGCAAAATATTCAAAACAGCTTTCTAGTGTAATATTATCACAAAAAGTCAAGTTTTTTATGTTTGTGTAACACATATTGCACCGTGCATATTAATGATACCTGTTGACTCACCTTAAAAATGCTTTTGAGAAGTTTATGTAAATCAGAATTACAGCGATACCACTCCATAGGACAATGCTGCTCCAGTTTGTGGGCTGCTAAGAAATAAAACCTGATGTAGCACTCCATTTGCTTTGCCAGCATTTATGTATTTCCTTGTGTAGTACTTTGACAGTGGTCTCCTTTTAGAGTGAGACAAAGACAAACATAATAGTGACTGAGCTGGATTAAACATTGGCTAGGTCTTCTCAACATTCACAGACATTCTCAGGAGTGGAGCAGAGTATCACCAAAGGCATAATAAGCTTTCTTGTTGCTGGACTCATTACCTTGTGACCTTGTGCAAACAAGGACAACTGCCATGACAGCACCCCTGGGTACGTATCTTTAGCTGCTTTTATGTTGCTGTTTTGTAGTTCTGTAAGGTGTTGTGCAGTTTAACATTTGCTTGCTTCCCCTTCATCTTCATCCAGTGTAACCTGGATAAAATTTCAACTCATCAAGTTAATTTCACCAAACTGCAACTTATCATTTACTGCTGTCTCTGTGGAATCTGTTTGCCAATGCCACTTCAATTTGTAAAACAGGAATAATTTAAGATATGTTCTGCTTTTCATTTCTCCTATATGTGACAACAGAGTTAGTATTTTTAAATATGGTTATTGTAGGACTGGGAACTCGGGGGCTTCCTCCTGCAAAAATAATTTTATTTATTTTAAACTGATTTGCGTTATTCCATTTGAAGCTTTGAATGGTGTTGTCTTCATGAGACATAATGGAACATTTAACACTATATACATTGTATTATATATTGTATGACCGAACTGCTTAACAGTGAGCATGTGCATATCATATTTTAAATATACTGCAAAGGACTTACACAAAAGTTTTACATTAACAATTTTTGTCACGGTCCTAATAAAACACAGACACCCAAAGACATTTGATGACCTTTATTGTAATGAAATTGAATAACAAACATCAAACTTTATGGAGGCACACAGAATCCAAAATGCAACAGTAAGACAGTAAACATAAGGGCAGCGTACCTGCTCACCCTGAATAAGCAGTGTCCCCCACTTGCTCACTTATCTTAGTAATCATAAAGGCAGCGGCCCCACTCACCTTAATATCATCATCAATTCCATATTTTCATTCCAAATCATAGTAATCCTGAAGGCAGCATCCATGCTCACCTTAATATCATCATCAATTCCATATTCCCATTCTAAGTCATCCACCATCAAATCACCATCTCACTTCCAAGTATCCTACTGAAAGGAACAGAAGAGGGTCAAGCCTGACCCTCTTCTCCGCCCCTCAAGCCATCACCAAAATGGGAGGGCTGGGAGGGCAACAAGACCACATCAAAATGTGCTTACTCATACCAATTTCCCCAACAAAACCTCTTAAGACCTTCCCCTTAGCCTTACCTCACTTCCTCCCTCAGCTCACACCTAATTAACTCTTTCCTACCCGCTCTCTATCCACACAGACCTAACCTACCTATCACCGTACTCCCAGCTCCCCCCAACACTTTACTCATCCAAGGTCGTCCCGTGACAAATTAGTCTGTACCAAACTTCACTTCATATCAGTTAAGCCGATATGAAGACATTTCAGATATGTAATAAAGTTCTGTTTAAGCAAAGGTCATGGTTTTTCAAATTGTATAAGTTTGGTCCAAAGATGTAGCAAGGGAGAATGATGCCTTGAACACACACCCAGTGTGCATCCCCAGTGTCTTCTGAGCTCTCACACTAGCCCTGTCCTCCCCCTCCTCATAGTAAAGCTGTCCTGGTGGTAGTAAGTGCTGTTCTGAAATACTAGAAGCATATTGTGATTGGAGAGGTGTCATTTTGCATTGCACTTTATAGCAACAGAGAAGTAACATACAGTATTTTTAAATAATTCTAGACAGCAGTATAAAGCACTGTGTTACTTTTGTGACTGGAACTTTGACATTCTATTTTGCCATTTATAAAGCATAGTGCACATTGCCAGCATAGTGCTCTTCTGTGCTAATAAGTTCTATTTTGAAACATCTAAACTCTACTTCTGTATATGGAGCTGTGACATTTGCAAAGGGATTCTAAGTGGAGCTGTGATGTCATGCATTGTATTTGATAGCAACAGAGAGTAACATGCACTAGTAAAACACATATGTGCACTTATGCCAAGCTACACAATGAAAGCAACATATTACTACCATGTGCCGAAAAAGCCCTATTTTGAGATGCCAGATGATGGGGGAAGGGTTACCAACTGCAACTGTGAAATTTTGCATTGTACATTATCACAAATGAGAATTATTAGTGTAAGTTCTCCACCTCCATTCAAAAACTTAGAATATTTGTCTCTTTCTCCCTCTATCACGCATACTGCATCAGAGCAGCAGAAAGGGAAATTTGCCAGGTTATGAAGTATGGTAGCAAAAGTGCAGGGACTTATGTCCACAGAAATGTCAAAAGGAATCAGGGGAAGTTAAAAAAAAGTTAAAATAAAAATAAAAGGTATTGATTTTTCTGCCTTTGTTACCTCCTGTAACCTTGTGCCCAGGACAGCAGTTCCATTTGTCCTGTCCTTCCAATGGGTATGAGATTTGCCCAGAGTCACTGCTGTTGGGTTGCATTACGTCAGTGGTAATAAATAATCAGGTTTTGTTTGTATGCATTTGCAAAATTTAGAAAGAGAGGAAGAAGGGCCCAGCATGTATACAGCTTCTTCATACTGTGCTATTCAGTTTTCCTACAATAACCGGGGAATCTTCTGCATGTTAATTTTGTTCAGCACTAATGTGAAGTGCTTTTTTCCATTTTGTTTTTTTTTAAACAGCTTTATTGAAAACATTACTGTAATAAACAAATATTTTGAAAAAGATTGAACAAAAAATGATTTGAGTACAATAAAAATAGAAAACATTATTATAATAATTATAATAATATAGAACTATATACAATGCTGTTCACTATATATCAAACAACAAAATCAGTTATAGTAATATTTTTGTAGAAAAAATATAAGAAAAATATATAGAAGATAAAGAAAAAAAGAAAAAGAAAGGAACGATTACTGCATTAATCATTAATCTTGTTCTTTAACTAATAGTTCATGTATGTCTTTCCATTGATAATATAAATTTGTATTCCTCGTAGATTGGATTTAATAGTCAACATTTCTAACTTAGATATTTCCAAGAGAAGACCTTTAAATTCTTTAAGTGAATGAATAGATGAAGACTTCCATTTTTTGTAATTATTTTCCTGGCAATGGACAATATAGATCATAGCAAAGAATATTTGCTTTTCTTTATACAGTCTGGAAATGGTATGTTGAATAATATAAGTGATTTGGTGAGTAAAAAATATCTGTAAATATCGCCTTTAAAAACATATTAACTTCTTCCCAAAATTTCTTTATTAATAGACAATCATATAATATATGATTCCAATCAGCATTTATTTCTGTGCTACATTTCCAGCAAACAATATCTTCTTTAGTTATCTTACTCATTTTTTGTGGAGTGAGAAAGGATTTATGTAAGCTTTTTCTACATTTTTGAACTGCAGCTGAGACACAGTGTGGATGTAGCATTTCTGAAAGCATGTGTGTTAGGTGAGATATATAAAGAAACACCCTTACTATGAGTGCTCATGCCACACTAGCTCACAACACATTTGCTTGTTGCGAATGCCTGTGAACGGCAAGTGTTCCATCTACTACTTGCCCAATCCTACTTAATTATTTGGTCATTCCTCCACCTGAACCAACTGAAATGCATAATCCTACCAGAACACGACCTCTAACCTTAAAACTCCAACTCAGTCTCTAGCCTTAAGAAAAGCATTCCCCTCACACTCCCTGACTATAAAGTCCATGATTCTCCCTGGCCTTCTAAACATAAAGTCCGCTGTCACTCTGTAAACCTAAAACTCAACTCTTACTCCCTAAACCTAAAATCTCCTCCAGCTCCTTAAACATAAAGACCCCATCTGCCCCTAACCCTAAGCTATGCTCATGCTCCCTATGCCTAAGACTTTCCAACGCCCTAAGCCTAAATCCATCTGTTGATTGCTGCCTAAAGTCCTAACCTGCACTCCCACCATCTCCCATTCTCACTTCTGCCACCCTGTAACTTATCTAAACTTGGGCAAGGTGTGACAGTTCCACTGTCCCTCTATACGGCTACTGTACCTAGTGTGTGCAGCATCCCAAGTGAGCTAAAGATTCCCAAGTTCCTGTCTTCAAGATAGTGGTCTTCTTACACCTATGACTTGGAAGCTTGTAGCAGAATCTAAGGAAACATAGCTTTCAGTAGGTGCTTCCATTAGTAAATGTGCCCAAGGTTACTGATTGAGCACTTAGTTAATGGGCAAGATACATGGGAAAACATTTTATTACAGCAGAAGTTGATAGGACCATGCATGAGTGGGTGTAGAATGGGACTCTCAGATACTTGGCATGGTACAAGTGAAGTTTCCAAAATATTTTGGAGTGCATTGAGGAATTTATCTGCTAGGTGGGGGATATAGTGAGGTGTTTTGTTTCATCAAAATTTGTAAGAAGGATAAATGCCTAGAAATGGAAATGTTTAGTTGCATGTATGGTAGAAGTGCAAAATGTTGTTTCACTAAGGTTTTCCAGATGCATGTGTGAGGTGAAAGGAAGTGTGAGGAGTGATGTATGACATGTACTACTTTTTTATGGGAGTATTACCTGATGGTGATGCAATGGTGACTTAGGTTTGGTGTGGCAGAGAATAGGAGGCATTTGCTTATGAATGCATGTAGAAATTGAGGCATTAGCTGTGTAAGAAGAGCCTCACCTGTTTGCCATGACTAAGACCAGAAGGTATTAGCTGGTGAGTATGCTGTGGGATCCTACTTGCAAAATGTGAAGGATGGTGGGAAGCTTTTACTGTTAACCATGCTTGGGTGAACTCATTTTGGAAAATCTTAGAAGGTGATGTGTTGGATGAGTTTATCTTATGGGTACAAGATTAGTACTTAGTTGTTGACTTCTGTTGACTATAATGTAATGGGGATCTTACCTACTGAGAATATTTATGAATCTTGGTTACTTTGATCGGTGATGCTTGAAAATTGTGTTTAGGCTTACAGACACGTTTTCAAAATGCCAATATCTAATGGTTGTTGACCACAGGAATGTGGCTGTTTCATGGCCGCTGTTTACTGGAATGTATAAAACTGACTGTGTTCCATAGTTAAGTGGACACTGGCACACATGCCTGGGAATGTATACAGCTAATTGTAGTTCATGGTACTGTGGTTATAAAGTTGATTGTCCACAGTAATGTTCACACTGGCACGCAGGCATCAAATGGTATTCAGCTGGTTGTGGTCCATAGTAATATGGACATTGGCATACATTAAGATGTCAGTGATTCAGGTTTGCCAGCCTCTCATATGTGGAAAAAGAGATCTGCAGTGTCTGAACAGATGTGCACATTCCACATATGCAGGAAATACAGTCCTGATGAACTGCAGTTTGTTCTATTGACTAGGTTCATGAAACACTAATAGACCTAGTCCAAAGACATTTTCAGCCATATTTTGGGCCATAAATTAAGCAACATGGAGAGGTAATTAAATATATTTGCAAGTATAGAAAACTCTTGTAACAACCTCCTGCTGATCAGGACTGAAAGCAGGAATGGTTAAAGAGAGGTGAATTTAAACCAAAAGATGAAAGATTAATATTGGGGGCCCAAGACAGTGGACTACATACAAAGTCCATTACACATGTGGGAGAAACAGATAAATGTAGGTTTTGTAAAACAGAATTGGAAAGAGTCACACATCATTGTGATACACTAATGGCAGAAGGACTGTATACTGAAAGGCATAATAATAATGTGGCAAGACTGTCGTACTGGGGATTGTGCAAACTTTATAACATTGAAGTAGGTGAAAAACACTGGAAACATGAACCACAAAGCATCATAGAAAATTATGAAGTTTACATCACATGGGATCATCCATTATCAACAGTTCAAAAAATAGATGCCAGAAAAGCAGATATAGTAGTCCATGAAAAGAAGACAAAAGTAGCATTGAACATTGAAATTGCTACACCCAGTGACTACAGTATCTTACGTACAGAAGGCAGAAATGAGGGCAATGTGGAAGAAAGATACCCAGACAGTTCCAGTAGTAGTAGTAGGAGCAACGGGTCTTATAAAAAAGAATTTGCAATCATACTTAGATATGTTACTGATACATGTAACTCCATACAAATTGCAGAAGGTGTTATTACTGGGCACATTGCAGGTGCTACAAAGAGCACTTCTGGCTACCATCAAAGATTGAAACAATACTAATTTCATGGACTTTAATCATACTTTGACTTAGGAATGGAGGTCCATTCCTGTCATGGTATTAGAAACCCAAAATACTTGGAGAAATTACAAAAGAGAGTTAGTGCGGGTAAGATACACGAGAAGTAAGACTCTTCTTGCAAATGCCAGTCAAAAATGTCAGTAATACAGATGTTAAATTTGTTAATATGCATTAGTAATGACTGTCAGTATTCAAGTAATAATCCTGTGTAAGTGTTCATTTCACATTTTAAGGTATCCTACATATGCAAAACAAGTATATACAAAGAAAATAGTCCAACAATAAAATTCCCTGATAGACACTAGAGCAGTTCTCAGAAAGCAGCAAAAACAGATTTACTAACAGACTTGATTCTTCTTATCTAGGCAGTCAGGACATAATAGTAATTATTCCTTCATTCATTCATTCATTCCTTCATTCATTCATTCATTCATTCCTTCATTCCTTCATTCATTCCTTCATTCATTCATTCCTTCATTCATTCATTCATTCCTTCATTCCTTCATTCCTTCATTCATTCATTCATTTATTCCTTCATTCATTCATTCCTTCATTCATTCATTCATTCATTCATTCATTCCTTCATTCATTCATTCCTTCATTCATTCATTCCTTCATTCATTCCTTCATTCATTCATTCCTTCATTCATTCATTCATTCCTTCATTCCTTCTTTCATTCATTCCTTCATTCCTTCATTCATTCATTCATTCCTTCATTCATTCATTCATTCATTCATTCATTCATTCATTCATTCATTCCTTCCTTCCTTCATTCATTCATTCTCTAATCACTTAATCCAATTTAAAATCATCACAATCACAAAGGAATGTGAGTATAAGGCTAATTATGGTCCAGACTAATGTTGACATTATTACATATGATATACACTATCCCAGTGCTTATTGGACACAAGACAGAGGAACTAATCTGGGATGGCACACTAATACAACACAGGCCACACATGCTCAGTCTCACACAGAATATACACCTGCAGGCAATTCAGAGGAACATCAGCTCACTTATGACAAGTCTTTTCTGGATATGGGAAGAAAATATATTCATACAGTTTACAAGGCGGAGTCAGTCCCTGGACCATAATCACCTTGTTAATACCTATAGTATAGGTAAAATACTGCCCCCCCAGAAGAGCAAAACAAGCAAGACCCAAGATGAGTTTATGTGCACCTATCTGATGATCAACCTTCACCTTATAGAAACTGAGGACATCGCTCTCTTTTATATGCTATGGAAGATTATTCCAGATTATTCCAGAGTTAGGGGGTAGATTGGGTTGGCTGCTATACTTTCACACACCCCTAGACTATTGAGCAGAGCCTGCAATGTTGGGTGATTTGAACCACTAGCCTCCAGGGATGACTCTTAAATGAGTGCATGTGAGACACATACACAGGCTGGGGATTGGGGGTGGGGGATGGAAGGAACTATTAAACATCAGTGATAATTCTCTCATACCTTAATGACTCAGTAATAGTAAGGAAATTGAGGGGGGAGCAACTAGACACCAGAAGTTACTCACTTGTGCCTTAACAACACTTTATCAGTGCAGAGGTTGGGGAGACATCTAGGCACCATGGATAATTCTATCATGCCTTAATGGTAATTTAACAATATTAGGATCAAGGTGGATCATAAGACATGAGACATCAGGGATAATTTTTATATCTTGTGCCTTAATGGTACTTTAACAGTATACAGGGATTAGGGAGAACACTAGACACTAGGAATAAGTCTTGTATCTCTTGCCTTAATGGAACTTTAACACTACAGAGATTGGAGGAAACACTATATATGGTGTTGGGTATTTTTGTAATTGTTTGAAGCCTAGATGGTACAATGGGGAGACTTGGCATATGATAAAACAATGCATACAGGACCATATTAGGAATGTAGGGAAAGTGATTCTAACTCACTGAATAGCACTGCATGCCTGTCAGCTTTATATTGAAAGAAGTTCTGATTTTATTTGCCCTGTTCTGCATACATCTTATCTTCTAGAGAAGGGATATGGTTAATGCATTAAATAAAACAGAAGTGAGGTTTATTTTAAAATTTGATTTAATTTATTTATGTATTTGATATTTGGGGTCTATATTAGAAGATCGACTGTTTAGGTGATCGAACACCTAAACATCGATCTTCTAATATCGAACCGCACAATGTCGAACATCTCAGGGAAATACGTCCCTTGGCTACAACACAAAAAACATTACTTTACATCTAAATTAAGTGGGGGGCTTTGCCCCCACACCCCCCTAACTAAATATAGCAACTCCGAGATCGCTCAACAGTAGGGAAGTAGCAAACTCTGGCAAATGGCCAAGGGAAATCTTTCCCTTCATTAAATCGGCCATTCAATGTTTTTTGCTTTCGATATTAGAAGATCATTGTTTAGGTGTTTGATCACCTAAACATTCGGTCTTCTAATATAGACCCGATATTTGTTTACCAGGAAAGCCCGAGTGGACCAGAAAGTGCCCATTTTCAACGGAGGCCCAGGGAGAAAAACTCCACAAGCACAATCTTGCGAAAATCAAGTACAGACATTTTAAATCTCAGATTATCATATTACACTACAAAACATCAAGTACAGATATTTTAAATCACAAAGTATCATGTTACACTACAAATCATAAGAGTGAATGAGAATAACATATTGAGCATATGTTTTATAGTAAAGTGCAATGAAAAACAACAACATGAGTTGGAGAAAATATGTGAGGAAAAACTCAATAGTCACATTATTTGTTACATATAGTAGTATGTGATAAATGAGACCTGAAACAATTATAATAAGATATTTAAAAGATATATTAGAGATCACATGATTCTAGAGTTAGTGAGGGGGAATTGAGAGATGTCCTAGTATGAGAGATGGTGTTTATATTGTGGTTACAGAAGGAAGAAGGATGGAGAGTGTAGATAGGTTACTAGGGAGGAAAGAGAAAGAGTTAGAGGAAGGGTCTGCAGAGGTGAAGTGGATAATGTAAGTTAGTGGGAAAAGCAAAAGGAAGGAGTGATGTAGGAGATTTGCGAGGGTTGTGAAGTGTGATTTAGGCTGAAGGGGGTGAATGAAGTATAGTGAGTACGTTTAGCCAGGATTGGCACAGGAGCAGGTCCAAAATTTTGTAAAGTGTTCTTTAAGGGGGCATTTAAAGGTGGGTAGGTTATCAATAGTTGTCAGGGTTAGAGTCTTCAAGTGGCATGAATTTGGATCTTTGATGGCTATCACTAATCGTATTTATTAATATTGATGAATTATCTGTCTGAACATTTATTGGACATTGCATCTTGAATAGATTATGTAGTTTTCCTGTTTTTATGAAATATTTTTAATTATTAACTATAAAACATTTTTTGAAGAGATAGGGTGAAACGATTTTGAGAAATAGTTTACTACATGTTCAAAGGGAGTTGTATAGTGTTGAGTAGTGTATTATTATATTGCAGTAATGTAATGAGGTTGATATTTAGAATATTCATTTTTTCATATTCCTTATTTGGTTAAAGCCAGTCAGTGCCATTTATGGTTATTTGATGCTACATTGGGGTGAAATGTCACAATGTCATGGTTTTCAACATCTGTGTTAAATAATGAAAGATCCTCCTAACCTGCTATGTCACAAGCCTGTTGAAAGGACTTATATCTCGGTAGTCCCATATAATGTTCTTATTACACATTTAAATCCAGAAATCAGGTATAATCTAACTTGTTGCATGATATTCATAACAGCAAATGAGTTGGATTCTAGATTTGGCATTCGTCTGATAATAGCCATACTGCCAAGGTTTTTTATGCTGTTTTGTGTTCTAGATTAAGTAAGACTGGGGGTAATGTAATTTGCTGTTTTTAGACCTACAACAGAGACAGATGAAATTCTTAGCAGTCCTACAAACACACCTAAATATATAATGAGTGCAAATGCAAATTATACATTTTTTTCTTGCATAATGCCCTTCTCATGAAATGGCAGTTTCCTGCAGGATTTAATTGTTTTCCTCTGTCTGGAGCACACAAAGTAGTTAATATTAAGTGATCTCATCATCTGGGTTGATGATAGCTCACTGACTTCCACTTATGACTTTCTTGGTCTACTATGAGAAATTTCAGGTTTTCTTAAGTGATTACTGCAGCAATCCATATGGCAAGCCTTTAACTTCATATTTTACTGAGATGTGATTACCTTAGTCCTGGTGTTGATACCAATTTCTTGGTCAACATCACTTTATCCACTTTCATGTAGATTTTACCATTCAACAAGCTTTCTAGACTTCAACTATTCACATTAAGGAATTTAACCCTATACAACTTAAGAAATAACTCAGACTACACTTTATTAGAACCAAAACTTGTACTTGTCATGACCCTACCTTATTCCAATACTATTCTGTATTACACATTTCCATACAACTTCTCAGCATACTTTTTTACCACTCCAATACTATTACTTTCTACCACAATCTCATACAATCCTCTCAGCGGGTTCCCTACGGTAGACTGACAGCTCGGAAGATCAACAATCACATCACCGAAGCCAGAAGACCGAAGGAGCAGATAACCGACAACTTGTAATCCTGATAGCGAAAACACCAACATGGGAAGCATGTGAGTATGACTCAGTAAGTGTGCGATAGTGAGGGATTTAGGGTTAGGGTGCGGGTAAGGTGTGTGTGCGATAGTGAGGGGTTTAGGGTTAGGGTGCATGTAAGGTAAGTGTGCGATAGTGAGGGACTTGAGGGTTAGGAGCGGATTAAGTGAGTTAGAGTTAGGGTTAGGGTGCGGGTAAGGTAAGTGTGCGATAGTGATGGACCTTAGGGTTAGGGTTTGGGTTAAGGTTAGTGCATAGATAGTTGTGTGTAAGGTGTAGTGTAGGTTTTTAGGTTGTTGGTCTGCTTGTGTTGTGTGTGTGTTTTGTGGAACAGTGAACTTTTTGTTTTGTTAACTGTCAGGATTGTGGTTTGTCAGGCATGTGAACTTTCGTGTTTTTGTGGTTTCGTTCTTGTGGTGTCGGTGTTGTGGTTCTTGGTGTTGTGTGCTGTCGGTTTAGTCTAGTAGACCCCTCTCAGCATATTATCTCCCACATACTTTTCTCTAACATCACATTACACCTCTAGATATCCCTTCCACCCCATTCATGAACTTGCTATACACTTTGCCACATCAGTTATACATCAGGTACAGGAAAAAAAAAAATATTTTACGTACAGTACTTGTTGGTACTTTTAGTGTTACTGATCTTATCCCTGTTATGCTTCTTAACTTATCACTGCGAATTGCTTTAAATTTTACTGCTACTAATAATTGTTTTTAATTGTAAACTAAACTGTTATGTATACTTAAACTGTCTGTAACTGGAGCTTTTTTCCTCGGGTCTCCACTGAAAAAGGGCTCCTGGCCCAGCTGGACTAACCCGGTTAACAAATGTCAATAAATAAATAAAAAATAATTTAAGTAAAACCAGTGGCAACATCCATGTTCCATTATTTGATCAGCTCTTTCAGGAACAGGGTCATAGGTAAGTAAGGGTCTAGCTGCTCTTGTTGACCATTTTAAGCCTAGATAGTTTTCCTTTCAGAGATGAGAATAAAACTCTGTACATTGTGACTTTAAGGTAAACACTTTAACTATTATACCAACCACCAATGTAATATAGGAGATCTTGAACCTCCAGGAGAAGCCTACAGTGAGGATATCATAGGTTATCTCAGTGAGATTGTTCCATTCCAGGTACATCCTGCCTTGATTGAAGTGTTGCATGCAATGGTATGACTATGACTGTTGAGCTTCCGAGAGGAGATGATGGAAGGTAGAACCTCCTACCTAAGGACAAGCTTAGGTTAGAAGAATTCTAGAATGCTTGTCAAACAGAATGTTATATATGTAATGTCTATTAGGGCAGAAATACCTACACAAGACACAGATGGAGACTCACACACAGGGAAGTGAATTTTAAACTTGTTGTGTCTTTCGGCTTATCCCGGCCAGGGGTCGTCACAGCGGAACTCCGGTCCGCTAATGTTTGGTAGTGGATTTTTACATGCCGAGTTATCAGCCCTGATGCACAACCTTAAACGAAGGCATGCCCATTCACGCATGCCTCCACACAGAAGATGCTCTAGCTGAGAATTGAATGCGACAACGTCTTGCTGTAAGGCGACAACGCTACCGCAGCACCACTACCAAAGTAATAATGCAATGGGACATTGAAAACCTAAACAGTGGATAGCAATTAGTTAGGACAGTGCAGGAAACAGCTATAATTTTTTTTTATTTTTTATTTTATTTTATTTGCAGTTTGTTTGCCAGGATAGTCCATTGGGCCATGAAAAGCCTGTTTTCAATGGAGTCCTGGGGAGTAAAGCTCCAGAAAAATACAATGCGGGTTAATGCATACAAAAGGGATCAAAGTACATAAAACATACAGGATGTATGTATATGCATACAAAATGTATGTGTACAGAAATACAAGGAATACAAATAAAGTAAAAATAGTCATTAATAGGATCAAACTGGTACAATGCAAAGAAGATTTTTTTTTCAAAACAATCAAGTTCATAAGAGTTGTCTTAGTTACACAGGTTATATCTTCATTGATAGTTTCTACAGTATCTAAAAGGTAAGCAAATTCCTATAGTTTAATGGAGATATAAAAGTGTAGGAGGCTGTTTTAAAGGTGATTTAGCTTCTAGATGGTTAATAGAGTATGAGAAGATTAT
This sequence comes from Protopterus annectens, assembly GCF_019279795.1. NCBI lineage: Eukaryota > Metazoa > Chordata > Ceratodontiformes > Protopteridae > Protopterus > Protopterus annectens. The sequence goes on from NC_056731.1 coordinate 417,844,640, forward strand.
ATAGGATGAGTGCAAGAGCATATCCATTGTGAAGTTAGGTGTGAGTGAAGTATGGTTTTGAATGAAGAGAGGCTGTTCGTGGTATGGATGAGGGGTGGGAGTGAATTCCAATGGTGTGCAAGAGAGAAAGACATTAAATGTTTGCCTGCTGGGTGGGCAGGTTTATATAGTTCAACTAGATTTTGGGAATTAGATCTGATAAGTCTATCAGGTCGATGCATTTTAAAGGTGGAGGCAAGGGAGGGACAGAGAGAGGGGCTAAAAATAAGTTTGTGTACCTCGACAAGTTGAGTGTAGATGAGGAGATTGGGCAGCTCAAGCCGGTTAGGTTGATTCAGGGCAGTACAATGGTGGGATGTATATCTATGGCCAGTTGCAAATTTTGATATTTTATTGTAGCAAGAGAAGAGTTTTGTTTTGAGGGAAGATTGTAGGTTGGTGAGGATAGAGGCACCATATATGAGGGATGAGATAAGATATGTGTTAGCTAGGGTGAGCCTGGTGGAGGGAGCGATATAACGATTGTAGTGGTAGAACATGCCAATTTTTTATGTTTTTTTATGTTTACTTGTTAATGGATATCGAACTTTAACTGCTCATTAATGAGGACTTCTAGTAGTTTAACACTGGGAACTATTTCGAGAGGAATGTTGTTTTGACTGGTGATTGAGAATGAGGTTTTATCTAGGGTAGTGTTTTTGGAAGTGGTAAATATCATGAGTTTAGTTTTGGTTGCATTGAGTGCTAGATGATTGCCTAGCATCCATTGTTCAGTGGAAGAGAAGGCATCTTGGGTTAGTTTAGATAAGGAGGAGTTAAAGGAGGCAGAGCAGATTATAGTGGAGTCATCGGCATGTTGAATGAGGTTGGTATTAGGTATGGCTTGGTAGAAGTCATTTATGAATATATTGAATAGAAGGGGGCATAGAACTGAACTGTGGGGGATGCCAGTGAGATTGTTAAGGAAAGGGGAGGTGGCTTTTCTCCATCTGACTGCTTGTTGCCTGTTTGAAAGGTAACTGGTAAACCAGTTGATAGTGGAATGGGACAGGTTTAGTTTGGAGAGTTTAGTGAGAAAAAGATTATGAGAGATAGTGTCAAATGCCTGAGAGAGGTCAAGGAGGAGGGTGGAGATGATATGACCAGAGTCATGGGCTTTGTTCACAGTTTCTAGGAAGGAGAGGAGAACTGTGGTGGTGCTATGGCCAGGTCTGAATCCGTGTTGTGTGGGAGTAAGAAGATGGTTGTTTGTAAGGTAGGGTAATAGTTGCAGATGGATGCATTTTTCGAGCAGTTTTGAAATGGGGGATAAGATTACAATAGGTTTAAAGTTAGAGATATTATTATTGTTGCCACCTTTGTGAAGTAGAATAATAAAGGCCTTTTTCCAGAGTTGGGGAACTTGGCGTTCTGAACTAGAATGACTCATTAGAATGCAGATAGGGAGGGCAATAGCTTCTGTGGATGCTTTTAAGAAGTAGGAGGGTATATCATCAGGGGCGTTAGAACCATGCTTCAATTTTAGAAAAAGTTTTTTATGGTAGATATAGAGATGGGGTTTGTGGAGAAGTGGGAAGGTTGGGGATGGGAGATGCTAGGGGAGGAAGGGATAGGTGGGGGTGAAGGTAGGGAAGCTGACTTGGTGGGGAAGGATGTTGTTATTTTAGCTATGGAGTTGATAAAGAAAGAGTTAAATTGGGTGGCTAAGTCTACGTTTGAGTCAGGAGAAGGGTTTTCTTTTTTACCAGGGTTCAAGAGAGAAGAGATTCCTTTCTAGAATTTATTAGCGTTGGTATTATGGTTGGTTTGGAGTGTTGAGAAATATGCTTTACGGTCTGAGATGATTTTTTTTTTACTTTGTTTCGAAGTGTTTTGTATTCATTGAGGGAGATGAATAATATTCTGAGCAGTACATAACAACATTAAAAAAATAAAGTGAAGGAAAAGTCACTGCAGGCTTCTCCTCAGAAGAAAAACAGGCCATTATTTGCTATAGCATCACTGGTAAGACCACACCTGCAGTCGTGTGTGTTCTTTTCTTAGTGCTTGTCTGCATAAGATGCTGTGAACTTGCCAAAATTCACAGAAGAGCAACAAGGAATGGAGGGAAACTGAATGAAGAGGTGGAAAGAAATGTAGACTACCCACTGCAGCAGAAAGCTGGCAGGGAGAATTACTGCTCAACGGGTTCTTAAAACAATGTACAGAAAAAAAATCATGATAATAGTAATGGCTTGCAGAGTTACAACTACATAATCCCAATATTAGCATGACAGAACAAAGTGCACCAGTGAATTAGTGGAGTCCCAAGGGGGAAAAACACCCAAAAAGTAACCATCAGTATAGAGTATTCAAACAAACATATGCACATATCTACATTATTCATTTTAATCTATATACATAAGATACATAGACTCAATAGGACAGTGTATAACATTTGTTCATAAAGTAAGGAACATACCAGAATATTGCATAATAGTAGGTGATGCTGTAGTAGCAGTTATAGGATTTATGTATCAGTATTTAACATGATACATATTTAATGCAAATAGTAGTAGAACAATTCATATTTTGGAAGCATTCAGAAGAGCATATCACATTCCAGTACAGCATATCACCTTCTTGAATCAAATACAATATTTTTTCATATTGACATTTTGCTAATGTTTTGTATTCAGCTGATGGCACACATACCAAGAATATGACTCCTGATTTGAATTCTCTCCTTTTCTGCATTTCCCGAGCTTTTAACTTACTCTCTTTCAGCATGGGCATCACCACTCTTAAATCTTTTTGTAAGTTTGTGTAATGCTCATTAAAACTTCTGGATAATGTTTCCCCTTCTTTCCAGCTGCTACTGTGTAGCAATTCATAGGGTATGTACACACTGGTGCTTGTTTCAATGTTTTATTGAACCGCTCTAATATATCATCTGTTTGTAGATTTTAAACTGATGCATTAACTGTTAAACATGAAAACACAGGCACAATTGCTACATAACCCTTAATATAAAGGGTGTGCCTCACTTAAAGTGTCTCTTTAGGAATACTTGTTCTAGAGAATAATACGCCAATTCTCTTGCAATTGACTTACTATTAGCTTTATATAATGGCAACATTTCTGAAAATTTAGAAGCATATTCTATTATGACTAAGTTATACTGATACCCACAGCAAGGTCTTGTGAATGGCTAACAATGTCCATAGCAATGCATTCAAACAGCACTTCTACAATAGGCATTCAAATCAAATAATATTTAAAACCAGGCTATTAAATTGTTTTCTGACATTCTGCATAGAATAATCAGATTTTTTCTTTTATAACTTCTTGTTAATAAAAATCTACCTTATACTCAGACCTCAGATTCATCTATTTTCAAATGACTTGCAAGTATGTAATTAAAGTTTCAAACTATTGCCCTGTATTAGTAACTGACATAACTTCTTGTTTATTCTTACTGTTCCTACATACGAGATTTTTGCTGAGTTCCAAGTAAGAGTAAGAAGTAGGTCCAACTTGTTCTTTACCATTTCTCACTACCACTTCTATAGTCTCCCTTGTTCTAACTAAGGTGTTATCTTCTCACTCAGCTTTTATAAAGCTGGTAGGCCTCACCTCACTTGTTTCTTTTGAATTGGAGGGTTCAGCTTCCTCTCTGACTTGCGCTGTTATATGTTCTTCCTTATCTAAGTCTTCCTCTACAAATGGTAGTACTAAACAAAAACTGACTTTGATTTTATGTTTTTTTTTTTTTCTCAGCCACATATCCCTGTTGAATATAGACCCTTTTACTTATGCAAACTGACAGAAATGGGTTTATGACTCTGACCAGATTGTGGTTATTCCAGCTCTACTGTACCAATACATTTTTCTTAGTGGCTAAATTGTCTTTCCCCGCACTCTTATATCATTAGATATACAAACTACAACACTCTACAAATCACATCATAAGCAAACTGAAAGTAAACACATAAGTTTTACCCTATTTCATACAGAACAGAAGAAGTTAAAAACAATCATACAACCCTGAAGGGATTAGAACCTTAAACCAATTGCACTAGCACTCTACAAATCGCATCATAAACAAACTGGGACTAAAAACATATGTTTTACCTTATTTCATACAGAACAGAAAAAGTGAAAAACATGCATACAACCCCACAAGGATTAGAACCCTAAACCAACTGTACTAACACTCTACAAACCATGTCATAAACAACCTGAGACTAAAAACATAAGTTTTACCCTACTGTTTCATATTTGACAATTACCTTGCAATGGTACTTCGTTCATTTTAACAATCGATGCCAGCCAAGTGAGATATTTTTTATGTCTATATCAGTAATGCAAAAATGGAGTGCAATGCTGTCTTGTTAGGCAAGGTATACATAAGCAGTGGTGTTAGTGAAAAATAACATTTAAACATGGTAGGTGATGTGAAGACATTCTGAAATATAAATGGTTTTTAGGCATATTTTTCACAACTGCATTAATTTCATAAATGCAGTGTGAGTGTGAGTATGTTCATTTGTGAGCAAATGATGCTATCAGTGAGTGTGAGCATGTTAATTTATGAAGAATCGGCACTATGCTCTTCCTGTGGATCATAAAATATAGCACTGCAAGTACTCAAGGATCAAGTGAGAGTGGACGGAGGGGGCAGGGGTGACAGATGAATTGATGTACAGAAACATTTGTATACTTTTCTCCCTTATTGACATACTGCCTATCAGGTAACCTACTGGACCCCCCCCCCCCCTTGATCTCATCCAGTAGAAACTATATCTTAGCTTGAATTTAATTATGCTGAGGAAGGACACAGGGTAGTTCCAAAACACAGCTGTGGCATTATACACATGTATATATACACATGTATATATGAAAGTATGTGTTAGTGTTGTTATTATTATATTATTGTTGTTATTACTATTCTTCATTATATAACTGTATTGAGCAGCATGCTGACTGTCTCAATTGCAGTACTGACAAATTATTATTATTGCTTATATGGCTCTGCCCTGCAGCAACCTGAATACCTCATTCACAGTAATGACACCTCAGGCATGTATGCCACTGCACATGCAGAGATCTCTGCTTTAGTTCAAACATATTACATGGTGCATGTGTGTTCATACATGGCTGTACAGGTTCCTTACTGTTTCTCAAACACATGTCTTAGACAATAAGTCAAGTGGGCTGAGTTGTCTTCTTCTAAGATAGGTAAGCAGTTGTTGGCCACTTACATTCACCCTCCCAGATGGTTTCCTCAGTGCCCAGGTCACTAACCAAGCTCAGATCATTTAGGTCACAGTTAGGGATTTATTTATTTATTTGGCATTTGATGACCAGGTTAGTGTGGCTAGGCAGGTGCTCATTTTCAGCAGAGACTTGAGGAGAAAAGAGCCAAAAGGGTAGATAATATACAATGAATTAAACAGTAGTCTCAAATATAGTAAAACAGCAATCAAATATAAATTCAGCACATGCAGTGTTACAGAAAGAATAATTAGATACTGTATGACATTGCGGTGGTGGTGCTGTGGTAGCGTTGTCGCCTCACAATAAGACGTTGTCCTGTTCGATTCTCAGCTAGAGTGTCTTATGTGTGGAGACATGTGTGAATGGGCGTACCTTCATTGAAGGTTGTGTATCAGAGCTGGCAACTCGGTACCTAAAAATCTACTGCCAATCATTAGCGGACCGGAGTTCCGCTGTGGCGACCCCTAACCGGGAAAAGCCGAAAGACACAACAACAACAACATGACAGTAGGCACAATGTAGTTGCACCATTATACAAAGATTAAAATACATTTCTTTACAAATGTAAGACATAATCTTACAGATGTAAAAAACATCTTTGTATACAAAGTGACAGTTACAGTGGTAGGATACAGCAGTTGTAACAGGCATAGCAAGTATATTGTTATACATAGTTACTGTAGAGTTTGTTAAGAAAGTTTTAGTGATAACTAGTAAACACTTGTACAACTGATGAGGATTGTTGTATAGCTTATCCTGTGGAGCAAATACAGGATTAGAGAAGGAATGGTTGTAGACAGAAGGGGGCGAGACTGAAGGGAGGGGAGGTTGATATAAGAAGGGAGGGATAGAGGTTAATTACACTGGATCAGTGCAAGAGCACTCTTTTCATATGGTAATGAATTTCACAGAATGATTAAAAACTGTTAAAAATGATTGCCGTGTTTATACCATGGGTGAGTGAATGCTGTTGTGTTATGTAGTTCTCTATAGTAGACATGCAAAAAAATGAAAATTGTCTGACAAATAGGACTGATCTGACTGACTGTAATGGATGGTAGCAGCAGTCATACTAAACTAATGCACATAAAATTTTCCCTGCTCTATTACTATAAACTTTTCTACTATTTTAATTGTTTTGGTGTTCTGTTCTCTTCTCTTTTCTGCTCTGGAAAGTGACATAAAGCATAAATGTGATACTGGAATGCAGCACTCCAAATATTCTTCACTTCATGCCTTTCCACATTTATTACGTGCCATGGGTGTACATGTCAGATTCATAATGTGTGTAGTAGGTCCATGGGGCACTTTGCCCCCAGTGCTGATCATCATCCCTTCAGTGGATGGGGATGCTCTAGGACTAGTCTGATCACATGGGGTAAAGCAATGCCTCTGCCTATGTAGCTAAACATTCTTTTTATTCTGTTGGTGTAGAAATATGGTTTTCTTCAAGCTTAGTAACCCTACAACTGTGTGTGTGTGTGTGTGTGTGTGTGTGTGTGTGTGTGTGTGTGTGTGTGTGTGTACGTGTATGTGTTTGCACACGAGCACATAATTATGTGCATATGCGTATGTGTGGGTGTGCGCGCGCGCACGTATCTGCATTTGTATTTTTGTGTCTGCATGTGTGTTCATGCACACAGGTGTTCATATGCACTTTTTCATATGTGTATGTGTGTCTATGGGAGTGATTTTGCACATATGCACATATCTATGTGCATCTGTGTTTGTGTGTGCATGTGTTAGTCTACTTGTGCATGTGTGTGTGTGTGTGTGTGTGTGTGTGTGTGTGTGTGTGTGTATGTGTGTGTGTGTGCGTGTGTGCGCGTGTGTGTGTGTGTGTGTGTGTGTGTATGCATCTGTGTATGCATGCATGTGTATGCCAGTGTTTATGAACAAGTTCATGCGTTTTTTGCATGTGTGCATTTGTCTATGTATGCATACATGTATGCTGCTTGTCACATGTACAAGTCTATGCGGATGTGTTCATGTGTGCTTGTGCACAGGTTTTCCTGTGATTAGAAATATTATGATATATTTATTCACTCCCCTTGATATCTAAATTAAGTTACATATGGCCTGCAGCTTTATTTAGTGAAGTGCCATTCTGTCTCCCTTCTCATGCACTCCCCGGTAGAAACCTGTGCTGTTTTAAAGGAAATGTTGCATGTCTACATTAGTGTTACTACATAGAGAGTACTGGAGAACAATTGAACTGCAGCTGTCTCCTGTGCTGTTTTAAAGGAAATGTTGCATGTCTACATTAGTGTTACTACATAGAGAGTACTGGAGAACAATTGAACTGCAGCCGTCATCTATGTACTAATGCAGTAGTATAGGCTCCACAGGCACGTGTTACTTACCATACATTCAGGCTAAGGAAAATAAACATATATTGAAAGACAGAAAAACTACATATGTAAACCAAGGCTAACTACAATGCCAAACTAAAATACAGATTAGCATCTGCACATTTAATGAATTTTACAGTGCAACATCTCATGAGTCGGTACATGTGTAAGAAAAGCATACCATAACTACCAGAATCTGAATTTAGATCTAGTTTTGTTTCCCATGCATTTCCAGTTACTTTCATTCTGGTGATTCCAGTAGGCAGCGGTTCCACCAAAATATAAATGTATTCCTTGGCTGGCATGCATTTTTCTATGTTACAATGAAATGCTGTATGAACTCTTGCTGTGTAACAATTTATACAGGCACACAGCAAGATCAAAATGTACCAGTTGCACACTTAATTTCTTTGTATTATTTGGATAAATGTACTAACTAGGAAGGGAGAACTAAATGTATTCATGAACATTTTTGTCTTACTGAGCCAGAGTGGTCTCTTTTACAAGCATCCCGTTATCCTGTATCAAGGCAAGCAAGGGGTTCCCATCGAGGACAAATCCCAGGACCATATTTAACCCTTCATAAGTCTTCTTTTATCCAGGCTGAAGTTGAGGAATTAAAGGTTGGCTACATTGTGGTCACTGTTTCAGCAAGAGCAAGGCAGAGTGAGGTTAAAATATTATAAACCACTTTAAAGCATTCCGGAGTGTACTGGGTGCTAGGTGTAACTCCCGTGAAATAAATCTGTCGAAACTCCAGTCTGGGCAAATTGCTTCAGTTCTATAAGTGGTAACCTGATACATTTATTGCCATGTTGCTGCTCACCAGCACCTGTTTTCCCAGCTGCAAACTTACTTATGCAATCTGCATTCAAAATGTTATCCCCCTCCCCAAATATGGCCTCTGCCTGCTTATATCAGGCTGTTGAGCAGTGCTTGGTCTCATGGCCTGTGAAGAGGTTATATGCTTCCATCATTCACACCTGTTCCTTTAGAACAAAATGCTTGGAGGGGGTGAGGATGAAGATGTGAAACTGTTGAACAGAAGACATTTGTCAATGCAAAGGAAGCAGATGTTTTGAAATGAGTTACTGGTAACAGGTGTGTTCCTTCTGGACCCCAAGCACAGTATCCTTACAGAATCTGTGCACAACCCCATGGTAGATATATGTCCTGCTCGTACAGAGGATTTTCTCTACTGCTTTTTTAATGAGTATTTTTTTAAATGAAAACTTTCTCAGACAAACTTCAAGGCATACTTAGTTTTTTGTTTTCCTAATCATTATCAGGGATGTTGTTTATAAAAACAGTTTTTGGTGTTACTATAATATTATTTTTAATAAATCAAATTCTGTCTCACCCTAGGATTTAACTGCTCTGGCAATGTGAAGTTATTAATTAGGCTATGCTCTGGATACTTACTTGAACTAACTTTTTATCTGCAAATTCAGATGGGGGAAGCACAGTTCTGTGAGTCTGACTTTGCAGGTTCAGGCTGAGACTTGTCTGAATTTGTGCTGTAAAAACTGACATATCCAGAACTATGAATAATAACTTCAGGCTATTTCAGTTGCTAAAGGCAAAATAAACAAAAGTAACTTAGAGGAGTATGTCTAAGGTTTGAGGATGGGTGTGTCCCTAAAGTGATAGAGAGGTGGGTTAGATTATTTGTATAAGCCTGTGCTATGTTACTGCTGGATTCAAGGATGCTAATCCTCCTATGTCCACACACACACACATTGTGCTGTTGTTTTCATTTGGTGTCATGACTGTCCCTTATGTAGTTTATAGTATACAGGTTTAAACAGATGCTTAATCAATTAAGCAGTGCAGAGCTTATTGCTTTGCCCTCTTCAGGGATCATCTTTATTGACATGATGATCTGCTGCATGGGAGGAGAACTAGATTCTGAATTCACACATTTTTCACCAGCAAGCACTTATACTAGCAAATAGAGAAGAACAGAAAGCAAAAAGGAAAAATGAATCACTGGGCTGAATGCATTAGCTATGGGTGTAGACTTCTAGGAAGTGCAATATAAACAAATCTTTAGGAAATTAAGAGAAAGACATACATTATATATAAAGGCATGAAAAAAAAAGCAAGAATTGATGGTATGGGGCCTTCTGTGTATTATTTAACATTTGCTTACTGGGAAAGTCTAACGTGGAACAAAGCCAATTTTCAGTGTAGGCCTGGGGAAAAACACTCCAGATGCATGTCTTTGTAATGTGGGAGGAGACCGGAGCACCTGAAGAAAACCCATACATGCTTATATATTACTATAAAGATGTCCGATTAGTGCTGCAGCATGCTTGGATGCTGAACTCAAAGTGAAAAAAAATCAGAGGTTAGAAAGGGATAATTTGTCAGAACGTATCGAGGGAGGGAGGGAGGATATCTGGTGTGTGGAATGGAGTTAGTAGTTATGTGTGACAGAGACTCCTCTAATTAATGGTTAGGATGGGGATAGACAGATGACAAGGGGTGAAGGCAATCAAAGTGGACCACATGCTGGGAATGTTACCATTGCCAAACTTTATACTAGTTGCATTCTCTATTAGTGCTGGGCCTTCCCTTTAAGAGACCTGGAAAGATTTTAAGAGGCTAAGGTGCTTGTGATCAGACCTCAGAAAGAGCAACAGACAATAGACAGGGTAGAGCTGACCTAGGTACAGAAAGTGGGGTGGATGAGGCCAAACTGAATAATTACCTGGCAAAGTCACAACAGGGAAAAAAGGTATGAGAAGCAATAATAATGTAAGGTGTATGATGAAAGGTCCAAAAGCATTTGTAATGGAAGTGATGAGTAATGCAGAAGATGCAGTGAGGCATGAGTACATATTCAGTAAGGGCTTCACAAGATGATGGGGTAGAAAGTAGCAGGACAGCACTGGTAGAAGGACATGATGGTTAGTCAGAGTAATATAGCAGTTGGCAAGGTTGGACTAGAGTTGCCTAGCTAATGACATGACATAGGGAGATCAAAGGATCCGTCATCTCAAATAAAAGAATGGAAGTAGTACGGAACAGTCTAGGCCCTAGAGTGAGATATTGGAGGAAGCAGATGGGAGAGAGCAGTTTGAAGCTGATGAGGAAGTGAAACAAGAAAAATGTCCAGGAGATTGCTACTTATGCAGAAAGAAGAAAGAAAGAAAGAAAGAAAGAAGCATGTGGGTTTGAAGTAAAAAGGAAAACTGGAGGTAGTATGGTGAATGCACTTTAGATGGTGGTCATGTGTAGTTTTCTGAGTTGTTTTTATGTCACAAAGTCACAGATGAAAGAATGGAGAGTGAATGGTTCACCCTGTCAAGAAGAGTGTACTTAGTGCAGGAAGGTAAAAGGAAATTCAAGCTTGTTCTGAGTTGATTCTAAGCGACAAAAAATACACTGAACCCACATACATCGCCAATATCCTGGCAGACAGGTTCAGTGCAAACCCCCCCCCCCCCAAAAGAGCAAGTTTCTATCCCGGCAGAGTGCAGCCTCCCAAACATCTCTGATGCTCAGGTGAAGGCCGCCCTCTCCAAAGCAAAAAACACTGCTTCCATGGGACCAGATGGCGTCCCGGGTTGCACCCTACATGAACTCCAAGAAGAACTAATCCCTCAAGTAAAACTGCTATACAATCTCAGCCTCACTACAGGATATGTGCCCAAAGAATGGCGTACAGCAACAGTGGTCCCACTCCACAAAGGTGGCTCCTCTGCGGACCCTGGAAACTATCACCCCATAAGCCTGACTAGCCTAGTCTGCAAGGCTATGGAGAGGATCATCATGGAACTCATAAACAAAGACATTGGGGACCTACAGACACTAGATCCTACCCAATTTGGCTTCGTCAAGGGCAGATCCTGCCTTTTGAACCTGGTTGACTTCTTTGAAACAGTCACCAAGGCCATAGATGAAGGGAAGGTAATCCACACAGCCTATCTGGACCTCGCAAAGGCATTTGACACAATACCCCACTCGGGCATCATAGATAAGCTATCCAGCCTAAATATAAACCCCTATGTCACAAGATGGGTCGCAAACTGGCTCAAAGACAGAGCCCAGAGAGTCAGAGTTGCTGGAGCCATGTCAGACTCGAAACCGGTCACAAGTGGCATCCCACAAGGTTCTGTCCTGGGACCTCTCTTGTTCGGTATTTACTTTTCTGAGGTACAGGCCAATGTGGGAGGACTATGGCTCACCAAGTTCGCAGATGACTGCAAACTGGGCGCCATAATCGACTCTCCAGCTGACACAAACATCCTTCAAAAAGGTCTCGCAGAGATGGATAACTGGTGCCAGAGCCATGGTCTAAAGCTAAATGCCAAAAAGTGTATAGTCATACCCTTTGGCAAAAACAATGTGCCCACAAACTACCACATAGGTGGTAACCCATTAAGTACAGAGAAAGTAATTAGGGATCTGGGGACTCAAGTTGATAGCAATCTCTCCTTTGACAACCACATTGCCAAAGTGGTTAGAAAGACCTTCTACATAGCCCACCTCATCATGAAAGGATTCACATCTAGATCAAGAGAGGTAATCGTGTCCCTTTATTCATCCCTCATCAGGCCCATCATAGAATACAATGCCCCCTTTGGGATGTACCTTACCCGACACCTGCAGCAATTAGAAAGACCCCAAAAGTACCTCACTAGGAGGATCAAGGGACTCAAACAGATGCCATATGCTGCTCGGTTAAAAAAACTCCAGCTCTACTCAGTTGCATACCGCCTACTTCGAGGCAATCTATGCCTGACATATAAAGCTATGTCCAACCCAGAATTAATGGATATGCTCCACCTCAGTAAATCTAAATCCCTTAGAGCCACGTGCTTGAGGGACCTGAACCTCAGCACAGAAATAAATAGAACATGCTGGAGGGACAGATTCATAACCCAGAGGCTCCCTTTGCTCTGGAATAGAATTCCAATTCATGTTAGGCAGAGCACCTCACTGACTCTCTTCAAGAAGAATCTTGATGAGTGGATGGGGGATCGTAGGTTTGTCCCAGGGATTACTTCCGTGTCACTATTAGACAGAGGCACAGTAAACTAAACTTTAAAAAGGGCACAGTATACTCAAATCAAGGGGTGGCGTAAGCCAAACACAATCGGGCTAGGCTTATAAATGCCACAGGGCAGATAGCCTAGTATGATCCTATGAACCTATGAACATGGTGGGTATCGATTTTCAGTTTCACAGGTTGTAGCATTCAAGTAATTTAGAGAAAATCTGGGCCACCTTGATACCTGAAGGGGAAGAAGAATTAGATTTTATTTGATTGTTTCCTTTATAATTCTATTTTTAAAGAAAAAATGTGTGCATTTAATGCTATGCTTATTACTTCAGTACCTGTATACTCCGTATCGTAAGTTAATGTCTGTTCCCTTGAGTAATAGAGAATATAACCTAGTGCTAATTTAGATAAGGCTAGGGACAATCATGGGACTTATAAGATGCAGATAAAGTAATAAACAGAGGTTACCAATGAGAGCAGAGGGTGTACTGATATTTAGAATGTGAGAGGACAAAGGCTCATAAATAAGGTGAAAATATTTGCTGTTTTATCATTTTTGCCCTTTTCCTGTGTTTTTGTCCAATTCTGTATTCATTATTTATTTATTTTTATTTTATTTAACATTTGTTGACCGGGAAAGTCCGACTAGGTTCCACCGATCCTGTTTTCAGAGGAGGCCCGGGGAGAAATGCTCCAGACATGGTAAAGTGCTGTACTCATGAAAAGAGAAGAGTCTAGAAAGATGGAAAGAGATTGTGAATGTGTCATAGTAGATTGCAGGCATAAGAACAAGCTAATATTTAAAAGACTTTGTGATTTCACTTGTGTACGCATGTATCAGTAATTATTATTTCAAATGTTGCATCTGCATGTAGCATGTAACAATATGGACAGGAATGATAACTGTTTTGTTATTTATTGATAAAAGTAGCACTGCATTATTGGTGCCTAGAAGTCATGAAGCATATACTGTCTCAAGTCTGGTGAGATATAATGCCTCCTACCATTATGCTAGTTAACCATACCAGCAGCTAATTATACTGGCATGATATGTCATTCTTATATAATAGCACTAGTGCAGTAATGTTTTGCAGTAACATTATGCAATTATAGCAGTATTATGGTAGGGATGAGAAATCTGAGAAGATAGTTCTGTTTGTTAAGGAAGAATAAACTGGGGGTTACTGAGAGAGCCAGATGAGGCTGTGGCAAGTGACTAAAAGAGATAGTAAGGTTCACTACAGACGAAAATGTACCTATGCATCCTGCAAGGCAAGTGGAGGGAGAGGGTAAGAAGGGAGATAGTAGCTAGAGTAGGTAAGCTGTGGTATAGGGGCTAAAATGAGGGAGAGGTTGGAGGGAGCTGCAACGTGTGCCCAGAAGTGGTTATACTGTGACAGATCAGAAGTAGGAGAGAGTAGGGTAGTGAACAGCATATTATGGGAGCAGGGAGGATGAGCTGGGAGGATGATGTACATGCAGAAAAGAAAAGTTTGGGATTTGAAAGGAGCAGGCCACAGATATAGGTAATGTAAGCCTTTTTGGGAAGGTGTTCAGCACTGCCCTTGAGCCAGAATGAGGAAATATTACTATCCATGGGAACCCATGACCTGATTGGCGTATGTTTATAGCAACAGCTACATACAAATATGAGGCATATAGGTAGGGGGTAGGAGTTATGATACAGAATGGGAGAGACTTGAATAATTTGATATATTTATTTATTTTATTTATTTACATTTGTATCCCCAGGAAATTCCGACTGGACGCAGGTCCTTTTTCAGCGCATGCCCAGGAAGAAAAGCTCCACATCATGTACATGATAGAGATACAAAGTTACAGCAATAGTAAACACCATTACAGGTTGTTGGCTTTAATACAATAACAAGATATTGATTATCAACAGTATAAACAGAAAATGTTGCAAGTTAAGATAGTTTCTTGTCATTTATAATATTAGTAACAACGTTGTCGGACAAGATGTTAAAGTATGTAAAGACAACTAGCTATTTCTGATTGTGGTTAGTAGTGGCGGTAGTATAGTTGGGTTAAGAGTCTAGGTGGAGGGGGTGTTAGTCTGGATTAGAACAAGGGCAAAGCCAGTGCAAATTTAAGTGGAATTTGAGAGCAGTCTTGAAAAGGCTGCTGGAAGGTAGAGTAGTTATAGAGGGTGGAAGATTGTTCCAAAGTTTAGATATGGTACATGAAAATATGGCTTCTCCTGCTAAGTTTTTGGGTTTGATAACAGTGAGTTGATTTTTGTTGCTTGATCTTAGGGGCCTAGTGGGCTAATAGGGGTGGTGAAGGGTTTGAAGGGAATGGATGTTAAGTGGGTGGTTAATACGTTTATGAGCGAGGGTGAGTTGATTAAAGTGAAGGAGATGTGGGACTTCTAGCCAGTTTAGTTCTTTAAGGGAGATACAATGATGGCTGCGGTAGGAGGTTCCAGTGGCAAATTTAGCAATTTTGTTGTAACAAGCATCCAGCTTGTGTAGCTCTGTCTGTCTCTTAGGTTGGTAAGTATCGGGGATGCATAGAGTATGGTGGAGATTAGCTGGGAATTGGCTATGGAGATTCTAGCTGCCTTGGTTAGGAATTGACGGCTTCGATATAATGCACCAAGTTTCTTGTGAACTTTTTTTTATTGTGCGAGATATGTGGGTGCCAAATCTTCAACACTAAATAATTTTGTGTGTTCTGATGGAGAGATGATGGTATTGTCTTTGGCAATAATGTTGAAGTGGGGGGTGTTTTGGGTGGCTCTGGAAGGTTGGGACAGAAGAAGTTTTGTCTTACTTGGGTTGAGTAGGAGCTGAGCATTGGATAGCCAGCTTTCTACAGAAGAGAATGATTCTTGTGTGATTTGTTGCAGGTCTGGTAGAGTGGTGGCAGAGCAAACAAGAGTAGAGTCATCTGCGTACTGTATAAGAGATGCTTGTGTGGTGGCAGTATGTAGGTTGTTAGTGAAAAGTGAGAATAGCAGAGGGCCAAGGATAGACCCTTGGGGAACTCCGAGAGTAACTGGGAGGCGAGGTGATGTGTTATTGTCCCAGATTACTGATTGCTGGCATCCATGTAGATGGCTGTGGAACCAGTTGCTGGCTGGTTGTGAGAAGGAGAGGTCGGGGAGAGTAGAGAGTAGTAGCTCATGAGATACCATGTCAAAGGCCTTTGAGAGATCTAGCAATACGGCAGTAGAGAAGAGGCCATTGTTTTTGTGATGAAGTATAGTGTTGGTGAAGGAGAGCAGAGCAGAGGTAGTGCTGTGATATGGCCTGAAACCATGTTGGGTTTTGGAGAGGATATTATTAGCTAGGAGGTAGTTGGAGACCTGGGTGTTGATACATTTTTCAAGTATCTTGGAGAGAGGGGAGAGGATAGCAATGGGGCGGTAACTGGAGAGGTCAGTGGAGGGGGTGCCTTTGTGGAGTGGAATTATGTGGAATATTTTCCATATTGAGGGAACATAACCTTCTGTTATGGAATTCCTGATTAGAATTGAAATTGGGTAGGCTATTGTATCAGATGCAATTTTCAAGTATTCAAAGGGGAGGTTGTCAGCTGCGAGTTTGGTGGGTTTCTGTTTTGACAATAGTCTTTTTATGTTGGATGTAGGTACTGAGATGAGTACTGAGGTGAAGAAGAAAAGAGGAGTGGGGGGTTTAGGGTTAGGAGTTGGGGGGGCTGTTGTAGGGAAGTGTTATTTGTTTAGAGATGTTATAGTTTCAGTGAAGTGTTTGTTGAAGGATTCAGCAATACTGCTGTAGGAGGGGAGAATGGACGGCTGGGGGGAAATCAACCTTCCCTGGGTGGAGGATGTTGTTAATAGTGGATCAGAATTGCTTAGTGTTGTGGTTGGTAGAGTTTATGGTGGATTTATAGTAGAGGGATTTGTCTAATTTTATATGCGTTTTGGCTTTATTGCACAGTTCAAGGAATGATTGCCTATCTGAGTTATTTTTTGTTAGTCGCCAGTGCTCCCAGGCCTTATCTCTGGATTTCATTAGGGTTCTGGTGGTCTTTTGTAACCATGGGGCATGCCTGGATCTGACTTTGGCATTTATTACAGGAGCATGGGTGTTTAGGTGGAAAGGAAGGTACTGTTGAAGAAGTGGACAGCCTCATCCAGGTTGAGGTATTTTAGTGGTGACCATTTAATTTTTTGCAGGGAGGAGATGAAGGAGTTGGGGATGAAGTTGGACTTGTTCCATATTTGTGTGTGGATAATGGGATTCAGACTGTGTGGTGCCGAATTAGGAAAGTGGGGAAATGGTCACTAAGACTGTCAGGTAAGCAGCCTGCTAGGTAAGAGTGAGGGGCTTTGTTGACTAGGATCCTGTCAAGTAAGGTATGATTGTTAGGGTTTTTGTTGATTTGGGTAGGGGATTGAATGATTAAGGTGAATGGTTGTGAGACTGTTATTACAGGATAACCAGTTGATGTTAGTCACCGAGAATGATGGTTTCCTGGGGTAGAGATAGAGTAGCCCAGCTCAGGAGTTTTTTAGGGGTGTGATATTTTGCCCTGGTGGGAAATAGCATCCTATATTGATTGTTTTGTTTGGGTTTAGTTAGAGATTGGCATAAAGGATTTCTTCATTGTTCTGGTGAGGGGGCAGATGAGTTCAGGAGTTGAATATTGAGGTGGTGCTTAAATATCAATGCTACGCCACCTCCTTTTTTGGACAATCTGTCTATGCGAAGGATGTATTCAGGTAGAAGTATTTCCTCACTTTTGATGTGAGGTTTGAGCCAGGTTTCAGTTAGGAAGAGAATATCTGATTAAAATGAAATGGGTGCTCCCACAGTAGGTTTAGAGGAATTCTGAAGCTTCATTACAGGAGACCAAGTTGAAGTATGAAGTATTGGAAGATGCTGATAAAGAAGGGTTTCAGGAGTGTTGAAGGGTAAAATAATTTCACTGAAAACAGCTCAGTTGTAATTATACAGTTTACATCATTTGAGGGATTCATATACTGGCATCAATCCTTAGACCTCTATAATTCCAACAAAATTTTGCTGTAATAAAAAAACTGAGTTCTTTTTTACTTAATTTAGGCAGCTTTTAAATTTTGCACAGTCCCAAAAAAAACAACAACTCAGGGTAAGGTATCACCTAACAGAAAAACAGTGGACAAGTCAAAAAAGAAAGGTGAATACACCACGGCAATCAAAGCAAACGAGATAAAGGTCAATGCACAAAACGATGAGTCCCAAGATAGATGCTAAAAATCATTCCTTTATTCGAACAAGTAAGAGCTTTCATGTCACTCTGGATGCTTCATCAGACTTAAAACAAAATCCTGTATTCAAACCTACTTAAATATCACTAAAACACCAATGAAACACTTAATAACAAACACATGACAAAGGAAACTTGCTCCATTGGTATACTACTAACATGGTTTATTCAGAATGTCTATATGCAGTTATAATAAGGTAATATGACATTCATTTTATTTAACTTCAAAAACATGAATTTTTATATATATCAGTTTTTAATGTTATGCTCTTTATACATTGTATTTAGTTTTTGATATATGGTGTAGATTTAGGTATTTTCATTTTTTATTTAGTCCTATACCAATGGAGCAAGTTTCCTTTGTCATGTGTTTGTTATTAAGTGTTTCATTGGTGTTTTAGTGATATTTAAGTAGGTTTGAATACAGGATTTTGTTTTAAGTCTGATGAAGCGTCCAGAGTGATGTGAAAGCGCTTACTTGTTCGAATAAAGGAATGATTTTTAACATCTATCTTGGGACTCATCGTTTTGTACATTGACCTTTATCTCGTTTGCTTTGATTGCTGTGGCGTATTCACCTTTCTTTTTTGACTTGTCCACAGCTTTTAAAATTTCTCAGTAATGGATAGAGTTTCTGCATCCACTATATCAGATGCCAGAGGATTACTATCCAGAACTTTCTGATATCTGCGCTCCAATATTCTGACAAATTTTACTCAGATAGGAACCTGCTCCATTTATAGGAGCTATGGAGTCCCCAACAATGTGCCCACAGAATATTATAAAAACACTCTATTACACACAATGCATAAATAATGCACCACTGCAGTACACAGAAAATGTTTCACCTGCGTTGGCTGTCTACTTGGCCAACAAACATATAACAAAGAACCAGTGAATTTATATAATTTCAAGTGCATATAATTACATTCAATTAAATCCTAAAGACATAACATTTAGAAAGATTTAACTAAGCCCCTACATCTCAAAAAAGATTCAAATCTTACCCTAATTATACCAAAACTACAGATACAAGCAGAAAGCAACAAAGTAATATCCAGGCATTACTACTTTATTGTAAAAGTCACAGCTATGTGATGAAATAAGTCACTGACATAGACTAAATAACTAGTAGAAAACTACCTAAATGACAGAATGTAGTTAATAATGCTGTAAAAAAATTTGCAAAATGAATATAAAACAGCCACTAAATACAATAATATGATCATTCGGCATCAGTCATTGTAACATATAACAAATCTCAAATGCTTTTCAGCTTGTGGTACAAAAGAAGACTTTTCTCTTTAAATAATCCACATTTTATAAGGTCCAAGGTACAAATAAGCAAATGGTGAGAAATGTATTAGAAGACAATATGAGGAGAAAATGACTCCAGCTAGAATATTTCTGAAATAATGAAAAGGAAGTATTAAAAATAGCACCTAATGAATAACTGAAACTTAGAAAAACTACACAGCCCAATCCCCTACCAAATTAAACAAATCAAAACATCACTTAGCAATTTAACTCCCATTTCATCCAAGTATCCTCTGCAGCACTAAAGAATATAACAAACAGTCCATTACATACTCTCAGTTCATTCAGAATAGTAATTCAGCAATTTCTGTCCAACCAATCCCAACTATAATAATGCAAAGACTACTATCACAACTGAATCCTATATTGGCATTTGACCAACTTCCTGCTGAATGCATAAAATCTTCTGCAAATGCCATAGCCTACCCCATATCGATACTAATCACAGGTCCATGTTAGTATCATATGTACCCACAGTAGGAACAAAACATATATGGTCCAACTACATAAAGGAGCAAAATCAGTGGATGTTCCCAAATATTGACCAGTAGCAATACTCTTTCTCTTGTCAAAAATCCTTGAAAGCTATATACTTTCCCAACCGGAAAGTATCTTCTAGATCACAGAGATACCTTAAGAAAAGGATACAAGGCCTAAACAACATGTCCTACATGGACTAACTGAAATCCCTGTTACTATACTTGGTATCCTACAGACTGCTAAGAAGTTATCTGTGTTTCACAAATAAGGCATTCTCCGACCCAGTACTGTTGGATTTACTGCATGCTACTACTAGTAGGCTTGCTGCCCTTGTGGGCCATTTTAAACCTAGCCAATTTCCCATTTTGTGCTCAGTATAACTTATACCATTTGGTTATATACTGACCTTTCCCATCCTATGGTCAGTAATTATTTATATATTACCCCTAATGAGAATAACTGGGATCATACCATAGATAATTTGAGGGGACCCATGCATGGGTTAAATCATTTAGGAGTTGCCTCTGCCCATTATTATTATTATTATTGTTATTATTATTATTATTATTATTGTTATTATTATTATTATTATGAATAGATTATGACTAGAATATTAGAGGGAAACCATGTATTGTAAAACACTTATAGTTTTATTGCTTTTTCAGAGTATGTTACATAATTTATGCTATATTGTAATTTATTTAGTTTTAATTAGGATTTGTATAAGGACATTTTATGCACCATCATGGAGTAGTATTCCCAGCCAAAAATGTTTATTTCCTTTTTTAGTTCTGAATATATAAACTCCCCCATATTTTTTAGTAAAAATAAAACAATCCTTTGAAATGTGCAGAACTCCATAACTCTCGCAGCTATGTTCTCTGTATTTATATCAGATATGTAAAGCATAAAATATGAAAAAAAATCCAATGTAAACAAGATTACACAGGATCAGCAACTGTTTTGTTATATAGCTTTGTCTGACTTAAATGAAAGAAGTTGTAACTTTTTTTTCTGTATGGGGTAATGGTAGTAGAAACACAAACATTGGTCTTATATTTATTCAGGCTAAACCAGTTGATAATGTCACTTAATACATTACATTATTCAGCTAAGGTCTTTTGTCCAGTTTGAGTGATACAGACAATGGGCTCAGAGTCCTTGAAAGGAAAATAAGTTTGGAAGAATTGTGCTAACTATATATGTTCCTGTGATGATTCATCCTGAGATACCCCTCCAGAGGCCAAGGGGCATAACCTTCTTCTTGGTAGGATGCAGCTCTTGTTTGAAGACCCAGCACACAGGAGCCATTTTGGGACAGCCCTGTCTCTGTTTTGGATACACATGCTTGTTTTGTAGGTGGAATGTTGCGGTAAGGTCACAGGCAAAATGCCTCCAACACACAGTAGCAGCAGCTACAATACTTGTTACTCAGGAAATCTGAATTTGGCTTTCAACTAGAAACTGATAGATGCTCTGCTCTCCACAACTCTCAAAAAACAAAATTACAACATTCCTTTGTTGGCTCTTTTTCTCCCTGAAAGAGCAAGTTTACTTTGTTTTGCTTTGACTGTTATATTATATACATTTTAGATAGTGATGTACAGGGACTAATACCTGTTTTAACCAGAAATTAGTTAGGAAATAATTACATAGGCAGTTAGTATTTTTCTATAATCCATCTGTCTGTCTATTGAAACCCTTAATTTTATGTTTTCTATATGCAAAATTCTGACTTCTGTTGAAACTCACTAATTTTTTCCTCTGTACAGAACTGCACCTCATATGTGTATTTCATTTTCTCAACTGTATTATTTATTTTTTCTGAGTAAATAACTGCATTTGTTTAATTTTGTAAGGTTGTGGTTGGTTATTTATTAATTCTCAAGGGTCACTGCTGAGAGTTGTTGTCTAGCTAATATCTCTCTCTGGAAGAGGAATTCGACTCACCTTGCACTACTGTGAGTTCTTATATTGTAGCTGACATATTGTTTAATAATGGAGGAAATAGTAATTGAAATCTGCCAACTTTGGACCAGATGGTGACAGTTCTACTATAAACAGAAAGGGATTATACCACTACAAAGGCTTACTAGCCTGTCACTGAAATTATTGTGTATGTATGGTGTGTGTGTGTGTGTGTGTGTGTGTGTGTGTGTGTGTGTGTGTGTGTGTGTGTGTGTGTGTGTGCGTGTGTGTGTGTGTGTCTGTGTGTGTGTGTGTGTGTGTGTGTGTGTGTGTGTGTGTGTGTGTGTGTGAATGCAATAACAGTTTAAGTACATTACAGTCACTGTTAGTTTTATAGCACTGTAAGGCACGGATTTAAGATGATATGGAAGAAGGGCCAGAAAATCCAAACCCACCAACTCTGCTCTGTGGTGGTTCAATGTGGAGACAATTTGTGGTTTGGATGTTGTGGACCCATAGCTTAGGGATTTATATTTTCTGCACAATCGTAAGACCAAATATTGTGAATTTGTTTATTAATATTGATTTATATTTATATAAATGTATTTTTAATTCTATTTATTTGTTGCTGTTTACCAATACTTATTGAGTCAGAGAATAAGACCAAAGGACTGTAGGCCCTGTTCCTCACATAACTGGTGACAACAGTGTGGATTACGAGACCATACTCCTGGCGGTTCTCTCATTTTGAATGAAGTGATGTCCATCTTGTATTGCTGATAGCTAGTGCCATCAAACTTTAATTTCAATAGTGTAGATATGCCAGTTTATTTTTCCTGCAGAAATCTTGCAAAACAGTTTTGTCAGCAAAGGTGTGTTTAACCTTGCAGCCACTAGGTAAATATATAGAAGTATATACTGCATGGCAGTTATTTTATTTTTTTGTTAGAATAGTTAGGAAACAGACACAAGTGAGATCTGAAGAGTGTCCCAAGATGTTATTGTTATAACTGGGTGAAGAGTGCAAGAGTAAGGAACATCCACATGCTGGTATGCAGAAACAGGATATGACGGATAACAGTCAGCTCATTGAGCACAGAGACAGCTGAAATCTCAAAGCAGCTGTAACACAATGAGACAGTAGAGAGACATTGAGAAGGAAAGGAAGTGTTAGGGTAAACTGGTCATGGTGAAAGAGAGGGAGAAGGAGAGATTACTTACAAGGGAGTTGATAATCCTTTGTCAGAGGCACATGTGCAACAGAAGTAAAGCCCAGCCCTGGAAAACAAGGCCATACCAAATTGTTTCCTCAATGTAAGGAGGGGCTGATTTTTATCTGTTTAATTAAACAACTGTTGACTAGGTAAGTACACTTGTGCAAGAATCTTTCAGAAATTACTTGGAACAAAAGGCATGCATGTGTTTTGGTACAATCAATGACACAGAAAGCAATGATACATTGAACCATGTCATCAAAGAAGATGGTACTTATGGTATAGTCAATGTACTGGAACTGGCAATGGAACTCTTGCATTTACAACACTGAAATACACAGTTAACATATCACAAACAATACAGATTGCATGGTTTTATTTGGGCTTTACAATATTGTATGCACTCAGCACTAAATTAACCAGTAATGAGGCAATGGTGAATTTTTTTCTGGAAAATGTGTGCATGTCTTCTACAATGACTTTATAAACTATCTAAAGGTGAAAATGTGTATTTTAATGTTTTAAACTTACTCCTGAATTATATAAAACATTTAGAGAATATAAAAGAAAGGCAGATGACAGGGTTAATTAATTCACTGCAAAACTGTATACTTACTTTAATAGGTGATTGAGTGGATGTAAAATTGTTATTTTTGAAATGGTGGTGATCTTTTAACAAGGAATTAACACTCAGTACTTTGCATAAGGATACGAAAATCTGGTTGACATATTAGAAATGCACTAGTATTGTGAAGATGAGTAGAAAGGTTGGCTTCTATATAGCCAGAAGGACACAACTACACAAGAAGGTGGTATCTAGCACAATACATGGGTATAAGGGAACCACATAAGGGCAGCCTTAGCTAAAACATCTGATTCCACAGTCAAAAGGTGAGGCCATCTGGTTGAAGTACACCATATTATCTTGGAGTTAGATGCCACTAGACATGGAGACAAGCATATGTGGATAACATGGGGGGGGGGGTCTGGGGAGAACTCAGCCAGAACACACACTTCAAACAGTGGTGGATGATATAACCATTTCTGAGAGAGAGTGGTAGATAACAGCAGCAAATCTTTATTGGAGCCATAGCTGCCAAAAGGTACTGATTTTCCTTAAGAATGGGCTACTTCCATGTATCCATGTAAGCATTAGATGGTAGTTGCAAGCTTGAGTCTGGGCCACAGCTGTCAAAGGACTGAGAGAGGATTAACTTTCAGAGCATACTTTACAAAATGTGAGGGAGGTAGCCCTGGACCTCTGGATTCTTAAGGGCATGGGTGACTGTACTGAAACAAGGAGTTATTTCATGGAAAATTTCCCCTGAAGAAAGGCTAAAATGAGAAATGATACAGCAGCTAGTCTTTCCAATGGTCTACCATCAGGCAGCTGATGCCATTGCCTATTTTTTTCCTTTTCCTGACAATATGTGTAGAAGACTTACAAAAAGAAGGCCTAGTCAGAGTTTCACATGGCCAGACACTGAAAAAGATGTGACAGGGTGCATCAAGACATATCAGATGTGCCAAAAAGTTGTCAATGTAGGAGACAAAGCTATGGCTGCTTTGGTGTGTTTTTGAAGAACCATTTCAGAGGGTAGTCATTGAAAGTGATAGTCCTCTTGTTCCCAAAATACAGCACAGAGATCTTGTCTGTGTCATTTGATGAAGCAGAAAAGCTGGAAAATGTCCTGTATGAAATTTTCAGTATTGCAGTTTTGCTTGGGACATGCTGACAGACAGAGGTGTCAATTTCATGTCACACTTGCTGACATGTTTTTCAAGCATTGCAGGGTGAAACATTTACAGATATACTATATCATCCACATACCAAATTGTCTGATGATAAAATGTCTACTCTGATGACTATGTTGACAGCATTTGCTGCTCAGTTTAGGCAGGAGAGGGACAGGTATTTACTCCATCCACTCTTTGCATAATGAAGTCTGCCCTAAAGATGTAGATTTTTTGTTTGTTTTTGTTGAGTTGCAGTATGGTCACAGTGTAAGGGAGTTCTATGACATTAATTCATAATGTGTGGGGAATTAATATGATTTCCACAAGGAGTCTTTTGAAGAATATCTCCTAAATTTCAGGACAAGACTTAGTGGGCTCATGATACTTTTAACAAGAGCACCTATGCAAGCATGCCAGAATCCAAAGGTCAGGTACAACTGGATTGCTGAAGTCCAGGAATATAAAGATATCCAGAGTCCGAGAATATAATGTTGGGCAGAAGGTGATGGTGCTTATTCCTCTTTCACAGAGGAAGCTGCAGGCATCATGGAATGGTCCCTTTACTGCTGATGAAGTTTACAGGCAGGAGGCAAATATACAAACTCTACCATGTATGATGAGGCCTCAGAGCCATAACTAGGGTGATGCAAAGGGGTCATGATCAGCGGTTGCAGATGAGGCATGAGCATAATACTATCACTCTTAAAAGAAGCTCTGGGGGGATATTGCAGCTTCCTTAATGAATGCCAGAACTGCCTTCATATAGCTCAGCATGTTTGTAACATGCATAGAATGGAAGACATTTTTATTTTGGTCATCAACTTCTAGAAGACTCTTTTAATGTTTGGGTTGAAAAGTGTGCCATTCTGGGGAACTACCATGCAAGATGACCTAGCCATGGCTCCTTGAAACTCTGTTATGCTAGAAAGGCATTGGCAGTGGCACTCAGCATCTGTAGTAGGTTATAGGAGGAATTGGAAGGGGTTCCTGCATCAGGCCTTGTGAGTGTGGCCCGGTTTGATATCTCAGTAGAAGGGGTAGTACCTTTACTTTGACTATTTCTTACTCAGATGCAGGACATGCAAGAAGCACTACAGGAGTTTGGGATATGCTCATTGGCAGTTCACAGTCTACTCAGCTATTGAAGCAGCATGTGGACACAGAGACCCAATAGCCCATCAGACAGGCTCTTCTTGGGTGCCAGAGTCAGTCAAATAGTTTATTTGAGCTGAACTGCAGGAAATGTTGGATCTGTAGACAATCCAATAATTCAGCTATCTCTGGGCTTCACTATTAGTGCTCATGCCAAAGTAAGATGGAAAAAACAGGCTCTGTGAAGACTACAGGAAATGGAATAGTCATACAGTCAGATGCCTGCCTTGTGTCTTGGACAGATGAAGGCCTAAAGCAGTTGAACAGGGTCTAAGTATCTAATTACTAATGATCCAACTAAAGGTTATAGGCAGATACTGTTTACACCCTGTTTCATTTTGTGTACATAGCTCAGCAAAACATTACTTTGGTTGAAAAATGACCCAAAAAATTTCCAACGGATGGTACGGCATATCTTAGCAGGAGTTGGAAACTATGGTCTCGCTTACTTATATGACATTTGCAAGCTAGAGTTGGGAGATCTGCAGCAAGGGTATGGTGAAAGTTGCAGCTGCTCCAGGCACAGGCTGTTAATGGTGGTGACTGGCACTGAAGAAGAGGTGCTGACTGGTCCCTACAAGCAGTCTAACCAGTAAAGTGGCTGCACCTCTGACTGATTGAGTTGATTAAATGACATTCAGTCAGTGTTTCCATTGCTGTAAAGGGTCACAATCATCATTATGTAAGGGTGTTCCTTTAACTGCAAGGTCGCAAGCAGTACTGGAAATCATGCAAACATCCAACTTGCAGGGCAGATCAGTGTCTGTTCTACACTTCCGGTAGTGCATTTGTCAGTGAGTCTGTGTTTTTGTGTCAGAAACTGTGGCAAGAAGCTAGCAAAGCTTTTTGCTACATTTTTTGAACTCTTCTTTTTTCTTTTCTTGAGACAGTTTTACAGTTTTTTGTATAGCTCTTTAGCTGTGTTTTTAGGATGAACACCCATTACTAAGATGATACAGGGGAGCAAAACCTTCCTGCTTATCCTTGCTAATGTGAGCCAACCCTGACCTTGCTTGTACCGCTAATCTCAAATCTACAACTTACCTTAGGCTATATCCTTTCTGCAGTGCTACCACTATTCGATTTAAAGTGTGTCTGAAGTTTGTGGTAGGGTTCTGGTTAACCCATTATAAAAGGAAGTTTTATTTTGCAAAATGCTGACATCAGTCATCTGCATTTTTATGCTTGTGCATTTCAATACTTATATATACACAAGTCTATAACGCCTCATTGAAACACAAAACACTGATTGCAAACTACACAAACAAAACTGTTCAAACTGAACTAATTGGAAAAAAAATTGAAACAAAGAATCATTTTTGCAAGGGGACAACCTCCCTGCAACAACTAACCTCCTACCACTTACATATACCAAGGCCAAATACTTGCACTGCAGTGGAGAAAGGGCAAATTCCCAATTATGATCTTGCACATGCAAAAACAGCAATTAGTGATTTTTACATATTAAATCACTTTTGTCAGTCATTTTACCATTCAAACTAGTGAACATCTTAACACATGCATGACACTTGTGTGTGTGTGTGTGTGTGTGTGTGTGTGTGTGTGTGTGTGTGTGTGTGTGTGTGTGTGTTTGTTTGTGTGTAGATATGTATATATATATATATATATATATGTGTGTGTGTGTGTGTGTGTGTGTGTGTATCTATATATATGGATCACCTTTAACACACCGAACATTCAGTACACCGACAACAAAGATTTCACAACTAATTCACCGACAATGTAATACGCCAACACCACACATTACTGACAGCTGAATGGCCGACAATGAAGAGAGCTATATTTAAAAGTATAGGTGTACCATATTCACAGTCCAAAACTCATAAATTGACAATGGCGGAGATAGCATTACTAGGACCAGGACTAGTTGGGAATATTTACCCTGTTGTAAAGTCCCAAAGGGGGAAGGAAATGTTACAAATTGAAGGATACCTATACCATCTAGAGCATACCAGACATAACAAGTGTTATTGGGGATGTAAAGAAAAGCCAAGCATGCATTGTAAGGGTAGAGCAGTAACCTCTAAGAGTACAGATGGAGAGAATTAGTAAAAACAGTTGCCCATCACCATAGTGCGGATCTGAGTGAGACGGAACGATATACAGTCACAAATGAGGTAAAGGTGCATGCCCAATATAGTCGAGATATGCTGTGCTCTATTGTGGAAGATGCATTAGCGTCCACATCCATGGCTGCTGTCCACAATATACCGGATAGGAAGGCACTGTTGCAGACTATAGGTAGGGTTCGCAGGAAATGTCATTTAACCCCAGGTAGGCGTGAAGTCACATTAATTAATGTAGATAGCAGTACTTACAAATTGAAGGAAGACTGTTTCATTGTTAAGCGGATGGCTGATACCACAACTGACACCATTGTTTATGCATTCACCACTGTCAGTAACTTGTATGATCTTAGCTGAGCCACAATTTGGATGATGAACGGCACATTCTTTCAAAAAGGTGTTACATGCAGGCAGCTGTATAGCATACACGGGTTGTTAAAGAGTGGATCTTACAGCAAAGTTGTACCTCTTTTCTATGCTCTCATGAGCAAGAAATCATTGAATAGTTACAATTACTTTTGGCATGCTCTGTTTGCTCTATTGTCGCAGAACAGCTTTGAATGCAATGTTAAGTATATTCTCTGTGATTTCAAGATAGCTGCTTTCAAGAGTGTTAGATTAAACTTCTCTGATGTCCAGTCCAAAGGGTGTCTATTTCACTTTGGACAGAACATCTGGAGGAAAGTTCAGACCTTGGGCCTTGCCTCTATATACAATAGTGATATGAGGTTTCACCTGTCCATTAAGTCACTGGTTATGCTAGCCTTTCTAAATGAGGAAGAAGTGATTGAAACATTTGAATTGGTAAAGGGTACTATCCCTAATGAAGGACATGAACTTGTAAAATATTTCTTTGACTATTATGTCCATGGTAAACGTGGAAGTTTCATACTAGAACTACCACGTCTATGAGGTTTCCCCCACTGATCCCTGTAAAGTTTTGGAATGTAGCCCAACTAAATGATTGTTTTTTGCCTTGAACACAGAATTCAGTGGAAGCATGGCACCACAGACTGAAGTGTTTACTGGGTAGTCGAGCCACGGATCTGGATGTCATCATGCATGCTTTAAGTAGGGAACAGGACCGCATAGATGAATTAAGAGTAAGAATGGCAACTGGTGTGCCTCCGTCGCCTAAAAAGCGCAGGGTGTTACAAAGACATAATCAATTTCAGCAGGTAATTCAGAATAGAGATGAGTATACATCCCTACAGTTTATTCAGAGCATAGCTCGATTATTGAAAATCTAATGTGGAGAGGTGATTTGTGTGCATTTCACAGAAAGGTTATAATGTGTTTACATTGTTTAATGCTTAGTTATGAGGATGACCTAGTATGGCTGGTACGCATTCTATTGGAGGAAACTGTTCTCGCATTTACTGCCTCTGGGAGTTGGATACGTTGCAGTTTCAGTTATTAGTTCTCATTCATTATTTTGGACGTCTTAGTGTGATTTGAACACGTTGTTGGGCTATGTCATGCGTGATCAGTACTTTCTATTAGTTACTGATGGTACTTTCATGCAGGTTTGTGTGCAACTGCTGTGTTCCCCATTCTGATATGGACAATTACACATTCATTTGTCAGTGAATTTAATGTCGGTGTATGGTAGTTCGGTGTATTGCACTGTCGGTGAGTGGTCGTGGGATCTTCGTTGGTGTACTGAACATTCGATGTGTTAAAGATGATCCATATATATATATATATATATATATATATATATATATATATATATATATATAGATAGATATGTGTGTGTGTGAATACACAGTATATACAAGTGTGTGAGTGTGACATATGCAGATACACACCCACAGAGACAAATATGCTCATAAGTAATTTAAAATTAGTATTATCACTGGCTTGAAACAACCGATCACATTTTAAAAGCAAAAAACTTGAATTTGGAATCTATGAGTTTCTAATTTGATTTACAACATCTGTGTAACACAGGAGAAAAGCACAGCAAGTGTCATGGCAAACTTCATGAAAATCAGTTAAATATTTGCAGATACTTAGAAGAATTATGAGAAAACTTCCACCCTTGACTTGGTTGAATTTACTTTCATGGCAGCAAGTCTGAAATGCATGGTTATTTCTTGTGCATATCGGTTAAGTTCCAAGACATGCCTTTTGTAAATTGTGTAAAAAATATGCAGCAATTCAAAAACCATTCTTTTAAGATCGACTTAAAAGTCTTCATTTTTTTCTAAGTTGGGAAGTGTTTTAACTATGAAGTATCATACCAACAAAATCAACAGTATGTTTTATGATTTCAAATCATCTGCTTTCTAAAATAAAAGATGTGATTGACATGTCTTCTTCTATAGTTGAACTAATCAAAGAGTATAACAGTTAAGGTTATATTATTTACTTGCTTGTTTATTTCTTAACAAGGTAAGTCAACTGGTGCTTAGAATGTTTTCAGCAAAAACCCAGATCAGAAGGGACAAAAATGATATAATTTAGTTGATACTAAAGCATATAAATGAATATTGTAAGTCATATACAGATGTTACAAAGACTGATAAGCTATATTAGATCTACACTGCAGATTTAATAAAACTAAGTTGCTACAATGTATTGATGTTGGAAGATCGTGAGTCGAGGAAAAAGTCAGCCATCGTCACTAGTCACCTAGTATGCAAGAACACTGAAATGTTCTTTTCAGTTTGTTTTTGAATGAACACATGTAATGCATTATTTCAAAATGCCTTCTCCTCTGTAGCCAGCGTGAACATAGACTGTTTCAGTTTAAGGCAACTTGGTCTGTAGACCTCAGAAGTAATGATGGGAGGCAATTCATAATTTATGGGGCAGGGTGTGTCAGTGGTTTAGAAGCAATATAATTTAAACATGGGGGTAAAAGGTGAGTATTTTATAAGAAGGGAAGCTGTAGCTGACATCAGAAACCATCTTGCACTGTCAATGTATAAACAATGATGTTTCGAGTTATCAGACAGTGATCGTATTTTGTGCTGACTGGCATAACTACTACCTAAAAAGTAAAATGTGAGAAGTGGTGGAGGGTTTTCAAATATCACCATAAATGCTTTCATTCCTTTTGTTTTCATAATGTCAGAAGTTAAATGCCAAGGTAGTTTATAAAAATTTTCAGCTGGTTGAGTACTTTATCAACAACAGTTTCTGCACACATTTAGAATGAAAAATAGGACCACGTCATAAACATTGATCTTTACAGGTGACTATCTATATTATTGCAGTGTCTTATGGTTCACTAATAGGCAATGACTTTTTAAGCAGCAGCTTTTGCAGGTGGCAAATTGCATAGTAAAAGTATTTATCCCAGTATTTGTAGATAGCCAAGAACAAACAAGGTTAAAGTCTTCTAAGATACCTTTCAAGATTAATTCCTTTGTTTTGTGCACTATAATTTCTCACAAGTGCTGACACTCACATCATTACAGTAAGGGTGTGCATTCTTTGTAAAGCATGTCAAATGGCATGAAGAATTAAGTCTTTGAACATATATTTTGTTTATTATCAGTCTTTTAGGAGCATTCTCTGCTTAAGATGCAAGGCTGCCTCTCCATGGTGATGTCATGCTGGCCCACCTGTTCTTTTGACTTCATTTTTCTCATTTAAGACAAGCTCAGGTAACTGAAGTTAGATTGAAATTAAAAACAGATGATGACTGTACACATGCTGTAGTATAATACTTATAATTT
Organism: Protopterus annectens; assembly: GCF_019279795.1. NCBI lineage: Eukaryota > Metazoa > Chordata > Ceratodontiformes > Protopteridae > Protopterus > Protopterus annectens. Next base: position 417,876,086 of record NC_056731.1, read on the forward strand.
GCTCGTGAGTTCCTTTAACTTCTTCTTTCACAATTTTTAATTTCCCTCATTATGCTAATATCCTCCTTTACTGTTTTACCCATATCTGCAAAAGCCCCTCCCTTCTAAGTAATATCTCTGCCTAAACAATAATGCCGTATCCCCCCCGAGTTCTTTTATATATTTCTTTTCTATACCATAATACTGTCTTGTATTATTTTCTAAATTTTCTAAAACATTTCTATGCATTTTTCCATACTTCACTTTTTCTTCCTTTCTTACATCATCCTGCAATTGAAAAAAAAAACATGTTTTACATTTCTTTTTAAATACAATCCACCATTCAAACCATTTTTTAAAGAAATCCTTCTTCCATAACTGCAGTACTTCCCAATCTACAATTTCATCCTATAATTTCTTTGTATTCTTTTTATTTCCTCTCCTGTTTTAATATACTCCCTTTCCTCACATTGAAAAATTATATGGTGCTGCTTACTGTGATGGATTTGAAGTCTTCTTAAGACACTCAGTCATGCTGGCTGGATTCTGCTGAAATCAAAGTCTGGTTATAGTTGCATTTACAGTCTTGTTGCACACAGAAGCTTGCAGAATGTATACTGATAAAAGAATATACTTTACAGCACCCAACCCAGAGCAGTAACAAATAGTTTTTATAACAAACCACATGTACTAATGTTACAGCTTTTTGTTATTGTTCTACTTTACTTCTCAATCAGCATGGATGTTATAACATTTACCTCGGGACAAATGTGTCCCTACCAATACCCCCAACATAACTGGATTAATACAAATCTTTATATACAATTTTAGTCATGCACATACATATACATTTCCTCTTGGTATTTTATTTTAGAGAATTGCTCATCCTGTAGAAACAATACTGATTGTTGCAGATGCTGACGCAAATGCTGACTTAATAATATTATTTTTAAGCTTCCTTGTTTACAATGTCCTGTCACATTTTTGCTACATTTATAAGAGGCCAGCTTTTCTGACAGTGTGAACATTCTGTTTTTGTCTTTAATATTCTGTTTGGATCTTTGTATAAGAACATCTGTTTTTGTGCAAATGCTAAGTGCAGAAAAGCATGTTTTTTAAGGAAACACATTGTAACAGTGTCGTTAAAAAAAGCAGATTTTACATTTTTGCTCTCACTGACAATGAAATGCGTACATCCTGTTTTTATGTCTGTAAGGAAAGATGTCCATTCAGCAGATTTCTTATTTTCTAAGTCATAGTCATTTAGTATGGATGCTAATCACATATTGCAAAATTCTATTTCTACATTTAAGTAAGCTTTATCTTATACCTTATTTATGTTGCATATTTGAAGCAAAGTTACTTTCAACCTTAGTATATTGTTGAGCACACTCTAACAATTCCCTCTTTTATTTTAAACCAGGGAAATAAATTCAGCATTATTTGATAATACTTTTTCATTATGACAATTAACAACAGTAACTTGACTAGCTTTTGCTAAGCAGACTTTAATAGATGTAAATAATATGCAACCAAGCATTCCAATAACAATAAAAGAAATTAAAAATACAGTGATTTTCCTGTCCATCCTGTAAATAGATTACTAAACCATTCGCTCCAATCATCATTCCAGTTTTTTCTAATATGTTGAGACACTTGTGCAATCACGTCTAAATGTGCTTTTACAGATTCTGTTTTGTCTGGAATAAATGCACAACATTGTTCTCCTATTAAAACACATGTACCCCCTTGGGATGCTAATATGTAGTCTAATGCCATTCGATTTTGCAAAATTTCAACAGTAATGTCAAGGACTGCATTGAAAGTGACATTTGCCAATACCTCAACAAGTTTAGATAGTTTTTTCAGCTCCCAGATGACTTTTGCAGCCCTGTACCAAGGGAAAATATCTGCCCCAGAGATTCCATCATCTCCTCAATTCATATCTTTTAACTTAATATAATCAAGATTTTGATGATATATACGTGATATATCTAAGGTGTCTACTGGATTTTCTGGACTTTCAATCACAGGTAATATATCCCTTTTCTTTTTTGCATTTCTAATGCTTCCTTTTGGTAACTCTTTTACATGATGCACTGCTGATACCACTAATCCGATATAACAGGTGCCATCCTATCCCTTTGGTAATCATTTATAAGCATATTTACCACAGATGTAATATAACCCATCTGATAGAGCAACACTGCTATTTATCAGACTGCCATTTACTTGCCCCATAGTAGGAGTTTTATCATGTACAACTGTAAAGTTTTTATCTGTTTTACTTTGCCAACATGTAAAATTAGTTTTACACTCATTTTTATCATTTTGTGAAAAATTAAATACTGCTGTGTCACTTAATATTAACTGACCCTTAACTGGTATTAAAATGGGAAAACCATGAGAAAATACTCCACGTACTGGTATGTGGTTGTGAAAATTTATCATTTCAATTGTTTGAATACAATTGCTATTACCCGCTGGAACAGTTCCATTTTGTTGAAAACATTTGATCCCCTGCACTATAGCAGATAACTCTACTCTTGCTTTACGTAATTGTACATTTATGACTTGATCTCCTGTTTCATTTATTAATACCCTCCAACTACTAAGAGAATTTAGTGGAATAGATATTAGAGGCATTACCCCTGTTATTTTTGGTATTAAACTACATACCCAACAATTAGAAACATTCATGCTTTTTGCATACCAACATTGCCTTGCCAAAAAAGTGTTAAAAGATGGTGACCAATCTTGTTAATTTTTCTACATTTCTTTACTCTCTCTCTTATGTAACTTTACAGTTTGATTAACAGGTTGTAAGTCATCCGAAACTGGATTTCCAAAAGGATGCACTTTAAACCATGTCAATTTCATTATGGTTTTCTCTGATGGAAACCAACAAGAGAATACATTTAATCAGATTTACATTACTCACTATTTTTGATCATTCTTTGTTGATCTTTATGTACCAACATTGTTCTGTTTTTCTTTTTTCCTTTGATTTTGTGCACTAATGGTCCAATTTATTCCACTACTTCAAAAGGGCTTTGCCAATTGCTAGCCCATGGTCCTTACGTTTGGAATGTTTTTACCAATACTTTGATTCCACAGGGAAGGTTTTGTTCAGCTGGTAATATTGGCACCTTTTTCCATAGATGGAACGCTTGCTCCCTAGCATTATAGTCACATATACTAGTAAGTTGTTTTAACCATTCCTGATGTTTGCTGATTTCTAGCATGGGCCTACCATTAGGTAAATCTGGGTCAAATGGTAATTGTATGGGCATTTTGTAGCCTATCATTATTTCATATGGGGAAATACCTGTTTTGCTGTTTGGTTTTGCTCAAATACCCATTAAAATACCAGGCAGATGATGATGTATTGCCCTTTTCCAAGCATGCCTTTTTTAGACGTTCTTTTAAAATCCAATTCATACGTTCTACAATGCCATTAGATTGTGGATGGTATGGTACATGAAACCTTTGCTGTATGCCTAACAAATTACACATTTGTTTAATGAGATCACTAATAAACTGTGGGCCATTGTCTGACTATGACCCGTAGCTATCCCCAATCACAGAAAATATTTTTCCATAAGGCTTCTGCTGTTACCTTTGCTGTCATGGTTTTGGTAGGAATTGCTTCTACCCATTTTGAAAAGACGTCCACTACTACTAGTAGATACCTGTAACCTCCCTTTGTTGTTGGTAATGGACCTGCATAATCTATTTGAACTGCATACCATGGCCCATCCACTGGCTGTATTCGATGTAACTGAGGCCTTTTGCTTTTAGCATTCACCTGCAGACAGATTAAACATGCTTCTACAATCAGTCTGCAGACCTTTTTTAAATTTATGTTCCAATACTTTTCTTTTACAACTGTCCAGAACTTATCAGTTTCTATATGGCCCAGTATTTGGTGATTTAACTTGACCAACTGGCGTGCCAACTGAAATGGTACATATGGCAACTGTAACCCTTTGCAGGTGGTGTATGCATAGTACTCCTTTGGTGGTATACCTGCTAATCTGCATTGATCAGTTTCTTCTTTTAAGCCCTGTTGTTTTTGTACATTTACAAGGGCTTTTTCTATTGACTCTTCATCTAACTTTTTTAAGACACTAACTTCTACACTGGCATACTCATATTCTGGAAGTTCTTTTCTATTTTGTGCTGTATCAGCTAACACATTTAATCTGTAAGTTTCACTGGTTGGCTTTTGATGTGCTTTTACTTTTAAGATGTTATACTGTCCTTGTTGTTTTGACATTGTTTTAACTTTATATATGTCTTTTAATACTTCAAGCATGCTGTAATGGTTTACCTACACTATCCACAAATACTCGCCTTACCCAGGTTTCCATATGCAGTCTTAAAGAATTTACTACGTAAGCACTATCTGAAAAAAATGTTAACAGGATTGGAATACTTTAGCACATACAGTACTGCCTCCAGTTCAGCTTTTTGAGCTGACATATGCCCTGGTAACTTGATTAGTTCAGGAGAACCCAGCTGTGGATTCTCTGGAACTATGGCAAATCCTGTCCAGTATCTGCATTGGTCCCAATATCATGCTCCATCCAGAAAGATGGATGGCTTAAAGTGATCAAAATCAGATACTAAAAATTGCACATCAGGTGACATTATCTTTTCTAAACAGTTATGCTGTTTTCCTTCGTATCCCATGTGGTTTGACAAGTAGTATTTGTCCCCTGTCTCTATAGTAACAGTTTTCATTCCAAAAAGTGCCATCCATTTTGCAAAGACTGCCTAATACCATCTCTAATTTTATTCATTTCAAAATTGTCTATCAGAGCTTTTACTGCTTGATGTGGTGTTTGTACTATAATGCTGGCAAATACAGTCAAATATTCAGTTTGTTTAATACCCTAGTAAATGGCTACTAATTGCTGTATACATGGATGGTAGCCCAGTTCCACTGGAGTCATCTTCCTGCTAAAGAAAGTGACTGGGCGTAATGTTTTTTTCCATTCTGTTGTCGCTACCATGTGGCCATTCCTGTAGTAGTACCACAGACAGATTTTTTTTCCCTACTGCTGCTTGTAGCACAAATGGTATCCTTGGTGTGGGTGCTATTAATTCTGTAGCTTGTGCTAGTTTTACTTTTATTTGTGAAAATGCCTCCTCTTCATGAGATCTCCACTCTAAAAAGGTGGAGTTCTTTTGTTCCTGTAACATTTTGTATAGGGGAGCAGCCACGGCTGCATAATCCTCTGTAAATTCCCTATTGTAATTCATGATTCCCATGAATCTATGTAAGTCTGCTATAGTCAATGGCTTTTCCATTTGTAAAATGCCTTGTACACGTATAGGGTAAGGAGACCTTCCTGTTGGTTTTATAATAGTACCTAGAAACTTAACTTCTTGTGACATAAACTGAATTTTTTCACTTTTAACCTTAAACCTTACTTGCTGTAGAGTATGAAAAACTCTCTTAAGAAGCCGTACATGCTCCTCTACTGTTTCTGACTGAATTAAAATATCATCAATGTAATGTATTACTGAATCATCCTTTTCCAAATTTTGTAAAATGGATCCTATTGTCTGATGAAAAATAAATGGACTATTTTGAAACCCTTGTGGTAACCTTGTCATGACATATTGCTGGTTTGTAAATGTAAAGGCAAATCTTGGCCAATCTTTTTTCCTGAGTGGTACTGCAAAAAAAGCCATTTTCTAAATCTATTACTGTAAACCACTTACTTTGTGGCTTAATATATGCAGCCAACTCTGGGACTCCTGGAATCAAATGTGCTCTAGGAGTAGTATATTGATTAACCTTATGTAAATCAATAACAAGACAATAACTACCATCTTTTTTCTTAACTGGCCAAATTGGTGAATTTGTAGGACTGTTGCCCTTTTGTATAATCCCTTATTTTTCCCATTCTGCAATACATTTTTCTATATGTTCTTCTGCTTTCCTAGAAATAGGATATTGTTTTTGAAAAGGTGGTATATAGTCCTGATCACTTCTGACCCCTACTGGACTTTCTAGTTTCCACAATAACTGGGACCCTTGGACCACAGATTTGGGAATTGCTGTTGTAAATGCTTCCATACATCCTCACTGTCTGTATTTGCATAACCTGTAGGTTTTTCAGGTTTGTCAGGTAGAGAGATTGCATAGCAACCTGTACTTTGCTCTTCCTCTCTTTGTTGTTTGTCTCCCATCCACAGAATTTCATTAGGTAAATCAATTACTATGCCCAAAGACCCTAGAATGTCCATACCAATAATGGTATATGAGCAAGATGGATGCATTAAAAATGCACCCTTCCATGCCTGTCCCTCTTGACTAAACTTTATGTCCACATTTTGGCTATTCACTGCATAGCAACCTGTACCATTAAATGCTGAAATGCAAACCCTTTTTATAGGATCTGCTGGTAACTGTCTGTTTGTGACAGATACTGCTGCTCCTGTGCCTATTAAGATATTTTTCCACAGTGACCCCTCTACCCAAATATCAATCAGTGGTCATCCATCTTTACCCTTTTTAAAGGTAGTCAGGAAAGATACCAGAGTAGGGGGGCACATCCCTATTGTAAGGAAATCCACTCATCCTCTCCTTTGTTATCAAATGAAATATGACACACCTCATGTTTTTGCTTGTCATCTTCCTCTGTGTCTGAATGATCTACATATTTAGGTTTTTCAATCTCTTTTTATAACTGTTGCCTAGTTATTCCTTCTGCCTGTTCTATCAAATGTTTTGTATTTACAGGTGAAACTGTTTGAAAATCTACAGGGCATACTTCCCCTTTTCCTGTATATTGATGGCTCTTATAACTGTCTTTACCAATATTGCAAGTTTTTTGCACATAATCCTGCTTTTCTGACTTTTCTTGTACATTTTTTTGCTCTCTTTTTGGAAACACCCCCTGTTCTTCCTTCTTTTTGTGCTAGGCTTTGTAATGATCACAATTTTGCTTAACATGCCCTATTTTTCTACAAAAGAAGCATGTTGGTGCCTTTTGCTCATTACTTGTGCTTGATACTGGTACTACAGACATAGAGGCAGGAGCTGGTGGTGCTGATGTAGCTCTTTCTGCTGGTGGTTGGTCACACAACCTTTGCATTCCCCTGTTTTTTTACCTCACCAATTACTTCAAATGGATCACTATTATCTTCAAATGCAAAGATATGGTGTGAGTATAATGTCTCATGTCCGTTCCCTCATTAGTTTTTGTACCAAATCAGTGAGGGTATCAGAATTTTCTTCATAGATACATTTAATATCTCCTGGAACCCCTTTAACTTGTTCTAAGAAGCAATGTATTAGCTGTTTTTGTATTTCTCTTTTCCCATGTCTCTGTCTGTTTTTTGATATATGATTTGAAACGCAAGCCTAAAATGTTCACTTTGTTCCATTAATTTATCTGTAATAGTAATTTTAAAATTATCTAATAATTTGGCTGTGAGAGGCTGACCTTGTGTAAATGTCTTTAAAATGGCTGTTATGCATCCTACTTTAGTGTTTAACTGATAATCATCTTGTTTTAATTGAATAAAAGTTTTAAAACATTTGGGAATGAAAATCCAGAAACATCTAAGTAATGCATCTGTCCATATATCAAATCCAACTGTATATGCCACCCATTCTTCAAATGCAAGCATGTTATAAAATATGCCTTTTTTATCATTCCACTGTGGTAAACTCTGTAATAATCTAGACTGTGTATATAAATCTGTAGTGGTTCCCTGTCCCTGTTTTATAATTTGGACTGGTTTTGTGTTTTTTAACTCTTCCTTAAGCTGGGATATCAAAATAGTATTTTGGAGGTTAGTCGCTGTTAATTCATCTAATTCTTCTTCCTTTTCCTTCAGACGGTGTTTAAGATCTGTCATTTCTACCTGTAATTGTTTAAGGGAGGTATGAGACCTGTTATTAGATTCCTCTGTTGACTGCAGGGCTCCTATGCACTTTTGACAGAGGTCTTGGATGTCATTTCTGAACTTTTTAAACTCACTTTGTTTTTCTTTTAAAAATTTATTAAATTCTTCTGTCAATGTATCATAAGCTGTGTTTCTGTTCTCATCTGTATGTGTAGCCGTGGCATCATTGCATGCTTGTACATAATTTTTAAAGGGAGTTACATGATCTACAGGGGACTCTGTCAATAACAGATTTGATTGCTGTTGTAATTCAGAGATTAATGTACTGGCAGGACATAACTGCTTTACATCTGGGTATAATGAAAACTCTTTACCCTTAGTTAATTCTGTATCATGAACAGATCTGTCTTCACAGTCTATTTTTTTAGAAATATCATGCAATACTTTTTTATGGCATAATCAGTTTCTCTTGAATCACACAATAAACATTTACTATGATATACTTCATTTTTGTTGCAAATACCAATCAAATGTTACAATCCACTTACATAATGCCTGTATGTCAACTTGCCTTAATAAGGATTTACACTTACTAATGTGTTGTGTATACCAACATTGCAATTTACTTCATATTTTATCTGGTTGTTCTGTTACATTAAGAGTAAAACTTGACTTACATTTGCTGGAATTCTGTCTGATAGCGTCCATACTAAAAATGTGACACAGAAAAAAGTCTTACCAGTGGGCAAGAAAACAGGTGATCAGGCTGTTGTAGATGGCTGGAAATTTTTCAAAGTCAGTCGAGAAGCTGGTGAGGCACAACAGGCAGTGGACTGCTGTACAAAGTATCCACCTTTTCTTGGAGAATTTATGGCACTGCGACTTTCCTGCACTGCAAGCCCAATCTGGATTCAGTCGTCTGAAAGAACTTTACTACTGCAAGCTGCATAAATTGGAATACTTCTGTTTAGAAATTACACATATGTACAAATGTTAGTTACTGCAATTTGACTGAAGTGACCCTCTGCAGGGCTTACCACTCCTTCTGTGTTCGAATGCAGGATAGCTTGCCATTGAAAAATTATATGGGTTGGGAGGGTGGCCTAATGGTTAAGGTGTTTGCCTTAAAAACACAAGGTGCAGGGTTTGAATCTCACAAGGGATAATTGTCTAGGCTTAAAATGGCTCACAACAGCAGTTAGCTTAGTACTAATCTATGAACCTATGAACCTATATGGTGCTGTTTACTGTGATGGATTTGAAGTCTCCTTAAGACACTCAGTCTTGCTGGCTGGATTCTGCTGAAATCAAAGTCTGGTTATAGTTGTATTTACAGTCTTGTTGCACACAGAAACTTGCAGAATGTACACTGATAAAAGAATATACTTTGCAGCACCCAACTCAGAGCAGTAACAGATAGCTTTTTATAACAAACCACACATACTAATGTTACAGCTTTTAGTTATTGTTCTACTTTACTTCTCAATCAGCATGGATGTTATAACATTTACATCAGGACAAATGTGCCCCTACCAATATCCCTAACATAACTGGATTAATACAGATCTTTATATGCAATTTTAGTCATGCACACACATATACATTTCCTCTTGGTATTCTGTTTTAGAGAATTGCTCATCCTGTAGAAACAGTACTGATTGTTGCAGATGCTGACGCAAATGCTGACTTAATAATATTATTTTTAAGCTTCCTTGTTTAAGAATGTCCTGTCACATTTTTGCTACATTTATAAGAGGCCAGTTTTTCTGACAGTGTGAACATCCTCTTTTTGTCTTTAGTATTCTATTTGGATATTTTTATAAGAACATCTGTTCTTGTGCAAATGCTGATGCTGATAAGTGCAGAAAAGCATGTTTTTTAAGGAAACACATTGTAACAGTGTATTTAAAAAAACAGATTTTACATGTTTGCTCTCACTGACAATGAAATTTTAAAATCCTGTTTTTAAGTCTGTAGGGAAAGATGTCCATTCAGCAGATTTCTTATTTTCCAAGTCACAGTCATTTAGAATGGATGCTAATCACATATTGCTAAACTCTGTTTCTACATTTAAGCAAGCTTTATCTTATACCTTATTTATGTTGCATATTTGTAGCAAAGTTACTTTCAACCTTAGTATATTGTTGAGCACACTCTAACACACATCACCTCTATTACTATTGAGAAATAGTCTGAAAAAACAATCACAACTGTATCACCATCTTCTCCCCTCAAGCCTACTGATAATACACAATAATCAATTTCAGTTCCAAGTGTTTGCCTTCTATAAGTCCATTGACTTTTGTTCTTTGCAGCTAATTTACCACATTGTATCACTTCTTGTATTTTTTAATATCTTTCCCATTCATTTTACATTTTCCCTTTAAACCAGAAATAAAGTTGCTTGCAATTATAATTTTTATGTTAACCACCACACAGTATAATATATTATGAAACAGATTCTCTCTTTCCTTGCTAATTATATATGCATATAATGCTATGATTCTATAAACATGTTCTCTTTACTTCACACCCACAGCAGTTAACCTTCCCATCCTTGCCATAATTACATCCAATATTTTCCCTGTTTACACAACACAGTCATTCCAGAACAGTATTTCCTTCCTAAGTTCTATGTTATATTTCCATCCCACAATTTTGGTTTGCAGTATTTACTCATTTGTCAGGAATTTTACATGTGCTAACAGAATAATATCCACATTACATTCAGCAGACCATTCTGTTATTTCTATCCTTCTTACGATGTTAATGATACAGGTCACATTTACTGAAGGTCCTCTAAAATTGTTGCCTTTCCTTCTTTTTAACTTTAGGGGAAATATTTAAAAATTTTTGTTTGCTTATTTTTACTCTTTCCTCAATTTAATATATTTCCTGGGTTTCCCTACAAATAATACATCGTCCTCTGAATCAGATTTCTCACGGGCTAGAACTTCAAAAAATTATTACTATCAATTCATTCTCCTGACCTGTCTTCCTGCATGCACACTCTCTCCTTATTTCCCCTTCTTATTTTTTCTTGCTCTACAGTTTCATCTTTACATAGTTCATCCTCTCCCCAGCATCTTCTTGTCCTTCTTTGTGTAAGTTTTCTTCCTTTTCCTCTTCTTTTTCATTATTTACTGTTTGCTCTTGACAGTCCATCCCAAAGTACCCCATTTTTACACAACCTGCAGTCAAGCACGCACCTTCTTTCTGCATGCTCTTTTCCCCACACTGGTTGCATTGTACCTTGACACAATTATTCATTAAATGAGAAAAATCCAACATAAGATACATGATTTAGGCTGGCCAGCATATCATAATGTCCCTCTATGACCAGCCACAAATATAAGACTTGGCAAGTGTTTCAACATGTTTTTTTTTCACATTTCAGAACAGCTTCAAACCTCCACCTTCCACTCCACATTGTCTTCTTCCAGTTCATCAGTTCTAAACTGCAAAGTATTTCCCTGGGATTTAATAAAATCCATGTAGGCACTGTGTAGACCCCACATGGAATGTGTCCATGTACACGGCCATAGTCCCCCCCCTCACAGTGCACCATGCATATTAATGATGGCATGCTGCCAAGGGAGAGCTGAGGAACACTGATATTTAATCAGTGTAGGAAGAGGTGTAGCTGTAGCAATGTTGTTCTGTGTGTCAAATGTTGAATGTGTAAATGTTATGATTTTCTATAATGTCCCATTTTTTTTTCATTTATTTTTTTTTAATTCATGTTTGCACTGCACAGCACAGAGTGCAGCAATGCCAAGATGTGCTGATATATAGACAGCTGACTCCTGGCAGACATCTAAAAATAGAAACCAGATGTAATTAATTATTATAATTAAATAAAGTTTTTTTTCATTCATGTTTGCGTGGCACAACGTGGAGCACAGTAGAGCCATGTGGAGCTCATATATACATGGCAGACACATGCCAGACATCTAAAGATAGAAACTGGATATAATTCATTTAGTGGTGCATTTAAGCATGTTTTCACAGTGCAGCATAGTGCTCAGCACTGCTAACAGGTAGCTCAGTGGTATATGTGAAGGTGTAAGAGATTACTTAATATCCACATAGCTAAATGGGTAGAGTTATGTCTGTATGTGTAGTAGGTCCAGGGTCTGAATACATGGAAATCAGAACTTGTCTTTATTTTTGTTGCACATGTTATGGACACAATTTTAAAATATGGCTCCACTGCTCTCTGTGCAACTGTGCTCATGGTAATGGCTGCTAGTGTTTGTGTGGTGCTCAGCTTCACTAAAATTGTAACTGTGCATGTTGGCGCGGTTCAGCTCCACTTAGCTTGTTTGTGTGCTGCTAAGCAAAACAGCTCTTTTTGGAATGTTTCTCAATGACATGTAAGGGTGGGAAAACAGCCTATATTAACTGCAGTAGGCAGGAATTCTACAGACTCCATTGGAGTTCAATCATCTGTTAATATGGCTGGTGGTGTTGAAATAGGTGTGCACTTTCAGGTACAGTGGTCTGGCATTCAGGAATACAGGGTCATGGTTGGGGTCCTTGTCAAGCACCATGAAGACAGGCTGCTACAGGGTGGTTTCCAGGGCTCAGAGTTTAAGTCGGAGGCCTGAGACCAGCTGGCCAGAGAACTCACCAGTGTTACTGGTATCCCCCGCACAAGTGAGCAGTGTTGTTACCAACATGATGACCTGAAAAGATGAAAGAGGGGAGCCTTGGACACCTGGGTCCAAGAAGTGAGGACAGGGAATGCCCGACAAATATGTAAGTAATGTTTCCTCTGTTTTACCAATATGCAATCTGGAGGTCTGCAAAGCTGGTATGCATAATGGTGTGCTTCTCTTCCAACAGCTGCAGCTGAGAGGGCTTGCAATGTTGAGTTTCATGTCAGGTGCTTGGCCAGGTTGTGCTGTCAGCATAGTGAATACAGATGTATTATGCCAATTGTAGTGCAATAAGCAAGAAATAGTCAAAGATTAACTGCAATAAAGTATATAAAATAAAGTCTGTAGTGCAATAAAGTTGGAATTAGACCTCTAGTGTAATAAATGTGGAATTAGAACTGTAGTGCAATAAATGAATAATAAGTGTAGTTCAATAAAAACAAGAAACAATACCAATAACAGCAATGAAAATGGTGTACAGAATTGTCATAACCATTGCAGTAGAGTTGTATGCATTGACTCTGTAAGGGAAGGTAAGGTGCTGCAGTCAAGTATAACACTGTAATAGCTGTGCCATGCAAATCTAATGGCTGCAAACTGTATTGCTTAAATCACAGTACTGTTCAAGGGTTTCTCTAGGCCAATATTGGGCACATAATGCTGTGCTTTCCACAGATGTCAGGTAATAAAGGTATATGGGTGAGGTAGCCCACTCCACAGCCAGATATTGTGATTGTGGACTTCAGAGATATTGCAAACCAATAACAATAATATGTGTTTACCTGTAGTGTTGAAAGTGAAAAAAATTGTAATAATATATGCAGTATGGTTGTATACCATGCATGTGTGTTCTACTGGCACTGCAGTCTAATAAAGCAGTACTATAATGCTAGAGGAAAGCCTTGTAACTTGTATTGCACAATTCATAGTATGTTTCCAGGTGGTCTCCAGGCAAGTATCAGTCACCATGTAGTCAACAGTGACTCAGTAGCTCAGTCTTTTAAATTCCTTGAACACTGTACATTTTGCTACACACCATCCTGGGGTCGAATCCAGTGCTATGTAGCACTACATTTTCAGTATCAGTTATGTAATACTCACAATTTGTCTCACCCCAAAAACACAAAAATGTGATGGGTGAGTTAGCCCATATTATGTGCAGATATTGTGTTTAGATCTCACAGAAAGTTGCACTCAATAGCAAGAATGTGTACAAAATTGCTGATTCGGAATAAAATTGTGTAATCCAAGTATGGCTGTATCTCTTGCTTGTCCGTACTATGCTGCAGCAGTCAATTATTAAATTATTTACAGATGTCACTAGTAGTCACAGCTAGTGGGTTCTACTTCCATGCCTACCAGCTAAGCCATGATGGCTGTCTAGTTTAATTGCTGTACATAAACGTGCCTCTCAAGTGTCACGAGTTCTTGTAATGTAATTAGAACTGACTGATCCATCTGTCACATGTTTACCAGATACATTTTTACCTGGAATGCAATGTATTACCAAATACATTTGCAGAACACCCTGGTAGTTATAAAAGTCCACATTATGTGAAACTGTTCTGAGTTGTTCTATATCTGCATTTCTTACCGCCTGACCCTTATTGTCCCATGCTATCAGCTTGAGAGGTATGTACATGCTACAACAGCTATAGGAAAATTGTATTCACTGTAATCACAACTGTCAGTACACATCTGTAGAAGTATGTATGACCAGTGTTGTCAGGGATATCATCTGCAATGTCACTAAGGGAATCTTTTTCTGTCTCTCTCCCGACCCCTTATCTTAATTTATTTATTATTGTAATGTATTATTATGATTTCATATTAACATAATTTGTTAAACTAACTTTATTTTGGAAAATGTGGTTGATTATTGTTATGTTTTATTATGATTCAGTGTTAACATATTTTGTTAAACTAACCGTTTTGTTGGCCTTATGGTTTACTTCACATGGGCATACTGTTACCATACTGACTGTTATGTTACATAATGTTGTGTTGCACATAATATACATTACTATGTATTTGGATTAATAAATATGATGTTCCATTCTGTTACTACTAACAATGGTTTGATTGTTACTGACCATAACGTATTGTGTTACCTCATTTACTACAGCACGTCAAGGTAGGCTGGTGCCGGCTAATCCCACTACCTTGCCTCAACCAGCCATGGCACTGGGTCCCAGCATGCCTGGGACCCAGACCAGTGGTGCTCCCTCTGCTGTCCCTGCACTACCTGCAATGTTGGGTAGTTCTGCCCCAGGGGATGGGGCCCATCCCCCTCTGGGAGCAGTGGCAGAGGGAGAGTAGTCACCTGTGATGAGTTACCAGTCCTGGTATGCAGGATAGTCCACAGTGGCTATGACCAATGCCTGCACAGGATTGAGGACATGATGGCTGACATAGTGGGGCAGCATCACCCTGGTGCCTGGCCTCCAGCACAGGCACCCTTGTGGCAGTGAAGGAGCAGCGCCAACTCTCCTATGTGTAGGGACATGAGTCATGCTGCTGCCATCTGGAGGCACATGGGACTTGGATTCCACAACACTCTCCCTATCCAAGGTGTTCACCCCCCTCATGTCACACACCACCCCTGTCTGCTGTCTTGTCTGTTTGCAGATGCATCCTCACCTACCCAACGTACCTCCCCCAGACATACCTATGTCCCTTCTCTAACATTCTACTCTTACCTTAAAAAAAAGGGCACCTGTCCCAAAAATAAATTTTGTCCCATACATAGCCCTCCATTTCACACACATGCCCATTGGACACATGTAATTTGGTCTAATTGTGTTGACAATCCATTTATGTTGTTCTCACCACTCTCTCTGGGGTTTAAGAGTCAAAATTCATCTACAAATTCTGTCAAAGTACATAGCAGCTGCTGCTGTACAAGAAATGGATAGCTATGGTTCTTTCCTAAACCCTTCTTGCACATTCCTACCTGCCTTTCACTATGCTTTTCCCTCTGCTTGCCCCCCATTTCACCACTTTCCTATCACACCCTTTTTTTTTCCTTTATAATTTTTTAGTGCAGAGCTGCTCAGTGAGCAGTGGCATGCAGCTTTGCTTAGCTTAGCTAATTAGAGCTGTAATGATTGAATGTGTTTATACCATTGTCATACACATGTACAAAATAAATATCTCTGCCATGTTTCAGTCCCAAGCCCATCACACCTACAGCACACTGCATTAACCCAACATCCCATGCAAATCGGAATTAAAGAAGGAGTTTTCATCAGAACATAGTGATTGCCACTTACAGTCATTAGGAGTGTCTCAGTGGAGCTGCACACCATGCTCCACAGCACAAACTGGAATAAAAGTAATGTGAAACATGGGAGTTACTTTGGACTTTGGTGAAATAATACACCACTAGACAGCTAAAGACATAATAATCAATGTACGTGAGGTCTGTGATAGGAGGTAAATGTGCCCTTTTATCAGCAACATGTAGAAAGACATCTGCTAAGGGATCAATGGCAAAGTACATGTTCAACTGGGACCATGGTGCAGACATACAGCCATATAAAGCCATGCACATACTGATGGATGCAGACAATGTGTGTCACAGCCTGTATGTCTGCACATATACCTTGCAAATACACCTACTGTACTAGTGACTCAGTAACTCAGTCTGTTAAATACTTTGTATGCGGTACATTTTGCCACACACAGTCCTAGGTTGGGTCTATATTATGTTAACAAAAAGTGAGTTCACCGAACTGCGTCTACATCAGAAATGCAGTTCAGTAAACTGCTGATGGTGAGATTGCAGTACAGTGATGACTGGAAAATTTGCCCTTTCATCACTGTAGTGCAATCTCAGAGTTGATATATATATATATATATATATATATATATATATCTATGAAAATTAGCGGGGGGTGTGAGGGGGCAACCCCCCACAAGACCGAAGTTGCTGAACTGCATTTCTGATGTAGATGCAGTTCGGCAAATTCACTTTTCGGTTACATAATATAGACCCTCCTGGGTTCAAATCCAGTCTTGTGTTGCAGTTAAATTAAATTATTGTAAATACAGCAATTAATGACTGAGTCATGCAATCTTTATCTGTACAAGTTACTGCTAATTTACTGCTATCCAGTTTTGCATGTCAAAGGCCTGCAGGTAGGGACACATTGCACATATTAGTATAGCAAAACTATATGTCGCCTACTATTCTGTTATTGTCACAGTTCCATAACAGATATACCTGCCTCGATGGCACTGTAAAGGATACCCTTACCCTGGCTCTGTTGTAACAACAGGGCTGCCACAGCTGTCACAGTTACACGTACAGCTTGTTGACCTCCAGAGTATTTACACTCCCCCATGTGTATTAGCTTCAGCAACAGCTGCAGCCTGTACCACACACACCTGAATGGAAAGGTAGCTGCTACAGACCTACCATACCCCTAACCCCATAGAACATGGAATCTGGACACAGCCAAACTCAATGGGGGACAAAGGCCCAGCGACAGGGACATGCTTTTCAATTTGTTCTCACAAAGATAGTAAGTTGATAGAATAACAGTTATTGCATTAGCATGTATATTCTGTTGGGTATGAAGTCTGACACTCAAATGTGTGTCTTTCACTACTGACTTCAATCCACAATGATTTGCCAGCGATTTGCCAGATGACCACAATGCCATGGGACACTGACAACAAATATGAGGTGAAACTGTGGACATATTGCATAAATCTCTACAGTTGACAGTTATGATATCTACCCTCTGCAATGTTGTAGTCTCCACACCTCAGTAATGTCCATCTTAATAGCTAAGAAAAGGGCCCAGGTCTACATGAAGGCCTTATATATTGTACTGTGGTGGCATGTCATTGGCTAATGATAGTGCAATTCAGCTGTTTTGTCTAAAATTAGAATATCAGAGCCACGTATTGGCGCAGAGGTATTTACCTGCTAATGAGCAGCAGTACCTTAAAAGGGCAAGCAGCTGGTTATGGGGAACAAATCTGTATGAGACTTACCTCGCACAGAGAACGTCTTTGCAAAACATTACTGGAAGCAAAGTTCAACAAAGGAGTACTGCACTCCACCAGGTATGTAATTGATTTCTCTTTATAACAGGCTGCAGATGGGAGGTTAGAGGTATGGGGAATAGGGATTACAGCAGTAAGTCTGTCTTAGACCTATGGTACTTACATGACATTGATACTCTGCTGTCCTACACATACAGGCATGCCTCTCATCTGTCCCTGATTTTCACTCAAATCTTAGCTCTGTCTCTCTTAATCCCTCCTACAACAGATGGCTTTTGTAGGAAAGCTAATGAATTACATGTAATACATAGTGACAATAAGTAAGGGTGTACACTCCCATAATGTCAAATCATGTAGAGTAATTCACCTTTTCTCATTCTGTCAATGTCTCACATAAATAGTTCTAACATTTTAAAAGTGTCCCTGATTGTCCCTGATGTACTGTGGATAAGTCCCTGATTATCTTGGCATTTGTCCCTGTTTGGATGACAGTTATGCCTAACATACCAGTCAACCTCTTACAGCAAGAAATCTGGACAAAGTGATAATTAATGGAGGGACAAATGCCCAAAATTAGAGACACTTTTTATTGCTCTTACAAACTAAGAAAGTCAATAGAATAACAGGTATTACAGTAGCATGACTGTGTTCTGAAGGGCATGACATCAGAAACTCAGATGTGTGTCTTTATTTTCTGACATGAACCCACAGTGATTTGCCAACAATGTTCTAGAACTCCACAATTTTGTGTGAAAATGACAAAAAATATTTGGCAAATATCTTGACAGTCTGCAAACATCTGTATAGCTGAAAGGTATGATGCCTACAGGGAATGTATACTATAGCAAGTTTTCATTGTTTTCTGTCATTGTGGCACACTGGTGTTGCTGGACTGTCCCCGTATAGTGGTTGTAATAGCACACTGCTATTTGTCTAGCAGTGGACGTATGACATATTAGTGGGAGGTTGTCCGTAGGGATCACACCACAGTAGACTGGAGTGCTGGGTGTAAGAACATACAGCAAAATCTGTCACGGCACACAAGGACATACCTCAGTATTGCTGCTGTCTCAGTGGTATCCACACACATAATATGTTGCCATGCTGTGGGGTATGACATGTATGAGGGAGCACTGGATAGTGCAGGCCATTATGGGTGTGCTGTATCTGTACATATTGGATGTCCATGTATCTAGTCCTGTAATTTGTTTCCTTTTTGTTGTCTTTCAGGAACTATGTACCACCAATGACATACCCCCATCTCAGATGCAGAGAAAGAGATAACAGTTGATGGACTCATCTGATCCTGTTATCCAGAGGGAGGCATAACCAAGAAGAGCAGGCTGCATTGTGGGCAGACCTTGTGTGGGATGTTAATGAAGTTGGCCACCAGGACAGGACCTATAAGCATGTCCAACACCGTGCCACAGATGACTAAGGGCTGCTGATGTTGGTAGGGATTGTGCTGTCACTGGTAGAGGGCCTGCAGTGGAACAACCACTCTCACCCACAGAGGAATTCCTGGCGAACCAAGGAACACATGACAGCTCCCAGGCATCCATCACACCATACATCGTGGAAGTGGGTGCCACAGTGTCCATAGCAGAAGAGCATCCATGTAAGCTTACTGTGTTCACCAGTGCAGTACTTTATCAAACATTGTGACAGGCCATATATACCTGTACATGGATGCCTGGTCTATGAGCTTTGGGGGTTTAGGGTTTAAGATCAGTTGTACACACATTCTCAGAAGATCAAAAATACAGCCAGTAACACAGTAGCTGCTGTACATGTGGATATATGCACATATTACCTTGTAGTGATGCAACAGTTGGTGGTGCTGACAATACCTCTCCCTCACCTTTTCATAGGTCCATCAAGTGTTGCCCAAGCCCATGGTCCTGTACCTGGTAAGCATGATACTGTTGTTTTATGGATCATATATACATTACGAAAGTTAAGGTCTGCCATATTGCCCTATGTACAAATGTTGTATGTTCCATTCTGGAACAGTTAACTACAGTTCATAGACTGGGTAATCATAGGTGTGTATTTGAACAAACGTTAACACATTTGCATTTATAGTTACTAGTGACTACGCTGCCTGGTATACATGAGGCAATTACTCCAAGATGCCTGTTCAAGCATAATAGTGAGATGGTACATACCTGAGGCAGTATCAGTACTACTGATATGTCATTCTGAGGATAGGTGTACTAGGTTTTATGTGTAGTGCTATCATGTATAGTGCATACCTCTCAACTGTCTAGATTCATGCCTCATATTTTTGGTCCATTTTGAATAAAATTGTGGTTTTCTGGCAAATTAGTGGCAACTCATTAAAGATTGAAGTCAGAAAATAAAGAGACATTTGAGTTTCAGACTTCATATCTATCAGAAAAGTCATGCTAATGTAAAACCTGTTATTCTATCAACTTAAAACCTGCTATT
This sequence comes from Protopterus annectens, assembly GCF_019279795.1. Lineage (NCBI taxonomy): Eukaryota > Metazoa > Chordata > Ceratodontiformes > Protopteridae > Protopterus > Protopterus annectens. The sequence continues at coordinate 417,896,062 of NC_056731.1, forward strand.
CTATCAACGTTCTACATTTGTGAGAGCAATATTAAAAATTGCCCTATTTTGGGCCTTTGTCCCTATTTCTTGCTCTAAGAGCTTGAGAGGTATGGTATAGTGTCATTTTGCATACCATACAGGTATATTGTACTGGCAACTTTAACTGGATGTAGCTGAAGAGAATGTTATAAAAGCCTGGACTTGTATGTGTATGTTGTAAAGCTGTCTGTTGTGCATGAGAGCGGAGATGAGAGGATGTAAGACAGGTAATGCAGTTGTGGATCCTCATCTGTATGAGTCTGTGTGAATTACAATACATAATAGTGCAGGTAGTAATGTACTGCTTTTGTCTTGGTTTTCACAGGTGACCTGGGGGGGTGGAGTCTGTCCCCTTCACAACCTGATGTCAGTGTCTCATGGGACTCTGATGATGATGATGGCCATAGTGAGGCAAAGGTGGAGTTGTCAGCAGCTGAATCTGTCCCAGAGGTTGACATCCCTCTTCTGCCTCCATTGTCTCTGCACACAGTCCCCAGAGGCCACAGATATTGGACAGTCAAAGGGTAGAGATGCTGAACAGGGAAGTGTGGCAACTATGGCTCCAGGGAGTGCAGACATTGACCATAGTCAGTCAGCTAGCAAGGTCCCACACAGGTGGATTGACAGAGGTGCTTGTAGGTGGCCTGCTGTGTGTCCACCACCTGTTGCTGGTGTCACATCACAAGTCACTTGATGTATGTTTTGGGCCATCATGGAGGCACAGGCACCTTCTGAACTTAACACATGTATGCTTAGGGTTATGTATGCAGCACAGTCTGACATCTGTGAGTGCCTCCACTGCATTGGATTGGTTCACTGATGCAGTGGACAGACAGTGGGCTGAGGCAGTGTCTGTCTGACATTGTCTGTGCTGGAACATATGGTTGGAGTTGAGCATCGGACCCATGTACGTAGATCAGCAGCCCCATCTACTGAGAGTCCACATGGCCATGCACAGTCATGCTGCCATGGTGGCAATACCTCCAGCCCTACAGAGGAAAGTGTGCTGTCCACACCATGATGTGGCAGACCATGGGCACATGGTCCTGAGTGATCCTCTGGGGAACACAGACCCAGTGGGCAGCAGTCACCATCAGGTACTAGAACTGCATCTGACCTTGGGCATGGTGGTGCCAGTGCTACTCCTAGCAGAGACAATTCTTGTGTTTGTGGCCAGAGATGGTGAACTGTCCACTCTACCATGTACAGTCCACAGCTATCCAACATACACATGTGTAGAGCTAGCACTGGGCTTTCTGTGTACACACACACTCAAACACCACTGTGACATGCAGGTCAACTACAGACACACACAGCACCTCTCCATGGCCCATCTAACTTGCACCCCTTCCTGACTCACACATTTGCTCTTGACTGTTTGGCACAGCTTAGGCCTCCAGCACCCCCACACTACACCCTGTGCATGTGATAATACCTGTGCCACATCCCTGTCATTATTGCTATTGATGCAGGGAAATTAAGCTATGTGTCTGATGCAGAGGGAGACTATATTACTTGGCATTTACTTGTGCAATGCAGTATTGTTTTGCCATGCCTCTTGTTGTGGTCAACATCAGATACTGTATGTTGGCATGTGTCATGAGTATGCACCAAACTTTGTGTACCTTATGTTGTATGATGTTGTACTGGTGGTAGTGTTACAGAATGACAGGTGTATCATGGACCTGTGTATGTTTCTGTTCCAGGAGTCTGAAGGGATAAACTATTGAGACATGGTGGAAATACAGTGGCACAGATTGGCATGGCGGCACATCAGAAATATGATGTCATCAAGGTACAGCAGTATACGTGCATGGCTCCCTAGGTGCATATGTGTATAGCACACAAACAGGGACAATGGAGGCAGTCAACATACTCATGCAGTCCTACTTTGTGATAAGGTCTGCTACCCTTGATATGTGTCATCTGGGTTTTCTGAACTTACAAATCTACAATGTGTGGTGATGCAATTGACACATCTACAAATATCCTGTGTCTGGTTTATACAGGTGGTGGAGATCAGTTATAACTGTCGTGTTGTGCATCCCATTTTGTGTGTGACAGCAGGTGTCTGCTTTACATGCATGGGGAGCCTGTGTCATGCAGGGTGTACTGTCTGTGTCACATAGCAGTCTCTCCAGTATTTACTATGTTTACCACTTTGATGTTGTAGGTGTGTAGCTCATGTGGAACATGTATTACACCTGTCATGGCAATGCTGGGGTACTCAGTAGGATCTGACAACTTCCTGTATGGGGACATACACATCCCCATCATAGCAGTTAGTGGACGGACTACATTTGTAAGATCATGACACAGACACCATAGGACATGTTATTGCTTTCCCATGGCACCTGTGTGGGTGCTACAGTTGTATATTATGCATGTGTGGTGACATGGCAAGAGTGCCAACACAATGATGGTGTGCCACCCACCACATTCAGTGTAGTGGTGACAGTCTGACATTTACATCTATCTGGTACCTGTCAGTATTGGTGGCACAACAGTGAATGCATCCCTACATCCTCATGAGCAGTGACTGTCAAAGGGTACAGTGCTGTGTGTCCATACCATCATGTGTCATGGCTCCAGTGTGTGCAGTGTGCAGACAATACATTACTGTGCTAGTGTGGATGATATCCCACAGGATAGTTATGTGCAATGATTCGCATGTCTGTGTCAGGGGTGCAGACAACTCCTGACTGTGGTTTAGACCATCCTGGATAACTGTTGGGTCTGTATGGGTGTCAGTGACAGCTAGTAATAGGCAACCACCTGCTAATGTACCAGTCAGAGGTCACTGACAATGGCTGTGACTGCAGAGAGGGAATACCTAGAAGGGGTACGCCATTAATAGCGGATGGTGAACCCATACTGTTGAGTGGCATCAGTGCAGCATAGGTCTCCTGATGGTATGTTCCCAGGGTATGCCTCTCGGACACCTGTGTATACACCAGCTGACATACCAGTCTGTACATGGCATACACAGTTGGCAGCATGCCCTGCAGCCCTAATGTTCCCGTAAACCTTGTCAAGGCAGTCAGCAGGTACATGGGTGGGGGTATATCAGGGTGTACAACACCCAGACTGAGCCAAAACATCTCACTATACCGTCTGTTCAGGCAACATGTTCAAAGCACCCACTTAGGCATCCAAGATACTGTCAGTGTAGGGGTCTCTACATGGCCCATTGATGGCAGACATAAGCAACATAGGGACATCAGACTCAAATAGCTGTTCTGTAAGCAGCAGTGATCAACAGGACACAGTCCCAGGTCCTCTACTGCTTGGTCTGCATGTCACTACAGTAAACACAGGTACTGACTGACTGTGGCTAACAATGTTGGCTGCTGCCTGCTACTTATGAGCACATATACAGTCACTGTGTTATGTTGGTGTTTTGTATGCCGGTATTACAAATACATGTCTGGCAACATAGTAATGGCCATAAACCCCAATCGACTACATATGTACTATTCTTTCCATCGGGATGACCTATGTCCATGGTTAGTAGCACAACAGTCCCTAGATGTGATGTACAAACTTAGAGGTGACAGGTAGCTACACAGACCCAGCCACACAGGTGTACAACTCATGTGCCACATATCAGCATGTCTGTACAGTGGTATGGCAGGGATCATTTGGCATAGCTGTGGCCACAGTTACCGGTAGGTGACATACCCATACCCTCCATATAGTCTTCCCTCAGCATGCCACTATCTAACTACAATGGCCATGTGTTGATGTACCTTTCCAAACTGCAGTGGCACTTGCACATGACAGTATGACCCTTCACAGGGTCACATCACATCTTCAGTATGTGCTCACTGCTGTTCATCTGCAATGCATATCAGTGCCACCTGTGCCATTCAGAGTACACATAGGTGATCTGTGCCATGCATACAGGACAAAGTGTGACCCTGCATGATTGCATATGCAGCCTATCTCTAGGAAGCATAGTAGCTGGATAAGTCACTTTAAGGACATTAACCCACTATGTGATGTTAGTAGTACATGCTTGTTGGAGACATTTGTGTAGCAGATGTAATGCACCCTTGACATAGACCATCCCTACTAGTATGGTACAAAGAGCACCTCAGTGCTCCTCCACCCATGCCATCTGTATCATTGGCTGGGCAAATGTCATCTCAGCACTGGGGGTATGGCTGTGTCTCTTGTGGACTTGGACAGTATGTGCTGTTCCTGTAAAGAGGGGTAGCAATGTCTCCAAACTGTGCTGTCCATATGGCCATCATGCTACTGATGTGCACCTCTACTACTGCTATGTGATATGATGTACAATGCTGTCATAACCTGACATGCACACATGGTCACATTCAGGATAGCAGCACTTCCACTCACTGCATGTAAGACATACCATAGCACACACATAGTGTATTCTGGCTGCATGTACAATGGAACACTTACCAATGTAGTGGTACACACACTACAGAGGACAATACTGATGCACACACTATGCCTCATGTCTGCTAGTACTATCTGTGTAGGACACATAATGCTTGTTGATATCAGCTGACCATGATGTGGTCATTCATTTGGAAGGTCACATCATCCGCAACCAGTAAAATAATGCAAACTCTATCCATGTGTAAGTTACAAAGGTTATTATATGTATGTGGTATGAATATACACACACAAAGTTGGCCGATGTGAGATTAGAACCACTACCTATCTACTGCTACACATTACAGCTTGCAGTCCTTATCACATGCACTACAGACTTTATCTGAGGTTAGGCTTTCAGCCAGTGCTCTTAAGGTGCATGCATGACATCAGCAGACCTTGTAGAGGAGGGCAATTTAGAAGCCAGCAGCTAGTTACAGGGCCAAAAGGTGCCCAAGTATTGCAGGGAGATAGCCCATAAGGGCATGTCCATAGTACTGCAAGGGAGATATATTTACACACAGAAACACAGACAGATTTGGTTGATGTGAGAGTAGAACTCCTACCTACCTACAGTTGCACACTATAACTCACATTACTTATTACATGTGCCACAGGTTACGGCTGCTGTATATGTGATTGCAGGCAATGTACTTGTGGTGTGCACAAAGTAGGCTTGTGTTGGGCAGCATGTGTGCCCTGCAGAGTGATATTGCTTGGTACTGTTATTGAATTTAGCATCCTAGGAGTGGGATACCTGTTAATATCCCTGCTATGTGTGTACAGTTAACAGTATGGCCATATGTGTTGAGTTGCTGTTAGATAGGCAAACATGTGGCCAGGGACAATTTGCCCTGTCCAAGGCATGTGTTGAAACCATTATACATTACACCACCTGCTCAGCTGTGCCTGTCTGCATGGTGACATTCTGCAGGCTCAGGGGTCTATGGGTGAGTGGAATATGTACTGTTGCAGCATTGGTCTGGTTCCTTTGGGCAGCTGTATTGATGTGTGAGTGTAGAAGAGAACCTTAGCATTCTGAGGGCATGTGGGGAAATTCATACATTATTGTATATATATATATATATATATATATATATATATATATATATATGTGTGTGTGTGTGTGTGTGTGTGTGTGTGTGTGTGTGTGTGTGTGTGTGTATATATATATATATATATATATATATATATATACAGACATATATATATATATATATATATATATATATATATATATATATATATACACAGTATATATAAATGTGTATAACAGAGATGTCTCTGTAAATGTCGCTGTGTGTGTACGTTATGTATATGTGTTATGTGGATATATGTGGAGAGTCTATGTTATCATTGTAATATATATAGCTATAGATAGATAGGTGGATAGATAGATAGATAGATAGATAGATAGATAGATAGATAGATAGATAGATAGTTATATCAGTATTTTATGTATTTGTGGTAGATGCTGATAGATACACTAATCATGTGAGAGGGGGATAGGGACAGACAAATATGTATAGGTAGCTGTCTGTACGTACAGATGTATTTCCACATAACAGGTTTTTGTGATGAAGAGGCCACAGAATTGTGCTCAAGTTAACTAAGTGTAGGAGCATGCCCAGTAAGTTTGTCAGTACTTACAAGGAGACTCAAGACCAGAGCTACCTGTACTCCAGACCGGGATTTTGTGTGCTACAGATATTGGAATCTGCACCTGTTTCCACAGTGCAGTACTTCCCTGAAACTTTCCATGACATTTCCCAGCTGTGTGTGGTACATAATATGTGACTGGGCTACATAATGTAACACCACACACAGGGTGACAGTCTGCATACCTCTCACTGTACATGTTTTTGCAGAATGTCCAGTATTCTGCCCCATATGTCTGGTCTGTTCCTCATACATTTGTGGTATTTAAGTAAATTATTGTATAATGCAGTCACTGAATAGTACTAACTACAGAGACATTTGAGTGACAGACTTTACACCCTGCAGATATTCTGTTCTGATGCAACCCACTGTTATACTAGTCACCTAATAGGTTAATCAGAGCATGTGTAATGTCTGTCTGTGGTTTTGGCTCTTTGTCCCCCCATTCTCTCTGACTTTGTCCAGCTTTCTTGCAGTAACAGATCGAGGGGTATGAAAGTCTGTGGGAATACCACTATACGACTACCTGACATGCAGAAGATGTGGATGCTGCCAGATTTAAACTATCAACACCACCACCCATACTAATGTCCCCAGCCCACTGAGCCACATCGGCCACCAGACAAAAATGTGTCATTCATCACACGATCAACAGCATAGAGAAATACATTGTCATCCCTGCATTACGTGTGACATACAGCATGTGCCCAGGTTCTATGTCAAAGCCCAGAGATTGTCTGGTCTGCTGATATATCATTGCTGCCTTACTGTTACAGCAGTGGTATGGGAACGCTGATGTGTTGGGGTGGGGTAGAAGAAGCCCATGATCTGCTGGCATAGACAGTTGTGCAACTGCCCTGTGACCCCAATGCTTGCCATCTCCCTTGAATAATGTAGTGGATTTTCCAGCCATGTGGTCTAGTGAATATTATGGAGCACATACTATTGGACTGGGTACCTGTTGTCCCATGTGGCTGTTAGATCTTTCCAAGTAGCCCAGTAGCCCACTATATTCCTTTGCATACATGCGGGAGGTCCATACATATGCCTCCATATTCTAGTACTCCTTACAAGTGGTGTATAGGTGAGTGACTTACCTTGTGAATGCAGCAGTTGACAGACCTATAGTTCTGGGCTGACTGTGTCTGATGCATGCAGTACACAGCCAATACATGGCTATGTACAGGTTGTATGGGCTGGCTGGCATACTTTTTACTATATGTATGCGTCAGAGTAAGGTATTAGTCCCTAGGGCCTTAGGTTGTCATTGCATGTGCTATGCATTGTCTCTTGACCAAGGCCAGGGCATACTGGGCAATCCTATGTCTGTCTACAGGGACATCCTCAGGGGGTTCCTCCTGTGGGTGTGGCATTGGGGACTTAGGCACTGGTGGGGGGGGCTATGTATCCCTTCTCTTTGCTGAACTTGCTGCAGCTGTTTCCACAGTATCATATTGTGTAGTATGGCACATACTGTGAACATCTGTGCATATGTGGCTAGAGAGTACTGCAGGGCTCCGTCAGATATATTGAGGCACTAGAACTGTCACTTCAGCAGCCCAAACACATGCTCTATGATGTTCCTAGTCTGTGCGTGTGCCTCATTATGGCATTCTTCTGTTAGTGTGTGTGGATTTCTGATGGGTGTCATCATTCACAGTTCCAGTGCATACCTAGCATCCCCCAATAAATTGCTATGTGGGATGTCCCCCCTAGCAAACATCTGGTACAGATGTGATGCATGCCAGATATGGGAGTTATGATAACTGCCAGGGCTGCCAGCTCACATATTCATGATGATATCCTGGGCATTGCACATGACCTGGCAGTTGATGGAGTGATACCCCTTATGTTTGAAGTAGATTCTACCCTCCTCAATGGGGGGTGTCTTGATATGTACATGAGTGCAATCTATGGCACCCAGTACCACAGGGTAGTGTGCTACATGGTAGAAGTGTTGCATATTGCTGGCTCTTGCCTCAGGGGTGAGGGGAAAAGATATGTGCTCACTGCCATATGTGCTCATTGGCATGTGGTAGCATGGCATCCAGGAACTGGTGGAGTACCCTGGATGCTGATGCCTGTCAGACTACTATCATGTCCCCAGTTGGCCTTTGGAAAGTACATGTGGCTGGTATCCTAAGGGCTACACATACCTTTGTGTCCACTGGGATGGGTTTCCTTCTGTTGGCTCTGGGTCTGAGTTGAGGGCAGCAGAGCTCAGTGAGTTCTTGTAATATGTCCTTGTCCACCCTGTAGTGGTCTACAATCTCCAGCTCATGTAGCTCCTGGGAGGTTACCCTGGGCCTGAACACTCTTCTCCTTCTCAGTCTAGTCCTATTGTCAGCATTAGCCAGAGTTTTAAATCAGATATACCTGTTTGCTGAAGCTGTTCTAAGCTGCAGAGAGACTGACCTACTGCCTGCTGTGATATTGGGAAAAGTGGATTAATTACCTTGTTTTTGCTTTTTACTGCTTATTTTCACTAACCACACTATTCTGAGCATTGTTTTATTAACTTTGCTACTTATTTTAAACAGTTTTTTTAATTCTGATACTGTTTGCACTTTAATTGATCATTTGTAAGTGCTTTTCAACTGTTTAATTGCTGAGGGCTACACACTCAGGTGCACTAGCCATTTTACTGCCTCAAAAGTGTATGCATTACTGCATCTGTTCTAATTTTTGAAAAAAAAGAACACCCCCCCAAAAAAAAGAAATCCTATCTCTCTACTTGTTTCCTGCCTTTCTATAACCAGTAGAGTCCAATTTTCAGATTTTGCTGAATTCTGGGCTGTTTTGTAGTTTCTGTGTTGCCCAGACCTTACTAAGATATAAGAAAGCTTCTCTGTTCATTGGTGAGAGTGGTGAGCTTTGAGCAGCCTATCTGTTGTTGGGGGAGTGGTTTTAGCTGTGAATCTGTAGATTTATTGGCCATTTTGGGCTATTTATTTCCCTTTCATCTTTCTGTTTAAAACCCCATGTTTGTGCAGATTTTGCGCTTGTATTACCTCAGCAAGAGCCTGCCTGGGTATCCTGCAGAGTTGTACAGCAGCAGAAGGAGAAAAGAGAGACTTGAGTGGATTAAGTACCTTGTTTTTGCTTTTTACTACTTATTTTCACTAACCACACTATTCCGAGCATTGTTTTATTAACTTTGCTACTTATTTTAAACTGTTTTTTAATTCTGATACTGTTTGCACTTTAATTGATCATTTGTAAGTGTTTTTCAACTGTTTAATTGCTGAGGGCAACAAACCGAAGTGCGCTAGCCATTTTACTGCCTCAAAAGTGGTTGTATTATTTCACCTGTTCTAATTTTCGAAAAAAACAAAACAAAATAAAACAAAAAATCCTATCTCTCTACTTGTTTCCCACCTTTCTATAACCAGTAGAGTCCGGTTTTCAGATTTTGCTGAATTCTGGACTGTTTTGTAGTTTTTGTGTTGCACAGACCTTACTAAGATAGAGGGAAGCTTCTCTGTTCATCAGTGAGGGTGGTGAGCTTTGAGCAGCCTATCTATCGCTGGAGGAGTTGTTTTAGCTCAGAATATGTAGATTTATTGGCCATTTTGGGCTATTTATTTCCCTTTCATCTTTCCGTTTAAAAACCCATGTTTGGGTGGTTTTGTGCTCCTTGTAGTACCGCTTAACTACGGTTAAACTATTCACGATGCCAGAAAGTCTGCTCTTCTGATTTTCCCATAGAACTAGCCAGTTTTCTAGTTTTAGCACTCAAAACTGTTTCTTTGTGCTTAGCACTTTTCCAAAATTCATTGCAAACACTAAATAATCTACAAATTATTGCAGCACTCAACTTTCCTCACTTATCAAGAGGAAAACAGTTTTTAGTACTTAAATTAATAAGCAGTAACCAGGCATGTCTAAGAGTCAGCTCCAGGTGTTTTCTCCTGCCCACCTGTTGAATCTGGGCATCTTGGGGCAATGTAGCAATTACATCATGTACACTGACAACCCTCTCCTCCTAACACCCAACACTACAACCTGTGAGAGATAAACTTATATAGCCAAATTGGAAGCCAAGCTCTCTCCAGCCAAGACTGGACTAGACAGTCAAGAGGAGAAGGTAAACACCACACCGCATTCAACACATAGTCCATCAAAACCTGCACCACCCAAACGCACACATAGTAACACAAAACACACACCTACATTCATGGAAGCTCTCAATAAAAATCTGCCGAAACAACAGAGATGTCCAAAGCTGAAACGCAAGCAACCATCACCCCCTAACACTACCTGAACAACACATAGCCCACAAAATCAGTGTGCCACTCATCCTCAGCCCATACAGCAAAACAACTTACCCAACACACTAGTAATAGGCGACTCTATAGTCAGACACACTGATGTCCCTTTCACCAGGCTAAACAAGGAGAAAGTTACTGTCAGCTGCCTGTCGGGTGCCAGGAACTGCCATATAATGCATGCACTCAGGTCACTCCACAAGTACAAATATGACTCTGTCATTGTCCATGTTGGAGTGAATGACCTGAGACATACCTCCCTGGACTACATGAAAAGAGATATGGAGGAGCTCTCTGACTATGTGGCCCAGACAGGTATAACACTAGACCTGAGTAGGATCCTGCCATTGCCCAGAATGATACCGAGTACAAGGACAAAATGATTGACTTCAACAATTGGCTAAGCTTCTGGTGTCATTCTAAGGGGATCCAGTATCTGTCTGCCTGGGACGGCATGACCAACAGGCCACGATGCTTTGCTAGAGATGGCCTGCACCCATCGCCTCTGGGATTCCGGATACTGGCTAAGGCTCATGCCGCTCCTATAGTGCCTTTTTTAGGCAAGGCTCAAATGTCAAATGCACCACCATAGTAGATAACAAACAAGCAAAATATAAGGGTAATGCTACTCATTGCTAGAAGTCTAAACCTCAAAATGCACTCACTCGAGGCACTCCTTTAGATGGAGAACATCGACATCTGTGCAGTGACAGAGACCTGGTTTAAGGCTCCAGAGAGCATCCCTGCATTACCAGGCTACAGTTCTTACCACACCTTTCATCCACCTAACATGGACCGAAACACTAAAGGAGGAGGTGTGTCCATATTCATAAAGGATATCCACACCTACAGGCTAGTTGCTCAACATAATGCATCCGAAATTATCCGAGTACAATTAACACTGGGCAAGACTGCAGTTCTGACTGTAGCTTGTTATAGATCCCCGCTGTACCCCAGGATGCCCACTCCATGTTTTTCTATATAGTGGATAATATTAAGGTACAGCCCAATACCCTAATATTGGGAGATTTCAACTACCCCACCATCAACTGGGAGGGTGGCTTAACGGTGGCTTGGGAGGGTGGCTTAACGGCTAAGGTGTTTGCCTTACAAACTCAAGGTGCAAGGTTTGAGTCTCACAAGGGATAATTGGCTAGGTTTAAAATGCCTCGCAAGGGCAGTTAGCTTAGTAATAAACTATGAACCTATGTACTAACTCATTTGCCCAACATTTTCTTGAATTCATCAATTCTAATGCCCTAGAATGTCCTAGGGGGCTTGTCCGTACCCCCACCAGGGGCCGCAACATCCTTGACCTGGTCATTACTAATATGGGTAACACATGCTCCATGCCAGAGGTCAACTCCTCGCTGGTCAGATCCGAACACAAGCTAATCACCCTAGACATCCATATCCCACCCCCATTAAGGAAACCACCATAAAAAAATTCTCCAAAGCCAACTTCATGCTTCTTAAGACAGAAGTGACTAACTTCATGACACCCATACAGATGGAAAATAGAGGCATGACTGCTGAATCATATACAAATGCACTGTATAAGCACATACACAAGTGCACAGACAGTGCCATCCCCAACAGAACCAAGACGCTATCCTCCAAAAAAGGAAGCCAATCTGGTGGTCACCCACCATAAACAAACTCTACAACAGTAGGAAGAAACTGTTGCAAAAAGGAGTAAAATCCCATGATTGCAGGAACTCCCTGGTCAGCCTCAGTAAGAAGCTGAGATCCCTCATAAAATCCTCCAAAGCTAGTTACGAAAATAAAATTGCCATGGATTCTAAAGACAACCACAAAGCATTCTACAGCTATGTCAAGAATCTCAATGACAACACTCAGATCTGCTGTGAGCTACAGCACAATGGCACTAGATTTACTGAACCAACTGATATGGCCAACATCCTGGCAGACAGGTTCATTGCAAACTTTAGCCCGCCTCACCCCCCAAAGGGCCCATCTCCACACCAGAAGATTGCAAAGCCCCTGTAATCACAGATGCACAAGTAAAGACCACACTCTCCAAAGCCAAGAACACAGCATCCATGGGACCAGACAACATCCCAGGCTGCGTTCTGTATGAACTACAGAATGAAGTGGCACCCTACCTAAGTACCATGTTCAACCATAGCCTCACTTCAGGCTTTGTGCCTATGGAATTGTGCACAACGACAGTTATCCCACTCCACAAAGGGGGTGCCACCACTGACCCTGGGAACTATCACCCCATTAGCCTGATGAGCCTTGTCTGCAAGGCCATGGAATGCATCATCCTGGAGCTTATAAACAAAGACATAGGTAACCTCCAAACTCTGGACCCCACTCAGTTTGGGTTTGTAAAAGGTAGATCATTTCTCCTAAACCTGATTGACTTCTTTGAAGCAGTCACCAGAGTCATAAATGAGGGTAAGGTGGTGCACACAACCTATCTTGACCTTGCCAAGGCTTTCGACACCAGCACACACTCTGGTATTATAGATAGACTCACTGGACTGGGCATAAATCCCTATGTCACAAGATGGGTGGCCAACTGGCTGACTGACAGAACCCACACAGTGAAAGTAGCCAACTCCAAGTCTGACTTTAGACAAGCAACAAGCGGTATACCACAGGGTTCAGTCCTGGGTTCTCTCCTGTTAGATGTCTACTTCTCAATAGTCCAGGCTAATACAGCTGGTCTCTGGTTAATGAAGTTCACAGATGACTACAAACTAGGAGCCATAATAGATTTCTCTAAGGATGTGGACATTCTACAAAGAGGCCACACTGAGACTGCTGCTTGGTGTCAAAGTCATGGTCTAAAGCTCAGTGCCAAGAAGTGCATTGTCATGCCCTTTGGGAAAAACACCATACCCATGAACTACCACATAGGCAGTAGCCTGCCAAACACCGAAAGTGTGATAAGAGACCTTGGGACACAGGTGGACAGTAGTCTCTCCTTTGATAGCTACGTCGCCACAGTAGTCAGGAAATCCCACTATGTGGCACACCTCATCACAAAGGGGTTCTCCTCCAGAAAAAGAGAGGTCATCATTCCTCTCTACTCATCCCTCATCAGACCCATTATAGAGTACAATGCCCCATTTGGTATGTACCTTGCAAGACATCTACAACAACCAGAAAGGCCATAGAAATACCTCACTAAGAGGATTACCAGCCTCAAACAGATGCCATACACAGACCGTCTCAAAAAACTCCAGCTCTACTCCATCGCATATCACCTACTCAGAGCCGACCTCTGCCTAACATACAAAGCCATGTCAAACCCAGATCTGAGGACATGCTACACTTAAAGAAATCCCAATCTCTCCTGGTGACATGCTCCAGGCACCTAAACCTTGTCACCACAATAAAAAGAACATGCTGGGGGGATAGATTCCTGTCCCTCTTTAAGAAAACTCTTGACAATTGGATGGGAAACTGGAAATTCACCCCAGAGATCACTTCTGTGGCTCTGCTTGACAGGGTCACATGAAAATCATTTTCTTGGGTGGCAACAGCCAGGGAACCTCTTTTGGGTAGGCTTATATAGGCCGTAGGGTGATAGCCTAGTACTTACTTATGAAACTATGAACCTATTAGCAGCAACATTGACCTCAGCATCTAGCACATACAGATGTAGCAGACCTGCAGCAGCCCCTAGTATTCCTTCAGTTAAAATTCCCAAGTCTGTACTCCACTGGTGGAGAGTATAGGGGAGAAATCAGATTTTAGGGTCTATGCAATCTATATAGTGCTTTTCTGTAGGTGCAGGCTGTGTGATTGACTACCTATGATGCATTCCACCTGCCAAGTACATCATTAAGATGATTTAATGACCCTAGTTTAAGTGAAACAGGGATCATCAGTAATTACTATACCATTGGCTTTTAGATACACTCAACACAGTGGCACTCCATGCAAACACATGGAAACAAGCACTGCTAAGGCAAACAAAGCTCAGCAGTCACTGTACACCCCCCTGAAAGGTCACGCTCAGTATGAAGGCGCTCTGCACAAACACATGGAAACACATGTCGTGAAGATAAATAAAGTCTAGCAGCCAGTGTACACCCCCCCTGCTGAGCACAGTGGCGTGCCATGCAAACAGGTGCATATGAGCTCCAATGAGCTTACAAGTCCTCAGACATACCCCCTCTTCATGTCAGCTACCTCTTCTGTGGACACCAACATGGTTCTGTCCCTACAAGGAAGGGATATGCCACATGGATACCCATTTGTGCTATTCAGTAACCCCACCTCATTTGCATAGCTATCCATGCACACAACCTGGAATCTACATGGTTCCAGGCCCTAACTCATTAGCTACAGCACCATTCCACCATTGTAGATACTCCACACAGGGTCCTATAATACCTTTCTGTCATATAATATTAAATGTGGTTTTCTACTTTTTTTCTCATAAAAGCATGTTTGTGCATTGTGGTGCACTGTGCAAACATACCCAGATCATTAAAAAAATATTATTTTAGTTTATTTCAATTATATGTTTGGACACACAGTGGATAGTTTTGCTCATATCTGTATGTGCTATGCCATTTCTGTCAATCTACCTATGTTTTTACAACTCCTGTTGTCTGTCTAAAATCCTGTACATGGAATTTTTCCATGTACACTATGGACACTGACATGGGGTCTGCAGGGCTGGATATCTGCTTGCCAGAGTGCTCTACCTCTCTCATTTGCATGAAATTCACCTGCTTATGAGGTGATTTGCATGCCACGAATACTTTCATGTTGGCGCATGTGTGCGGGCCACCCAGCTGTATTTTCTGAATTGCAAACCTGCTTACTTTCCTGTAAGTAACATGTCACAATGCCTACATGGTAAAAAGACTGTGTAGACTTTATTAAATTACCCCCATCATTTTTTACATTTACATTGCTACCAGAAAACACATGATTTATACCCAGATAAATGTCCTTCTTTTAGTCACACAGTTTCAGAAAATTCCTCATGAGTCCCTCAGTTTCAAATGTTTTGTCACAAAAAGTCTCTGTACCAATATGTATAAAAGATGAAATATGTTGGGCTTTAAAACCCAGGACAGTTACCAAATTATCCTGTACATAGTATCTGTCTGTTACAGTGTAATTTTTTTGTTCTTATTTTCACAGTTGGTCTTTTCTTTTTAAAAACAGTTTTACTTAAAGTTTGTTGCTGCTTTCCTTTTTTGCCTGCTATGACTGCTACATATGTTTTAGTTACTGTATTATCTGCTGCTACAAAACCAGACACCTTCTTGGTTTGTTGCTGCTTTCCTCTATTACTTTCCATCACCGCTGCATACGTTTTTTAATACCGCATTTTCTTCTGCCACATCGGGTGATTCCTTTTCCAGGTTTAATATCAAAATAGTGAAACATACCTTACCGCTTGTCATAGCGTCAAAGGTAAGAAGGCCAAACTATGAATGCAAATCCTGTTGACTCCAAAATGTCAACATGTAGTTTATGGTTGCAGTTTTGAGCGTTGGTATTTTTAATTAGATGGTGCTACAGTGAGGCACAGGAAAATTACCTTTTTCCTCACTGTATATAATTAACAGAAGGTGTGGGGGGTGCAGGGGAGATGGCCCTCCTGCAAAACAGTAGACATGTGTATGTCTTTTTTCCAGTGTTTTTTTTCTGGATGGTAAGTGGTCCATTACGTGTAGAATGTCGATTGTTTCTTTCTGAAAAAAATGATATTCTGAGCAGTCAGCTTGACAGTATTCATGATTCTGGTTTGGGGATGTGAATATTCATGGTTACTGTTTCCTTTATTTTGATAGTAAACCCCTTTTCCACATTACTATCCTCAGCACTTCCAAAAAATTATCTGCCATCTCACCTCTTGAAACAGCAGACCTGTCACCTGGATCATCCTCCTCAATTATTTTTAACAGAACATCATCTACAAGCCCTCCTGACACCAATTCTAGCTGCACCTCTTCAACTGACTCGCTTACTTCCTTCTCCATAGAGACAGCTATATGATGCTGATTTGTAATATCCACCACACAGGAATCTTTGTTTGCATTCTGAAGCTCAGTATACAACAAATGATTGTCCACATACTCATTTTCCACCTCCAAATGCTCCATAGATTTTCACTCCTTCATCTGCTGCTTCCCTTAGGCTTCTTCCTTGCTGCTGTAGAAGCCCTCTGGCTATATCTAGCACATTCAAAGAGTAGGGGTTCATTACTAATCATCATATCATATTTACATTATTTGCATATTATACGTGATTTACAATTATATATATATTTTTATACCTTTCACTTATTGCCCATTCACAGCTTAATACAGTCTTATTTAATCCTTACACACTCTAATTCCCCTAACCCTTTCTTCCACAACCAAAAATATATCTTCTTCAAAATGTCTGAAAATATCAATTTTTCATTAAATTAATTTAATTTACCACTAGATTTAATAAAATCCATGTAGGCATAGTATAGAGCCTACAAGAAATGTTAACCATATCCGTGTTTACAGTTCCCCCTTGGCAGTGTGGCATGCATTATTTATGGTGCGTTGCCGAGGGAAAACCTTGGGACATGGTTATTGAATCAGTGTGGAGAGTGTGGTGCTATGTCTGTAGATGAGTGGCACCCTCCCTGCACTGTCCAGTTGGAGTATAGCAATGTAATTTAATTTTTTTATTTTTTTTTTAATTATGTTTGCGCAGTGCAATGCAGAGTGCAGCAGTGCCAAGCAGTGCCAAGACATGAGACATCTAAAAATAGAAACCGGATGTGTTTAATTATTTATGTAAAGGTCAAGTTTAAGCATAGCTGAGCATGTTTGAGCAGCGCAGTGCTCAGCAGTGCTTAAAGTTAGCTCAGAGGTATATGGAAATGTATAGCAGTACTCCACATAGCCAAATGGGTAGAGTTATGGTCTTCTGTGCAGTAGGTGCAGGGTTTGAATACCTGGTAGGGATATTAAGCATTTCTTTTCCGAATACAAATTATACTAATTATTTTTAAATCCCGATCTGCTGCACTCAGCTAAGCTCTGCTAAAACGTGCTAAGCCTTGCTAATGAAAGCTTAAACAGGCTACATTTTAGCACTGCCTGCCAGTGCTTGCCACTCAGCTATGCTTAGCTGGTTTGCACACTGCTAATCATTGCTAAGGGTTGCCCTTTAATCACTGCTCAGTTGAGCTGTGTTGGTTTGTGTGGTGCTATGTGAAGTGACACATTTTTAAATATTGCCCAATGGTGTGTAAGGGTGGAAAAACAAAGTATATTAAGCTCACTAGGTGGGACTACAGCATATTCTGTTGGAGTTTGAACTGTGCAGTAATTATGGCTGGCGTTGGAGAGGTTGTGCACTTTTGGGCACAGCAGTGGAGCATTCAGGAGTCCAGGGTCATGATAGGACTCCTGGTGAAAAACCATGATGACCAGCTGCTGCAGGGTGAGTTCCAGGGCTCAGAGTGCAAGGCAGAGGCCTGGGACCAGCTGACATGTCAGCTCACCAGTGAGACAGGTATCCTCTGCACAGGTGACCAGGTGTGTCACCACTATGATGACCTGAAGCGTTGGAAGAGGGATCTCCTTGGCCACCTGCTTCCAAGATGCTTGGGCAGGGAAAGCTCCACAGTTTATAAGTACTGTCACCATTTTTTCGCCCATACTTAATCTGAATGTCTGATGGACAGGTATGCATAATGGTGTGCTTCTCTCCATACAGCTGTAGAGGAGACAACATGCAACATTGAGGCGCATGCTGGGCACTTGGCCAGGTTGTGCCATGGGTGTGGTGAGTACAGATGTATTTTGCAATCTATAGTCATATAAGCAAGAAAGAGTAAAGCATTAACTGCTATTAGGTGTATCTACAGTAAAGATTGTATCGCAATGAATGTGGACATAGACCTGTACTGCAATAAGTGACTTTTGGCAACTTTAGTGCAATAAGCAGGGAAGAGTAAAGTATTAACCTTGATAAAGTAAATGAAATAAAGTTTCTACTGCAATAACTGTGGAATTACAGCTGTATTGCAACACCTGCATTACAACAACTGCTGTGCAATAAAAACACAAAACTATACCAGTAACTGCATGAAGGTACCTCTAATAAAGCTGTGTTGTGCAATATGTTTGAAATTAGGGCTGTTTTGCAGTCAGCTTGACAGTATTCATGATTCTGGTTTGGGGATGTGAATATTCATGGTTACTGTTTCCTTTATTTTGATAGCAAACCCCTTTTCCACATTACTATCCTCAGCACTTCCAAAAAATTATCTGCCATCTCACCTCTTGAAACAGCAGACCTGTCACCTGGATCATCCTCCTCAATTATTTTTAACAGAACATCAGCTACAAGCCCTCCTGACACCAATTCTAGCTGCACCTCTTCAACTGACTCGCTTACTTCCTTCTCCATAGAGACAGCTATATGATGCTGATTTGTAATATCCACCACACAGGAATCTTTGTTTGCATTCTGAAGCTCAGTATACAACAAATGATTGTCCACATACTCATTTTCCACCTCCAAATGCTCCATAGATTTTCACTCCTTCATCTGCTGCTTCCCTTAGGCTTCTTCCTTGCTGCTGTAGAAGCCCTCTGGCTATATCTAGCACATTCAAAGAGTAGGGGTTCATTACTAATCATCATATCATATTTACATTATTTGCATATTATACGTGATTTACAATTATATATATATTTTTATACCTTTCACTTATTGCCCATTCACAGCTTAATACAGTCTTATTTAATCCTTACACACTCTAATTCACCCAACCCTTTCTTCCACAACCAAAAATATATCTTCTTCAGAATTTCTGACAATATCAATTTTCCATTAAATTTAATTTAATTTATCACTAGATTTAATAAAATCCATGTAGGCATAGTATAGAGCCTACAAGAAATGTTAACCATATCCGTGTTTACAGTTCCCCCTTGGCAGTGTGGCATGCATTATTTATGGTGCGTTGCCGAGGGAAAACCTTGGGACATGGTTATTGAATCAGTGTGGAGAGTGTGGTGCTATGTCTGTAGATAAGTGGCACACTCCCTGCACTGTCCAGTTGGAGTATAGCAATGTAATTTAATTTTTTTAATTTTTTTTTTTAATTATGTTTGCGCAGTGCAATGCAGAGTGCAGCAGTGCCAAGCAGTGCCAAGACATGAGACATCTAAAAATAGAAACCGGATGTGTTTAATTATTTATGTAAAGGTCAAGTTTAAGCATAGCTGAGCATGTTTGAGCAGCGCAGTGCTCAGCAGTGCTTAAAGTTAGCTCAGAGGTATATGGAAATGTATAGCAGTACTCCACATAGCCAAATGGGTAGAGTTATGGTCTTCTGTGCAGTAGGTGCAGGGTTTGAATACCTGGTAGGGATATTAAGCATTTCTTTTCCGAATACAAATTATACTAATTATTTTTAAATCCCGATCTGCTGCACTCAGCTAAGCTCTGCTAAAACGTGCTAAGCCTTGCTAATGAAAGCTTAAACAGGCTACATTTTAGCACTGCCTGCCAGTGCTTGCCACCACTCAGCTATGCTTAGCTGGTTTGCACACTGCTAATCATTGCTAAGGGTTGCCCTTTAATCACTGCTCAGTTGAGCTGTGTTGGTTTGTGTGGTGCTATGTGAAGTGACACATTTTTAAATATTGCCCAATGGTGTGTAAGGGTGGAAAAACAAAGTATATTAAGCTCACTAGGTGGGACTACAGCATATTCTGTTGGAGTTTGAATTGTGCAGTAATTATGGCTGGCGTTGGAGAGGTTGTGCACTTTTGGGCACAGCAGTGGAGCATTCAGGAGTCTAGGGTCATGATAGGACTCCTGGTGAAAAACTATGATGACCAGCTGCTGCAGGGTGAGTTCCAGGGCTCAGTGTGCAAGGCAGAGGCCTGGGACCAGCTGACATGTCAGCTCACCAGTGAGACAGGTATCCTCTGCACAGGTGACCAGGTGTGTCACCACTATGATGACCTGAAGCGTTGGAAGAGGGATCTCCTTGGCCACCTGTTTCCAAGATGCTTGGGCAGGGAAAGCTCCACAGTTTATAAGTACTGTCACCATTCTTTCGCCCATACTTAATCTGAATGTCTGATGGACATGTATGCATAATGGTGTGCTTCTCTCCATACAGCTGTAGAGGAGACAACATGCAACATTGAGGCGCATGCTGGGCACTTGGCCAGGTTGTGCCATGGGTGTGGTGAGTACAGATGTATTTTGCAATCTATAGTCATATAAGCAAGAAAGAGTAAAGCATTAACTGCTATTAGGTGTATCTACAGTAAAGATTGTATCGCAATGAATGTGGACATAGACCTGTACTGCAATAAGTGACTTTTGGCAACTTTAGTGCAATAAGCAGGGAAGAGTAAAGTATTAACCTTGATAAAGTAAATGAAATAAAGTTTCTACTGCAATAACTGTGGAATTACAGCTGTATTGCAACACCTGCATTACAACAACTGCTGTGCAATAAAAACACAAAACTATACCAGTAACTGCATGAAGGTACCTCTAATAAAGCTGTGTTGTGCAATATGTTTGAAATTAGGGCTGTTTTGCATGAAATAGATTATGACAACTGTTCTGCAATAAAAACATAAAACAATACCATTTCTGCCTCAAGGTATATCTAATAAAGAGCATTGTGTGTAGATTCAGAGCTATTTTACAAGAAATTAATTTTGATACCTGTTCTGCAATAACACAGGAAGCAATAACAATAACACCAAAGGTATAATGTGTATATCAGGATTATCTTGTTTTAACCATTGCATTTCAGCTATATGTATTCAGGCTCTGAGGTACGGTGCTGCAGGCAAATATAACAGTGAAATAGCTGTAGATTGCAAATATACTGTCTGCAGATGTATATGGGTGAGCTAGCTAACCCAATAATCTGATATGGTTTGTAGACTTCACAGATATTTCAACCTACTAACAATATACTGTGTACACCTACATTCTATGTAGTAATGTATAAGTTACCTAGTATCTCTGTCATGCTTGAATTTCATGCCTGTCTGCAGTCTGCTATAAAACTGTACTACTAATACCAGGTCATATATTGGTTCTAGTTGAGCTCTAGGAAAATATCAGCCAGTAAATAAGTAGCAGTGACTCAGCAGCTCAGTTTGTTAAATCCTCTGTCTGAAGTGCATTTTGCCACACATAGACCAGGGTTCAAATCCAGTGTTCTGTAGCACTACATATATATATCTATATATATATATATATATATATATATATATATATATATATATATTGCTACAGAGCACTGGATTTGAACCCTTCTACAGGAACTATAGGAAAATGGGTGAGTTAGGCCATAGTCCGGGAAAATAATTGTGTACTTAGATATCACACACTGTTTAAATCATTACCAGGTATGTGAATATACAGCATAAAATAAAAGAACTAAATATAATACTAATAAAATGTGTAGTCACTGGTATGGTTCTATGCCTGGGGGGTCTGTTAAAAGTTGCTGTAGTGACTTAATACATTAGATGCAGATGTCCTCTGCAGTCACTGCTATTGGGTTCTATCCACATGCCTGTTAAGCAAGGCATGATAGTAGTATAGTTTTTGTACTGCACATACATATCTCTCAAGTGTCACACTGTTACAGAATGTAATTAGTAGTGCGTAATATCCTCTGTCACACATGTACCATCGACATTAGTATCGAACCAGGAATGTATCACTGTATCAGCCCACAGTACACCTTGGTAGTTATATAGGTTCACCTGATGTGCAAATGTTCTTGTGTAGTTTACTACCTGCAGTTGTTATGGCTTGGCCCATACTGCCCCATGTGGACAGCTTGAGAGGCATGTACATGCTACAGCAGCTATGGTCCACTTGTAAACAAAGGACAGACTTGAGGAGTAGATAGTGGTACTTCTCTCCACGAAATAGACTATAATGGTATTAATGGACTGTTTATTTCTCTCCCTCTCCCCACCCCTTATCTTCATTTATTTATGATTGTTATCCATTGATTATGGTTTACTATTAACATCTGTTGTTACATTAAACTTTATTTTGGGGCATGTGTATTACTATTGTTATGTATTAAAATGGTTATAGAACTGCCCCTAGCTGCTGTGTGTTCCTGGCCCAGCGTCCTGGCTAATCTTTCCAATCTGAGTACACTGCTCTAGGACACAGAAACGAACAACCTGAAGAACAAAGACCCTGTCCAAACTTCCTTCAGTCTCCACAGTTGAGCAACCTATCCCTGTACTTTCTCAGTAAAGGGAGCATGAAACTCTCCAATCTGAGTACACTGCTCTAGGACACAGAAACTAACAACCTGAAGAACAAAGACCCTGTCCAAACTTCCTTCAGTCTCCACAGTTAAGCAACCTATCCCTGTACTTTCTCAGTAAAGGGAGCATGAAATTTTCCAATCTGAGTACACTGCTCTAGGACACAGAAACTAACAACCAGAAGAACAAGGACCCTGTCCAAACTTCCTTCAGTCTCCACAGTTGAGAAACCTATCCCTGTATTTTCTCAGTAAAGGGAGCATGAAACTCTCCAATCTGAGTACACTGATCTAGGACACAGAAACTAACAACCCGAAGAACAAGGACATTGTCCATAACTCCCTTCAGTCTCCATAGTTGAGCAACCTGTCCCTGTACTTTCTCAGTAAAGGGAGCATGAAAGTATGTGTCTAAGCTATCACGGCCAGTATAGCCTATAACTTATTATTAGATCTAGGTGGTTATAAAGCGCTAGCCAGGAAAACCAGCAGTTTTACTTCCTCCCCACTCTGTAACCAGTCTAATCTACTTTTTCCACCATTTAGAGACACTCTGAATCACTACTCCTTTTCTTGCATTAGGAACCTAAACTCCCTCCTTTTTTACCCTGCTTACAATAAATTAATTTGGGCCACACACACCCTCCAAATAGCTCTATTATCTACTCCTTTAACTATTCCAGTATTTAGGGTTACCTACCTATTGTAATCCCTGCTTCAACTGATTGTTCTTTTCAGCTCCTTACCTCTCTTGTCTCTCTCTCTCTCTCTCTCTCTCTCTCTCTATTTAACCTATACCATCTCCTCCCCTCCCCCCACCTAGCTAAGACTTTGACTCATCATTACTTCACTGTCCCCTCTCTCCGCCCGTCTTCACATCATACTTCTACACACTGGTATTTTACCTATACATCTATCAACCTATCCAATTTCTAGTAGCACTAGCCCCTCCTAGTTCTCAGCCCTCATCTCAACATCCCCCACTCTCCTACCTCACATCCTCCACTTTTCCCATCTCTCCTTCCCCCACCCTCCTACCTCACATCCTCCACTTTTCCCATAAATACATGCTGTCCTGGGCTGCCATTTCCTTTATAGAACTGCCCCCAGCTGCTGTGTGTTCCTGGCCCAGTGTCCTGGCTTATGTAAGTACTGAACTATTACCTTATTGTTGAGTAGTATGTACTGTTTAAGAAGGAAGTGAGGCTTTTATGGTAACATATGTTTAATTTTTCTTTTGGTGTAGATTCATATATGAATACTTAACTTTTTGCTACACTCCCTTGAGAGGTAGTTTTTAGGTGTCTCCCATTAATGGTGCATGTTTATTCTCCAATGTGTTAGAGTGCTAGCCTTAGCAGTGTAGCATTACTGTACTTCAAAGTGAGCTTCTGTAGAACTTTTGGTGCGTACGCTAAGAGACTTCTATGTTTCTTAAGCAAAGCAATATTATCTGGTTGCTGTAGTTTACATAAATTTGATGAATACACAATCCTGCTAAGGTGGCACTGAGAAGCCGCATAAAGGGTATCTCACATCTCATTTTAAGAACAATCTAAACCTAGGCTTCTCAAACTGCGCCATCCATGTGGAGAGTCCTTAGTGACCAACCCCACTTAAGGAACTTGGAAGAACTAAATAGCTTCTAAACCTATGGTGCTCTACCTCTAAGAACCCCATTAGGAAGTACTTTATTACACTTTCTCTTCAATTTTATTTTTATCATTTAAAACAACTTGTCATAATTTCCACCTTTTGTAAGACACCCCACTATATTCAGTATATCTGATATGGTACTACCTTAAGGTACACGTAGAGTTTGTACAATTGTGCTCAGCCACACCTGTTTTCCACACTATTATTGTTTCCCTAACTCATGCTGCTCTAAATGTAAGAACCTTATTTAAACAGCATCTTACTAAATCTGGTCTCTGTATTGTTGTCTTCACAATAAGACCAATTTGCTGTAACTTCTACGTAGGTTTAGAGAATGCAATAGCATAGCAGAGTGGTATCGGGTCTGGGATACCTGTGCAAAGTCATAATTTGGCTCTTTCTTACATCTTCTCCACAGATTAGTGGAGTGTCTGGAAAGTCATAACAGAATACGCTAGCCAATATAGTTTAAAAACAGACTAAGAAATAAATGAGGAGACGTACTTGCCTACATTTAAGATTGCATCTAGAGTAATAGGTGCTTATGGTAATCACTAACCACACCTCTACTAGCTAATTTAATGTGAAACATATGAACGTGGCTGATTTTTACACAAGTAGCATTTGTAAATTTCAACAAGGATAAGAGGCATATGTGAGAACGCTAGGACTGCACTGCAACTAGCCAGTATAGACAACAATAAAAGAAAACATGAACGGAGAGGCTAACTCTAAACTTGAGCTTTGCCTTAGCTAAATATCCACACCTACAGAGTCTACATTAGAATTCAGGTTTGTCCTCAGTGAATTAGTGTACCATTAAACATACTGACTTTAAGTATTACTAAGTGAATTTGTTTTTACAGTACACTACCTGAAGGGTGTTCTTAAGTCTTAAGCATTGATGTAAAAGCTGCACCACCTTAAATCAGTTGCCCCATATGAGTGGTTATTTAATCTAGTCTTGAGTCTTTACTTTTCTTAACGCTCCCACATATTTACTACGTCCAAGGTCCCTGCATTAAGTTAGAGAAATCTACTTCCCTGCAATGTCCATCTGAGGTTATTGTTTCAGGTCTACGATTAAAAACATTGGGAGTGCTGCAACAATTGTAAATGTTTTGGCAGCATTCATACAGGAATAATTGTATATGCTTATTTAACCATGTTATGCTTTTACAATACTTATGTTCATTAAGCACATATAGGCTTACATATATAGTTGCTATCTGCATTATTTATTTATATATATGAGCTGTTAATAAAAAATGTGAACTACATTATTAATGTAAGCTATAGTTAAGCTATAGTTATAGTTATTGCTCTATAGTGTTAGCGCTAATGACAACTTTACAGCTATCATTGTTACCTAACTGGATATATTCCTTGTAGCTTCCTATAGTCTTGTTCCTAGCCTAGTTAGAATAATAAGATTTGACCAGAATTTTGCTGACTTACTTTTGATAAGGGCTTGCTATAATACTGATTAGAAGACTTGTAAGGAGTGATGCATCTTTCTAGACAACTTGAGAACTTGATTGCCTGAACTACATTTTTGTACAGTTCTACTTGATTATAGGCTTGTAGTATTCTGTTTAATTGCAATGCCTCTGATACTAAACGTCTTGTTTCTACTATTTCTCTCTCTCTCTTTTCCTCCTAAAACAATCCCAGCTCTCCAATCTGAATACACTGCTCTAGGACACAGAAACTAACAACCTGAAGAACAAGGACCCTGTCCAAACTCTCTTCAGTCTCCACAGTTGAGCAACCTATCCCTGTACTTTCTCAGTAAAGGGAGCATGAAAGTATGTGTCTAAACTATCACGGCCAGTATAGCCTGTAGCTTATTATTAGATCTAGGTGATTATAAAATGCTAGCCAGGAAAACCAGCAGCTTTACTTCCTCCCCACTCTGTAACCAGTCTAATCTACTTTTTCCACCATTTAAAGACACTTGGAACCACTACTCCTTTTCTTGCATTAGGAACCTAAACTCCCTCCTTTTTTACCCTGCTTACAATAAATTAATTTGGGCCACCAGGTGGCAGACTTGTCCCTTCCGAGCCTTGAAGCCTTCTCCTGACCTGTACTACACCTTTGCTATATACTGTTTTATCCACAGACTTGCTATTAAACTGTAGCCCATAACATCTATTTATTTTTATGGTTAGCTCTCACACACCCTCCAAATAGCTCTATTATCTACTCTTTTAACTTTATTCCAGTATTTAGGGTTACCTACCTACTGTAATCCCTGCTTCAACTGATTGTTCTTTTCAGCTCCTTACCTCTCTTGTCTCTAACTGCTCCATTTGCCCTGCGGGCTCACTCCGCTCCCCTACCCTACCCCCAATTCCCACCCACCCCTACTACTCCTAAGCTTATACATTCTCACCACACCCTCTTCCTCTCCAATCCAATCACAATAGTCATCTTGTTAGCATTCTACATACACCTTTCTCTAATCACCTCTAGTATAACTCCTCCACTTTAAAGAACACCAGTAAGTTTATTAGTCACTATGCAAACATGACCTTTCCAAATCCAACTAAGGCTCCCAATCATTGTCTTTCTCCTACTTTTTGTAACAGCAACCTACCTGCTAACCTCATATGAACAGTCAAAATATTTACAGCTGAACTTCCCTAATGCACAAACAAGTACTATATCACTAAATAACTCCACAGAACACATAAATATAACATCTTCACCTAGCTATTTACCTGCTAAATATCACAGACTGACCCATATCAAATACAACTATCTAAAACCTAAACAACCTCTTCACCATTACTTTAACCTCCACAATACCTTAAACAAACTATTAAACCTCTCCTTACTAGATGGGGACATTCATCCTAACCCAGGACCAGGGCAAAAAACAAGCACAGAACCACACATTCATGTTCCCGCTACCCCAAATATCCCATCTAAATCTCCTAACTCACTCTATATAACTCGCCTCAATATTCACAGCATAAATAATAAAATTGCCCACCTCCATGCTCTCCTGGATGTTCATTCCTTTGATATACTTTGTTTAACAGAAACATGGCTAAAACCCACTACAAAAGATGTTGAAATTATTCCATCTGGGTACAACATCTTGAGACAAGACCACAAAGTAAAAAAAAGGAGGGGGTGTTGCTATCCTCTATAAAGAAGGGCTACAAATATCTATACTAGATCTTGGTTCCTCTTCTGAAAACAATGCAGAAATCATTAGCACCAAACTTTAACTTAATCCCAGCAAATCCCTAAATATAATATGTATCTACTTGCCCCCTGGAAACAACATCACCACTCTGGAAGGTATCCTTGCTGAACTCTCCACAAAAATTCCCCAAGAGACAATCATTCTTGGAGACTTTAATATAGACTTGAAGGACTGCTCTACTGAATCACCAACCTCCCATATTAACCTTAATGGCTTCTCACAAACAATTAACTCCCCAACCAGGATTAATAAACCCAATAACAAAGAATCCATCCTAGACTGGAGTCTAATAAATAATCACCAACAACTCTATAATGTAGGGACCCTCCCTGATGATGTAAGTGACCATTCTCTCACTTACATAATCAGGCAAAGGCCGAGCTCACACAACCCAACCATATATAAAACAATAAGAAGCAACAGAAACTTTAACCCCAATAACTTCCATGCTGAACCAAAATAATGTGATTGGTCACCTATAAAATACCTCCCACTTGATGAAGCAACAAACTGCTTTAACTCAAAATTCTTAACAATCCTTGACCACCATGCACCAAAGTGTTCCATCAAAATTAAATCTAAACCCGTCCCATGGCTTACAAAGAAAACCAAGCAGAAAATTCAACAGAGAAATAAAGTTTGGGTACTATGGAGAACAAATAAAAACCCCGTAGACCAACAACAATTCAGGCAAAAAGAAATAAGACTAAGAAAGCTATACTCAAAGATAAAAAACTTTTACTTCCACCTCCAACAGACCAACCAAAATAATCCACAAAAGTTCTGGGCTAGCATAAACAGACTACTTCAACCAGGCCAATCCGCAACACCATCCCCTATAGGATCAAATTCTGACAATCCAAAGCAAACTGCTAATGCTTTTAATACCCTCTTCACTGAGACCATCCAAACACTTGCTAATCAACTAACAGCCGATAGCTCTGCCCTTCCAACCAATACTAACTCTCTCCCAACTCTAAACCTGCAACCTGTCCCAACTTCCCTGATCTGCAACCTCTTAAGTAAACTAAAACCTACTACCCCTAAGCTGACCAGCTACCTGCTGAATGCCTGCAAAAGGCAGCCAAAGTCATAGCTTATCCTGTATCATTGCTGTTAAATAGAACCATACAAGAAAGCACTATTCCCACCATCTGGAAAATCTCCTACATTATCCCCCTACACAAGGGTGGAAACTCCAGAGAATATTCTAACTATTGTCCCATAGCTCTACTTTCCCCATTAGCTAAAATATTGGAAAAGTGCATCCACAGTCAGTTACTAGACCACCTACTCCAGAATAATTTACTGGCCAAATCTCAACATGGCTTCAGGCCTTTCCACAGTACAACAACTGCACTCCTATCCTTCACTGACAGCCTCAATAAAAACCGCAATAACAATATTCTCTCTTCAGCACTTTTCATTGACCTTTCAAAAGCATTCGACATGGTCAACCACCACTTACTTTTCAATATTCTAAAATCCTTCTCTCTGGATACAAAGACTATAAAGTGGTTCCAGTCCTACCTTGATAATAGACAGCAGGCAGTGCTATGGGACAACAACCTCTCATCCCATCTCCCAGTTACCCTAGGTGTTCCTCAGGGCTCTATATTGGGCCCCCTCCTTTTCTCAATATTTATCAATGACCTCAACCTAGCTATTCCTTTAACTAACTGTGTACAATACGCAGATGATTCGACAATAATCTGCTCAGCTAAATCTCAATCCCAACTACAGACTCTAACTCAGACAATGTTCAATAAAACAGAAAATTGGTCTCTACAACGCTGCCTCCTCTTGAACCCCCAAAATATCAAACTCCGCCTCTTCACTCCTACCCATAAATCACTCCCAATCAACTTTTCAGTCTTATCCAATAATGGTACACTCATATCTCCTGATCCAATAACTAAACTTCTAGGGGTAACCATTGATAATGACCTGAACTTTGTAACACATATCAGCAATAACATAAAAACTGTCAACAGGAAACTAGGCTCCCTCTATAGGATAAAACCCTTTCTCTCCCCACTAGCCAGAACCACTATTGCCTATTTCCACCTTATCTCCACACTTCTTTATGTTTCTTCCATATATACTAACTTGTCAAAAAATAACCTTAACAAATTATCCAATGCTTAGAATAGCATTGCCAGATTTGCTACTGCTTCCTCCTTTAGGACCCATCACTGCCATAATCTGAAACAATTAGGCTGGTTAGAGCTTCTGAATCAGATTCACTTTAAACAACTCACCATTGCACACAAAACCCTTTTCCAACCTACCAATACTCCGATACTTGCTAGTCTCATTACCCAGTATAAGAGCCTTTCAGCTTTACGCTCATCTAATAAACTACTTGTATCAACATGTAAATCTAATAACATGGCAGGAGATGCTCTGCTCTCAAATGCAGTTGGAAAGTATTGGAACCAACTTCCCCATGAACTTACATCACTGTCTTCATCTACACTTTTTAAACACAATCTGAAACTCTATCTTAAAACCCATTGGTTATGTCCCTGTACAAATCCAGGCTAATCTCATACTATATCCCAAATACCCTCTCTTAAGACCTAATTCCTGCTCTATCTGTGTCTTTTTAGATCAAGGCCCATCCTTGGCAAAAACATATCTTATCCTAATAGAGATAATTTAAATACCTAGTTAAATTCTTCTGCATATAATTCTAAAGCATCCTACCTAAGCCAGGCAACAAGTATTGTTTAAACTGTGAGCATTGCTAAACTGTTGAAACTTTATTTATGCATTTGTTTAACAATTACTTTCTAGTTACTAATGAAGTCTTGTACATAAAGTCTAAAATATCTTATCTAATGCTTGTAACGTGTTTTTTGTATAAACTGTGAAGATTCCTCAACTGTTTAAAATGTGTAGTATTTAACTGTATAACAACTAGTACCTGTATGTTAGTAGTCTAGTAATCTCTTAGAGCTTATCTCCCTGGGACTCTACTGAAAATGGACATAAATCCAGTTAGACTGTCCTGGTCAACAAATGTAAAATAAAAATAAAATAAAAATACATATTAACATATCTTGTTGAATTACCTGTGTTGTTGGCCTTATATCATAATTGTTACTGGCATGCTGTTAATATACTGACAGTTATGTTATTTATTGTTATGTTCCATATAATATGCATTGAAATGTGATTGGGTTATTTCCAATGTTCTGACATGCTGTTATTACTAACAAATTGTGTTGTTCATAACTAACCTATACACATTGCTATACCTCAGCACAATAGGGTAGGCCGGTTCCTGCTGATCTGCCTACCCTACCTCAGCCAGCCATGGCACCAGGTAGCAGTGCATCTGGAACCCAGGCTGATGGTGCCGCATCAGCTGTTCCTACACCACCTTCAAGTGGAACCACCTCAGGTGATGGGGCTTGTCCCTCCAGGAGTAGTGGCAGAGGTGCATCAGGGACCCAAGATCAACTATTGGCCATGGTGCACAGGAGAGTTCATTGGAGCTATGAACAATGCTTGTGCCAGATTGAGGGCAGATTTGACAGCCTGGTGGGACCTGCTGGCCCTGGCATCCAGCATCCAGCACAAACACTTTTGAGGCAGTGAAGGACCAGTGTTGACTACCCATGGGAGGGGAGCTTAGTCATGCTGCTGCTGTCTGGAGGCACATGCTTCTCAGATTCACAATACCCTCCCCATCCAAGGTGTTTACCCCCTCATGTGTCACACACCAGCCCTGTCTGCTGTCTTGTCTGTCTGCAATTGCATCTTCTCCTACCCAACTTACCTTCTCACATGTACCTACATCTGAACCCCAACATTCCACTCGCTGCTTATAAAAAATAAAAAATGGGCATCTGTCCCACAAAAAAATATTGCACCATACATAGCTCTCCATTTCACACACATGTCCACTGGACACAACTAATTTGGTCCAATTGGCTTGACAACACAGTTATGTTGTCCTCACCCCTCTCTCTGTGATTTGAGAGTCCAAATTCATCCAAAAAGTCTATCAAACTGCACAGCTGTTGCTATACAAGAAATGGGAAGCTATGGTTCTTTCCTACACCCTTCCTGCACATCTCTACCTGCCTTTCAGTATGTTTTTCCCCTGCTTACCCCCATTACACCACTGTCCTATCACCCCCTTTTTCTTTTCAAATTTTTTAGCATGGAGCACCATGTCAGGCACACATCTTTTTCTTTTCAAATTTTTAGCATGGAGCGTCATGTTACACAAACCCACTTGAAAGTGCTTTAATGTTCTTATGTGGTTCTCACAGTGTTAGGCACATGTACAAATTAATCACCTGTGCCAAGGCTCAAACCCAGGCCCCTGTCAACTACAGCCTACTGTACTTAACCACTAGGCCACAGAGACCTGGGACAAAATAGATGTTTCCAGCAATACATACTGATTGCCACTGAGAAACTGAAAGCAACCTAATATGAAATATGGGAGTATACCTGGGACTCTGATGCAAAAATAGACAAGGAGACAGCCAAATAACTAGTAATGGCAGTATGTGAGGCCTGGGATAGCAGGTAAATATTCCCTTTTCGCTGCAACATTTTTAAACACACCTGCTAATGCATCCATGGCACAGTACATATGTTCAACTCGGACCCTGTTGCAGAACAACTGCCTTTGACAGCCATGCACATACCAATGGATGCAGATAACATGTGTCACAGCCTGTGTATCTGCAAATGTATCTGGCAATTAGAGATGCTCCAGCTCTGACTTAAATGCCTTATATACAGAACATTTTGCCACACACAGTCTTGGGTTTGAATCCAGTGTGTTGCACATCAATTACATTGTAGTGAAGCCAGCCAGTAATGACCGAGTCTTGCACTTTTAATCCCATAGGTTACTGTTATTGAATTATCTGCTACCCAGTTTTAAAAGTCAGAGGCCTGCAGGTAGAGACACACTGCACATATTTGCATAGCCTAACTATATGTCACCTACTATTCTGTTATTGGCATTGTTGCATAACAGATATACCTTAAGGACATGCCTCAGCTGGACTGTAAAGGTTACCCCTACTGTAGCTCTCCTGTAATGACAGGACTGCCACTACTGCCACAGTTACACATACAGTTTGCTGACCTCAAAAGTCTTCACACTCCCCCCTACGTGTCCTAGGCTGCAGCAGCAGCTGCAGCCTGGAGCATACATAGATGTATGTTAATATAGCTTCTACAGACCTACCATACCTCAAACCCGCTATAACAAGGGATCTGGACATAGCCAGAAATAAAGGGGGAGGGGGCAAAGGCCCAGAGATAGGGACTTGCTTCACAGTTTGCCCCTACAAAGTTCTTTAAGTTGAAAGAATAGCAGATACTGCATTACCATGTATTTTCTGATGGTTATGAAGTATGACATTAAAATGTCTATTTCCCCCTTCTGACCTCAACCCACAATGTTTGCCAGTGACCTGCCAGATGGCCACACTGTCATGGGACACTGATCAAACATATGAGGCAAAACTGTGGACATACATACATTTCTACAGTGGACAGTATTTGTACTTACCCTCTGTGATGCTGTAGTCTCAACACCTTAGTAATGTCCAGCTCAAAAAATAATAAAGGGGCCAAGGCCTCCATGAAGGCCTTATATATTGCACTGTAGTGCCATGTCATTGGCTAATGATAGTGCAATTCAGCTGTTTTGGATGCAGTTAGCAATTCTGAGACACAGATTGGTGCACAGACAATTACCTGTTAATGAGCATTACCCACAAAAAGCAAGCAACTGCTTATGGGGGACAGGTCTGTATGTGATTTTACTCACACAGACAGTGTATGTGCAAAGCACTTGCAGGGACCCCTTCAATACAAAGAATACATCACTTTACCAGTTATGTACTACATTTCCCCATAAAAATGGATGCAGATGGGAGGATGGAGATATGGGGAATAAGGATTAAAACAACAGGATTGTATTAGATCTATGAAAATGACATTTCAGTTATACTCTGTTGTCTAACACCTACAGGCATGCCTCTCAATTGTCCCTGTTTTGAATCACATCTCTGCTCTGTCCCTGTCCATCTCTCCTTCAACGGTTGGCTATTATAGTAAAGGTAGTGGATTACACCTAAAACATAGTGACACTAAGTAAGGGTGTACACTCCTGTATCATCAACCTATGGACTGTAATTCACCTCCTCTTAGTCTGTCAATGTCACACATAAATAGTACTGACATTGTAAAAGTGTCCCTGAATGTCCCTGATGTACTTTGGCTAAGTTCCTGTTTCCTGGACATTTGTCCCTGTCTGGTTGAGAGCTATGCCTAACATACCTCTCAACCTCCTACAGTAGGAAATCAGGACAAAGCCATATTTAATGGTGGGACAAAGCCCCAAACTCAGTGACAGAGTATACATATTGGCCATACAAAGGAAGAATGTGATTTGAGTAACAGATATTACTGTAGCATAAGTGTTGTCTGAGGGGTCTGATGGGTGACAGTTATATTCTGTGTCGATTTTCTGACAGCAACCATCAATCAGTGAACAACCATTTGTCAGACATGCATGAGTTTGTGCAAGAAGGACCACAACTATGAGGAAAGCATAGGGACATTCTGCAAACATTTGCATAGTTGAGAGGTATGATGTCTACAGGGAACATATATGACAGCAGGTTTGCATTGCTGTCTGCCATTGTGCCACACTGGTGTGGCTGGACTGGCCCCATATAGTTGTTGGAAAAACATACTGCTATTTGTCCAACAGTGGCCATGTCACATATTAGAGTATATTTGCCCATAGGGGACACACCACAGTACACTGCAGAGATGGCTGTAGAGACATATAGCAGACTGTGTCCCAGCACACAGGGACATTACCCAGTATTGCTACTATCTGGGTGATAGAAACACATGTAGTGTGTTGCCAAACTGTGGGGTATGACATGTGAGGGAGCAATGGATAGTGCAGTCCATTATGGGTGTGTAGGTTGTGTACATAGTGGGCATCCATGTATCTGGTCCTGTAATGTTTTCCCCTCTTGTTGTCTTGCAGGAATGATGTACTGATGGAGAAATCCTCCATTTTCATCTGCAGAAAATTACACTGTACTGGATGCCCTCAGACTCAACCATCAGATCCTGCTGTCAAGGGGTCACCACAATCATGAGCAGTGGGCAGCATTGTGAGCTGATCTTGTGAAGGCTGTTAATGATATTAGCCAACAGGGCAGGATCTACGACCAGGTTCAACACCAGACCACAGACATGGTCAATGCCACATGTCAAAGGGCAGCTGCTTTTGCCAGGGATCGTGCTGTCACCAATGGAAGGCCTGCAATAGAACAGCCACTCTCAGCCACAGAGGAATTCCTGGTGAACCTATGATCACCCCCGGCTCCCAGCCAACCATCATGCCATACATCCTGGAGGGGGGTTGCCACAGCTTCCACACCAGAGGAGCATCCAGGTAAGCTGACTGCATTCACCAGTATAATACATTAGCAGTCACCGTGGCAGGCTTTACAGACCAGTACATGGGTGTCAGGTCTATTTGCATTGGGGGGGTGGTTGAATTTTACACACAGTTGTGCACACATACTCAGAATGTCAGCGATATAGCCAGTGTCACATTATCTACTTTACATGTCGATATATGCACATATTACCTTGCAACACAGCAACATTTGGTGTTGCTGACAATACCTCTCCCTCACCTTTTCACAGGTACGTCAGCTATGGCTGGTGTTCATGGTCCTGTACCTGGTAAATGTGATATTGTTGTTTTGCCAGATCAGATATATTCTATTAATGTTAAGGGCTGCCATTTTGCCTTATCCACATGTGTGCTTAGCTAGAGTAGAATAATTGTATGTTACATTTCGGAGCAGTTAACTACAGTGCACAGCCTAGTGAATGACAAGTGGGCATTTGTACAAACATTAACATGTTTGCACTTACAATTATGAGCAATATGCATCCTGCTATACACTAGAAAATTACTCCAAGTTGCCCATTCAAACACAATAGGGAGAAGGTACATACCTGAGGCAGTGCTATTACAACTTGCATATCATTTTCCACATAGGTGTACTGGGTTTTATGTGTAGTTCTGTCCCATACATTGTCATATTGCATACCTAACAGGTATATTGACCTGGCAACGTTAGCTGGATGTAGTTGACGTGCATAATATACAGGGTCTGAGTTGTCTGTGCAGGATGTTGTGAGTGTGTGTGTTGGGCATGGGATCAGAGATGAGAAGATGTGGGACATGTAATGCCATTGTGGATCCTCATCTGTATGAGTCTGTGTGAATGACCATACATAATAGTTCAGGTGGTAATGTACTCCTTTTGTCTTGCTTCTCACAGGTGAACAGGGGGGGTTGGAGTCTGTCCCCCTCACAACCTGATGTCAGTGTCTCAGCAGACTCTGATGATGGTGGTGGCCATAGTGAGGCACATGTGGGGTTGTCAGTGTCTGAATCTGTCCCAGAGGTTGACATTCCTCTTCTTCCCCCATTGTCCACATATGCAGTCAGTATGCCCACACTTACCCAGTTACCAGATGTCACAGATATTGGACAGTTAGAGGGTGGTGACATAGTACAGGACAGTGTGAGAACTATGGCATCAGTGAGTGTAGACACTGGCGATAGCCAGAGAGCTGGAAAGGTCCCACACAGGCAGATTGACAGGGGTGCTCAAAGGAGGACTGCTTCCCATCCACTTCCTGTTACAGGTGTCACATGAGCTGAATGCAACACTAGATGGATTCCTAGGGTTATGGATGATATCTGGGACTGCCTCCATTACATTGGTGATGCCATGGAACATTTCACTGATGTAGTGGACAGATGGCAGGCTCAGACAGTGTATGTCTTTGAGTGCACATTGTCTGTGCTGGAATGTGTAGTTGGTGTAGGCTAGCAACACCATCTGCTGGGAGTACACATGGCCATGCACACTCACTTTCCCATAGTGGTAGTACCTCCAGTGCTACAGAGGGAAGTGTGCTGTCCAGACCATGATGTGGCAGACCATGGGCATGTGGTCCTTGGTGGTCCCATGGAGGACACAGGCCCACCAGACAGCAGTCATCATCAGGCACTATCACCACATCTGACCTTGGGCATGGTGCTGCCCATGCTACTCATGGAGAAGCCAGTTCCCATGTTTGTGACCAGAGACAGTGAACTGTCCACTCTACCATGTATGGACCACAGCTGTCCACCATTCACACATGTAGGGCTAGCACTGAGCTTGACTGGGTACATGCACACACTCCAAACCACTGTCACATGCAGGTCACCTACAGACACACACAGCACCTCTCCATGGCCCATGTTACCAGCACCCCTTACTGACTCACACACATGCTGTCAACTGTTCATCACAGCCTACACCTCTGGCACCTCCACACCACACCCTGTACATGTGATGATAATTGTGCCACATCCCTGCCATCTGTGCCATCGATGATGGGACCTACATATATGTGTCTGATGCACAGGGTCACTCTATAACTTTACATGTGTTTGTGTAGTGCAATAATGTTATGCCATGGCAGTTGTTGTGGTCCATGACTGGAACTGTATACTAGCATGTGTCAGGACTACATGTGTAGACCACAGTAGACCAGTAACCAACAGAAAAACACCAATCCTCTGAACAAAAAGCAGCAGAAAAAGTCCCACTAAAAACTTTAATTAAATGAAACAGGCTTGAGCGCTTTCATATGACTATAACACAATTTCATCAGAATCTGAGGATTGGTGGTTTTTTGTTGGTGTTAGGACTACATATCAAATGTTGTGCATCTTTGTTGCCTGATGGTACAGTGGTGGTAGTGTTACAAAATTACAGCTGTGTCATGGAGCTGTGTCTGTTTTGGTCCCAGGAGTCTGAGCAGTGCAGCTATGGATACATGACGGAAATACAACAGCACAGGATGGCAAGGCAGCACAGCAAAGATATGATGTCAACCAGGTATGCCAGTATATGTGCATGGCTCCCTAGGTGCATATGTGTAGAGCATTGTATCAGGGACAATGGGGACAGTCAGCATCATCACACTGTACTATCTTGCTGCATGTCACCTGGGTAGTCTGCACATACAACTGTGTATGGGGGCAGACATCAATTATGCTTATGTAATGGAGGATTATTTAGGGCCAGGGACTAGTAACAGGGCCATAAAATGCATAAACAATACATAGGGGTAGGCCACATGGCCATGTCACTAGTGTTGTTAGGGGACATACTTGCGCACACACATTGAATACTATAAGACCCCTACCTATCTAGTATTACATACTACAGCTTACACTATTTATTGCATGTGGCATTCTGTTTATCTGATACTGCATTATCAGCCAGTGCTCTTAAGGTGGATGACATAAGCAGGCCTTGTAATAGAGACCACTGTTGAGGCCAGCAGCTAGTCAGTGGGTTAAAATGCATAGCCATTGTAAAGAGAGAGGGGCTTGTCTGATGTGCTGCATGGGGATATATTTACACACAGAAACATTGTATGCGGTGAGATTAGAACCCCTACCTATATAGTATTACACACTATAGCTTACAGTACTTATTGCATGCACCACAGAGTTTAACTGTTGTTAGATACTCAGCCAATGCTCTTAAGGTGGATAACATCCACAGGTCTTGTAGAGGAGGGAATTTAAAAGCTAGCAGACAGTCACAGGGCCATAAAATTCATACCATTGCACAGAGACAGTCCACATGGGCAGGTCTATAGTGCTGTGAGGGGAATATATTGATACACACACAGAGTTGGAGTATATGAGATTAGAACTCCTACCTATCTAGTATTACACACTACAGCTCATGGTATTTATTGCACTTCCCAGAGGTTATGTATGTTGTATATGTTGATGCAGGCACAGTACTTGTGGAGTACACAAAATGGCCTTGTGTTAGACAGCATGTGTGGCCTGGAGAGTGATACTGCTTGGTACTGTTATTGTATCCAGTATCCTAGGGGTGGGATACATGGTAATATCCCTGCTATGTGTGTACACTTCCAGTCTGGCCATATATGGCTGTTTGCAGTTTAATAGGCAGACATGTGATCAGGGACAATATGGCCTGTCCAAGGCCTGCATTGCACCCATTGTGCATTACACCACTTGTGTTCCTATATCTGTTTGCAGGGTGACAGCCCACAGGTTCAGGGGTTTGTGGGTGAATGGATTATGTACTGTTGCGGCCTTGGTCTGCTGCCATTGGACAACTGTTGTGATGTGTATGTGCAGATAACCACAGCATTCAGGGGTATGTAAGAACATTCCTACATCCCTGCACATATCTACATCAATGGTGTATAACAGGGTTATCTCCTTAAATATAGTTGTGTGTGTCAGTAATGTCAATGTCTTCTGTAGAAGTATGTGGGGAGTCTATGTATCATTGTATTTTATGTAGCTATATATATATATATATATATATATATATATATTTGTGTCTTTCGGCTTTTCCCGGTTAGGAGTCGCCACAGTGGAACTCCGGTCCACTAATGATTGGCAGTAGAGTTTTACGTGCTGGCTTGCCGGGCCTAACGCACAACCTTCAACAAAGGAACGCCCATTCACGCATGTCGTCACACAGAAGAAGCTCTAACTGAGAATCGAACGGGCAACATCTAACTGTGAGGCAACAATGCTACCGTAGCACCACCACCGCAGTACTATATATATATATATATATATATATATATATATATATATATATATATATATATATATATATATATATATATATATATATATATATATATATATATATATATATATATATATATATATATATATATATATATATATATATATATATATATATATATATATATATATATGTATATATATATATATATATATATATATATATATATATATGTGTGTGTGTGTGTGTGTGTGTGTGTGCATGTGTGCCACATACTGATACTAACACTAATCCAGCATGAGGGGGATACGGAGAGACAGATATGTATACGTTGCTGTATATTTGTACAGACATATTTCTACATAGCAGTTCCTTGGGCGCTAGAGGCGACAGAGTTGGGCTCAAGATAGCTAAGTGTAGGAGTATGCGCAATGTGATTGTTAGTACTTACAAGGTGACTCCAGGCCACAGCTATCTGTACTCCAGTCCAGGATTATTGTGTGCTGCAGGCCATTGGCTGCTGCACCTGTTACAACAGTACTGCAGTTGCCTGATATTATCCAAGGCATTCCCCGGCTGTTTGCTGGCGTTAATATGTGGCTCAAACATCAGACATGTAGAGAGCTTCACAGACTGTCCAGTCTCTTGCCACATGTTTTTGGCCTGTTTAACATAACATTGCTGTTTTCTGGCAAATTAGTGACAAATCAGTCAAGATTGAAGTAAATTCATACTGACTAATATTTGTGTTTCAGACTCCCATGCATAGCAGGAGAGTCATGTCAATACAGGACCTGTTATTCTTTCCACATTCTATGCTTGTAGGAGCAATTATTTAAACCCTGTCCCAAGTTGTGGGCCTTGGACCCACTTTTATTCACTTTATTTCAACAGATTTCATGCTATCGGAGGTTCAGGGGTATGATGTGACTGGGGTACATGGTGAAACACCACACACAGGGTGACTGTCTGCATACCTCTCCCTGTACATGTTTTTTCAGAATGTCCAGCATTTCACCCCATATCTCTGCTGTGTTCCTCATACATTTGTGGTTTCCTTGTGCTAAACTGTACATCAGTTGCTGACTTATTGCATTTACTGACACATTTAACTGATGGCCTTTATATCCTGCAACTAATCTGACCTGTTGACACCTGCCATTAAACTAGCCACCTGCAAGACTACTCAGAGCATGTATAATGTCTGACTATAGGCATGGCCCTTTATGCTCCCATTCATTCTGTCTTTGTCAAGCTTTCTTGCAGTAACAGATTGAGGGGTTCTGACAGTCTTTAAGAGTACCACCATATATGTACCTCACATAAAAATAATGTTGGATGCTGTCACATTCAATCCATCGGCACTGTCACCCATGCTACTGCCCCGGTCCACTGAGCCACACCAGCTGCCAGGCAGAAAGGTATCCTCCCTCACACTATCAATGCGATAGGAAACTTTTCTGGTCTGCTAGTATATCATTGCAGACTTACTGTTACAGCAGTTGTATGGCAGCACTAATATGTTTGGGGTGGGGGACGGCCAGCCTATGATCTGCTGGCATAGACAGTCATGTGACTGTCCTGTGACCCCACTGTTTAGCATCTCCCTGTACTACTGTCGTGGAGTTTCCAGCCATGTGACCTAGTGGGTAATATGGGGCACATACTATTTATTTATTTAACATTTGTTAATCGGGATAGTTTATCAGAGCAAAAGCCCTTTTTCAGTGGAGGCCCAGGGAGAAAAGCTCCACAGTACAAGTAGGCAAGAAAATATACAAAACTGAAGATGAATACAGTGAAAAATATATAATAAAACAGTTAAACAAATGTATATATATATATATATATATATATATATATATATATATATATATATATAGCATTATAACATTGAAGAAAAACATAGCAAAGAAATATACAATAAAACATTTGAATGAATTTACATAAGTCAGTGGGTTATCTTCAGAGAGTAATTCTACAACACAGAACAGTTAAGTGAGTTACGGTAGTAGGGAAGGGAGGAATAAAGAGGATAGTGAAAAAAAAGGGTGTGTTCATGAGGGATTATTACAAAGGCAAATCTATGTGCTATTAAGGTACTTTTAAGAGTTTTCTTGAATTTGTGCATGTAGGAAATGTTTCTAAGGTTCATGGGGAGCTTATTCCATGCAGGACCAGGGAAGTAGCTGTAGAGATTCCATCCAATAGATTTTTTAGGTTTGTGAATTTGTAAGAGACATTGGTCAGAGCTTCTGAGGGATCAAGAGGGCTTATAGAGAGAGACAAGTGAGGAAACGCTAGGGCATAATAGAGGATTATTCAAAATAGTATGGATAATGAAAAGTTGGGTAAATAAGAGTTGATTAAGAAACTCTAGCCAGCTGAGTGTCTGGAGAGTGTAACAGTGCTGTGATCTTGAGGTCAGATTGGCTACAAATGTAGCAGCTTTGTTGTAAGTTGTTTCAAGTTTGGAA
Source organism: Protopterus annectens (assembly GCF_019279795.1). Taxonomy (NCBI): domain Eukaryota; kingdom Metazoa; phylum Chordata; order Ceratodontiformes; family Protopteridae; genus Protopterus; species Protopterus annectens. The sequence goes on from NC_056731.1 coordinate 417,937,713, forward strand.
AGTAGTGAAGACTGTAAGTTTGCTAAAATTTGAGAGCTATAAAAGAGGTTGGGGAGAAGGCAAGCTTGGGCTAGTGAGATCCTGGAGTTAGATGAGACGAACCTTTTGTTTCTGTAGTGCAAACCAAGATTTTGGTGGGTTTTCTTGATGCAGTTAAGTACATGAAAGTCAACTTTTAGTTGATTGTCCACTATTATTCCAAGCAGTTTAGTGTGTGATTCAGCTATGATCATAGTGTTATTGAGAGAAGAGATGGTGAATGAGGAATTAAGATGGTAAAGGGATTTTGGTAGGAAAAAAAGTTTTGTCTTTTTAGGGTTTAGTATGAGTTGGTTGTTAGTGAGCCAAGTTTCAGTGAGGTTGAAAGATGTTTGTGTCATGGTTAGTAGGTCAGTGGTACTGTCAGTGAAATTAATGATGGTGGAGTCATTTGCTTACTGTATGAGGGAAGACTGAGAACAGGGTGTGTGAAGTTGGTTAGTAAAAATGTTAAAAAGGAGGGGGCCTAAAATAGAGTCTTGAGGGACACCCATTTTGATGGGGAGAAAATGAGAAAGAGCAGAGAGCCATTTTACAGATTGCAGTCTGTCTGTGAGGTAGCTACTGAACCAGGAGATAGTTGTTGAGGAGAGGTTGAGTTGAGAGCATTTGGCTTTGGAGAGATCTAAAAAGATGCACTAATTTATCATTGTCTCTAGCTAGGAAGATGGAGTTAGAAAAGGAAATAACTGCAGTTGTGTGCTGTGGTGGGGGCGGACGCCATGTTGAGTAGGGATAAGTAAGTTTTCATGAGTAAGATAAGCTATTTGTTTATAAATGCAGAGCTCAAGAATTGTGGAGAGAGTATGGTAATAAGTCGATAATTAGAGATCTCAACAGAATTTCTACCTTTGTGGATTGGTATAGTGTGGAACTTTTTCCAGAGGACAGGAACAGTGGATTAACTAAGTGAGCAGTTTATGAGGATGGAGACAGGATATCCTCCAGAGTCAACAGCAGCTTTTAGGAAGAGAGGTGGCAGGTTGTCAGCTGATGGGGAACCTGGTTTAAGTTTGATAAGAAGTTTTTTGATGCAGCTGGTTGGAACAGAGTACCTTTTGTCCAAAATGTCTGTCAGATCTGTACAAGTAGCTCAGTATCCCAGTATAGATCTCTACAAGTAGCCCAATAGCACACTATATATAGCCTACTATATTCCCTTGCATACATGTGGCAGGCCTATACATATGCTACTATATAAAATACCCCTTACAAGTGGTGTACAGAGTGACTTACCCTGCAAATGCAGCAGTTGACAGACCTGTAGTTCAGGGATAACTCTGTCTGATGCAGGCAGTCCACAGCCAATACATGGTGCAGTACAGGTTGTGTGGCCTGGCTGGCATAATTTTTAATGATGTGTATGTGAGTCGAAGTACAGTGTCAGTCCCTAGAACCCTAGGTTGTCAGTGCATGTGCTATGCATTGTCTCTTAGCCAAGGCCAGGGCATATTGAGCATGCCTACATCTGTCTACAGGGACAGCCTCAAGGGGTTCCTCCTCTGAGTCCCATATTGTGTAGCATGGCATATACTGTGAACATCTGTGCACATGTGGCTGGTGAGTACTGCAGGGTTCCACCAGATATACCGAGGCACTGGACCTGTGACTTCAACAGCCTAAACACCTACTCTATGATGTTCCTGGTTTGTGTGTATGCATCATTATAGTGTTTTTCAGTGGGTGGGTGTACATTTCTAATGAGTGTCATCATCCACAGTTCCAGTGCAGAGCCAGCATCCCCAATAAATGGCTTGTGTGGGATGTCCCCTTTAGCAAACATGTGATAACTGCCAGGGCTGCCAGCACACCCATTCATGATAATGCCCTGAGCATTGCACAGACCTGGCAGTTGAAGAAGTGGTACCCCTTGGGGTTGATGTAGATTCTACCCTCTTCACCAGGTGGTGCCTAGAGATGTACATGAGTGCAATCTATGGTACCCAGTACTTCAGGGTAGTGTGCTACACAGTAGAAGAGTTTCATACTGCTGGCCCTCTCCTCAGGGGTGTGGGGAAGATATATGTGCTCAGTGGCATGTAGTAGCATGGTATCCAGGAACTGGTGGAATACTCTGGAAGCAGATGCCTGTGAGACCCCCATCATGCTCCCAGTTGGTCTTTGGAAAGTACCTGTAGCTAGTATCCTAAACACTACATATACCTTTGTTTCCTAGTGTAATTTTTAGTTCCTGCAGATGGAATCTTTCTGTGTACATTACAGACACCAACATGGGGTCTGCACAACTGCCTATCTGCTTGCTGGATCACTCTGCCTACCTCATTTGTATGTATTTCACCTGCTTGTGAGGTGATTTGTATGCTACGGACACTTCTTTGTTCACATGGTCGTGCACACCCCTCAGCTCCTTGAACTGGATTGTAAGCACCGTGCCATCATGCCTACATAACAAATAAATCTGTGTTGGCTTTATTAATTTTTCACTCTAATCTTTCATTCCATATAATCCATAAAATATAAAACTTTTTTATCAATTTCCTTCAACTCCTTCTGTCCTTTATTATCATCATTACCATATTATAACTTATTTATATTTAAATCTTTCATGCTTTTAATAACTTCCAATATCTCATTTTCACATATTTCTTCCACACTTCTTTTATTCTTTTACACTTCAAAAACACATTCTATTGTTTAAATTTCCCCACAATAATTGCATACTCTTTCTTGTATTATTTTATGTGGCATATTAGGCTTAACAGGGAACTTATTTATTGTCAGTTTCCACAAACAATCTTTACATTCATACATTTCTTACACCACCCAAATCTTACTTTTATAACTTTTCTTTTTCATATTCTAAGTGTCTCCATGGAACAATAGAATAATGTTTATTCATTATATTCAAATACCATTCTTTCTTATTTTTTCTACATTCTTCATATTTAATTTCAATAAAAAATGTTGATATTGTTTCATTTCCTCATTTAAATAACCTTTCCTTTTTTCCCCTGTGCCTATCTTTTCCAACATGTCCTTATATTTTCTTTCATTATTACATTTATTAAATCTCTATTCTCCTCTTTTAATCATGTCAAAAACTTATAAAGATTCAGAGATGCTGCATGAGCAATAATATAAATTAATCCTAATCCCCCTTTCAGTCCTTTGACATACAAAACCCCTCTTTTAACTGTATTTATCTTTATCTGCATACTAATTAAAATACAATAGACATTAATTCTTTCTCATAACTTAATGGAATCATATATACACTTGCTAAATATGCAGTTTTTCCTGAAAGGATTGAATTTACTAAATATACTTTATTCTTGTATGCTGACTTATATGTCTTCCAAAACATGCATATATTTCTTACTTTTTGCATAATCGTCTCCCATTGCTGCACTCTGTGTACACTAGTTTCAAACTTTATCCCAAAAATATCTATAACCTCTTCATTAAAATGAATATCTTCTATATTATCTGCTATTCCACCCTCTTTACTTTTATTTTTATTTATGCATAATCCAACTCTTTTTAAATGTTGGGTTAATTGTCTAATCCCTTCTTCCATCCACTCTTTGTGCTTAGTAATTAAAACTATACCATCTGCATTGGTAAGAATAACTGGTAATTGAGTTTCTTCTTTTATTTTATATCCTGCTATTCTTAGTTCTCCTTTCATCTTATTAACTACTGCATTCATAATCAGTGCAAGTAAAATACTACTTGCAGGACATCCTTGCCTTTTCCCACATCTTATTTTTATTTCTTTACTTAATCGTCCATTTAATATTATTCTCACATTATTATTTTCATACACTGAATCAACTATTCTTATTATTTTGTCACTTTTATATTGCATTCTTTCCATATATCCCATAAACACTCATGTTGTATCTTATCAAATGCTTTACTCAAATCTTCTACCATAACTTTAACTTCAGCCTTTTTATTTATAATGTCATCAATCACTTCTCTCCCTATCATTAACAAATCTTGACATCCTTTTCTTTTTTTCCCAACAATTGTATGGTCAAGTAGTTTATCTGTCTTATTTCCTAACATTTCCCCTATTTTCATAAATATCTTATAATCTGTATTATTCAATACTACTGGTCTCCAATTTCTTATATCTTCTTTTTCTCCTATCTTCCATATAAATTTCAACACCCCAATGCATATCTCTTTTTCTACCACTCCTTTTTCTAACTATTCATTTATTACCTCCACAAAATACACTTTTTGCCAGTTTTCCATATTATTATACATATAGTATTCAATCCCATCTAATCTAGTAGATTTGTCTGCATTTGCTTCTTTTAAAATATCATTTAATTCTTTCATACTTACATTTTCTTCTAAACCTTAATTATCTTCTTTATTCAGTCTTTTAACTTTCCATTTTGTCTTCCCTTTGTCTTATTCCTTCTAAATGTATTTTCTATATGTTTTCATATTACCTCAAATATTTTCTCTTACCTCATATATTTACTCCTGTGTTGTCACTCTTTCCCCTTTCTCATCCTTTAATTTTCGTATTGTTCTCTTGTTCTCTTTTACTATCTTATTTAAATATGGTGCAACCTCTTCTTTTTCTCTTGTAAGAGTTATCTTTGTTTAAATAACATTCTTTTTATTCTCTCCTGGTTCATTTCACACATCTACTTCTCCTTTTCATAAAAAAAATATCTTATAGTTTAACGTTTCTCTAAATACTTCTTGACTCATTTTTTGTACTTCTTCTCTTTCATTCTTTTTATATCTTGACATTCCAAAAAACAAGTTTTATATTTTTCTTTAAGACTTATCCACCAACTTGTCAAGTCTTCATAAAACATGTATCTACATGATCTTTCCATAATTCATTAATCTCTCTTCTATCTTCCTTATTTAGGTCTTTTTCATTTAATTTATATATCCTTTCTTTTCTTGAACCTCTATCCAGATTGCTAAGTGAACTGAAAAACCTGTTATGTTTATTATTTCTTGTCCAACTTTCAAACTACCAGATATTATAAAATAGCCTATTTCTGCTCTTATGTTATTCCTTTTATAAGTCCAATGTTCATTACAACATATATATATATAACTTTCCAACCTAACATCATTTCCCTCATTTTTACTTTTTCTTAAACCACAATTAAAAACTCCTACTAATATTAATTCTATATTCACTCCAACATAATTTAAAGTTTTTAAACATAATTTTTCTTTCTTTTTTGAGACATATACAGATACTGCAGTGATTCTATTCATGTCTTTTTCCACCTTATGTCTATTACAGTTACTCTACCCAGCTATACTACAGTATAATATAGAACTCTTATTGTTTCATGACCTAATATACCGAATCCTGAATATGTATCTTTTCATGTATTCCAAATAATGTTACCATCCAACTACTCTTCTGTGTGCAACCTTTCTTCTTTGGTTAGTATTCTTGTGTCTTATAACACAATAATATGCATATCAAGTGTTGAATATCATTCTAATATACATAATCTTTTAATATTCTTTATACTGCTCACATTTGTAGCTAGGATTTTCACCTCCTTCCTATGTTATCCCATTCTACTTCTGCCCTTTGCCTTTTATTTTCTTTTACAACTACACTTTTAAACTTTCTCTTTTTATTTTTCTCCCTTTTCCCTGTGGAGTTGTTTTTTTCATTTAACTATTTTCCAATTCATATATTAATCTTCACTTGACTCTTACATTATTCCCTCCCCTTCATTTTCTTTTTTCCATACACTAATTTATCTTTTTTATTTTCCTTTACTACTATTATTTGCTCTTCATGCTCATCTTCTAAATTCCCTTCTATATTATTTTCACATTTCTGTTTTTGCTCTTGTTCTTTGACTTCTATGTTATCTTAACAATTCACCTATACATGCCCTGTTTGTTCACATTTTCCTTATATCATAATCACATTTCTTAGCTTCATGCCCTGGTTTACCACACATAAAATACTTTCTTTGTCGAAATTGATAATTAAGTGATCGACTTTTCCACAAAAAAAAAAAAATGTTTCCAGTTGTCCCCTATATTTTACAATATCCCTATTTCCATTTATCATACTTGGAAGGTGTATAATTTTTTTCATTTTCCATTTTCAAAATTACGCCACATTCCCAACTATCATAATTTTTTTGTATTAACCATAACATCTTTACATAAAGTCTTTAAAAAGCCTTTTAATACTTATTTTTCAACTTCCATTCAAAACTGACACAAAATCACTTTTTTGTTTCTCTGTTAAATGTTTGTACCACATGCAAGTTCCATGGATTGCAATTTTTTTCAACTTCAAACTGTTCTAATTTTTGTGTCTTTTGGCTTTTCCCGGGTCGCCACAGTGGAACTCCAGTCTGCTAATGATTGGCAGTTGATTTTTACGTACCGGCTTGCCAGGCCTAACGCACAACCTTCAACGAAGGTACGCCCATTCACGCATGTCTCCATGCAGAAGACGCTCTAGCTGAGAATCGAACTGGACAGCGTCTTACTGTGAGGTGACAACACTACCACAGCACCACCACCGCAGTCTCAATTTCTCCATATATTGTCCTGTCTCAAACAAAAATGTCACAAAAAGTATCTTTATTAAAATGTATAAATACGCTTACCTCTCTAGGAAAGATGCCCAGAGTAGAAATTACATTATCCCAAACCTCATAACTTTCAAATTATTTTTCTTTTTTACTACTCACTCTTACTAAGAATTTCTTCCATGCCATATCTCTTATCTTCTCAGTTTGCCTTTCTCCTTCTTTCACCATATGTGCATACAACTTGTTCTTTTCTCTTAAAGTATTTTCCACCTCCTCTTCTTGTATTTTGTCTATAATCTCTCCTCACAATGCTGCTATTTCACTTCAGTTCACTTTGACTTATCATGTCCCTCAGATAAACATCCCACAACCCTCCCAATTGGAGGGCTGTAATCATACATCCAGCCTCTGATTCATCCTGAAACAGCCTTTCCTGAAACAAAGTTTCAGAATCTTATAAAGGTGCATTCACCTTTACCTTAACATTCCATTCTGGTTCTCTCATAGTTATTCACTGCTCTCTTCCATCACTTTTTGACAACATATTGTTTTGCAATAGATCAATCTACTTCACCTTCTAAACAACTTCTTTGTCTCTGGAATCAGCTGCTTAATCAGCCATCTCCTTCTCATCGTCTTCCTGCTTCTCTGGGCCACCTCTGTGTTCTGACTGGAAGCAGGAAGTGCCACCACAAATAGCATCCCCATATGCAAAAAGAGTAGGGAAAGTTCCCTGATGCCCTGGTCAAATTTTCCTTAGTAGCGTAACTATCACCTTGAGTTCCCAGGGAAGACATATCACTAATCTAATGAGACTAACCTCACCAGCAAAGGATAAATAAATAAATAAATAAATAAATACAATAATAAATAATTAAAAAAATCTTAATGAAAGTTTTAAATATATGAAAAGTTGTCTGGAATCCATGTTTCTCATTGACTTATGTAAAATGTCTAAGAAAGCTATATAATATGAAAAAAACTTTCCTGTGTGCTCTTCCTACATGCATATATCAATATTAGCTGGTAGACAGAGGTCATTTTACTAGTCATTATTTTGTATACTTTGCACCAGTCATTATCAATATTTTATACAGCAGACTTTTAATGTTCTTCATCTCTGAAATGTTGATAAGAAGTGGTGAACTGCAGATGAAAGTTCTGATACCTACTATTTTTTGAGCTTTTTTTCACTCCCCTGCATCATCCTATGCCCTCCTCTCTTTGTGCCCCATCCATTGCCTGATCTACTAGTCAATTCTGAAATCTCCTGGCATACCCAACTGAACCAGGAGGCTAAGAGTATCCATGGGGAGGCCCTCACCATCACCTTCCAGCAGGTGGTTATTTAACTTTTTGACCCACCAGTTTCCTCGCCTCTTTAGTTTGTGTAGTTATGTCCAAGGGCCATGTGAGCAATACTGACATGCAGCTTTTTGTGCTACCTCTGCCATAGGCTATGCTTGTATCTCCAGCCTCCACCAGAGATCATTGATGGGAATGTCCATGCAATCCCCCTCCGGATGAAAACACCCATCCTTTCTTGCCATTCTGTCAGTCTCCTGAACCACTAACTGAACCCAGGTTGGCTGGGCTGTGATCTGCTTTTATAAATTTTCCTATTAGTTATGTGGTTATATAGGTCATAGCCTTTTATAATTCTATACTATTTAAAAATAACAATATAAATGTATATATGGGACTTCTCATGGCTGCCTCACTGATTATTTACTTGATCTCCCTTTAATCTTTAATAAACCACTAAGGGGCTTATGATCTTCTTTGTAAAGCCATGACCTTACTTCCCAAATTATTTTGATGCATTTTTTTCTAAAATGCTTTTACCACCTTTTGGTCCTTATAAATCCTCAAGGAGCATACAGGTAAGGAACGGTGGGTGTTTTTCAAATATTCTATGTATTGGTAATAGGATGTTGGAATTTCTAAAATGTAGTACATATTTAATTACACATGGAGCTTTTATTGAACTAATTTTGACTGTGAAAAAGAGTTGAGTGAATTTGATACCATTACCTATTACAGCTTGACATTTTAATTCTTCTGTCATTTTGTTTATTTTTTAATTAGAAAACTGAAGTATTTACCATTGTTTTTTCCAGTAATCATCACATTACATTTCTTTAAGTTTATTAAAGTCATTACACTTAGACCAGATTTTATGCATGGTAAGATCTGCACACTTGTCTTTGCAGTAATTCTTTTTCATTAAGATCTTCACAGTATTAAAACCATCCATAGATTTAACAAACACTAGATTTGGATGACATGTAACATTTCTTACAAAATTCATTAAGCAGCACTGATCCTAAAACTGAAGATGGTGCTATATACACCTTAATGTTCAGAGTTTTAAAAAGGTACCCACAAACATGATTTTTGAGGTTCAGCATATTAGTCACTCTGGAAGATGCTGCACAGTAGCTAGCAATAACTCCACTGAAATCACAGAAAAGGAAAATAAGAAAAAAATCCCACATTCTACTTTATTCATCTGCAGTAAAACAAAATACTTAATGGCAAATTTGACATTTTTGGAGAGTGGTACTGTTCCTTCCAGGTTTGAAAATACTGAAACACATTTTTTTAATATTCATGAATAAATTCACAGTAGTTTCACACATTAGAAACTTAATATTACCATTAAATTCAGATTATTTGACAAATTTATACTTCAGATTGTTAACAGATTAGTATGTAAGTTGATGCAGAATTTTTCACATTTTTGACTGGATATTAAAATGCTTTCACTGGTATAGTATCCAGTGTGAGTAGTCTTGCATTGAACGATATTGCAGAGCAATAATCTAATTTGCTTTTCTAGACATCTATGGTTTATGGTCATATTTAACTCAGTCATTTAATGGGCCCATTTCCAAAAGACTTGATCTCAGTGCAAGTGACCACTTTCAGTGAAAGATTAAGTCTGTTGAAATCTGGCCCCTGGTGTAAGCCTGTTTATAAACGGGCCTTACTCCAAAGTAAGTCCCTTACACTGAAAGCAAGTATTTCAGAATCAGGACAGACATACACTAAGAGCAACTCTTTTGGAATATGGCCTAATGACACAAGCCTGTTCTCATGAATTTTAAAGGTTTTCTGAGTGCATAATCTTTAATGTTACAAATGACAGAATAAGCATTTTACATTGAACCCCAGACTTTTATGAGAAAGGGTAAGACTTTTTTATTCATTCATTTTACATTTAACTGAATAGGTGAACTGGCCCAAAGACCCTTTTCAGTAGTGACCCGAGCCAATGAGGCAAGGTATTACAAAATGACGTAAAGAAAAATTGAAAGAAGCATTACAGAGACACACATTTGCTTTGGAAATAATACAGTACCAGTAGTTATATATACTACACTTTATGCCAGTTAATACTCTATTTGTAATGATAGTTAAGTGTTCCTGAATTAGGTAAGTAGCACCATTGATAGGTTACCAAGTTCACTTTGTTTGGACATAGTAGACTGAATATATTAGGAAGAATAAGAAAATTAAATGTACCTTTTTAGTGGATTATAGTATTGACAGGAGTAAGGAAGCTAGCACACTGTGCTTGAAAATGTCGACAATTTTAAATCAATATCACTTAAGTGTTTACAGGCATAATCATCTTTGAGATGATTTTTTTAAACTACAGTTTAAAGTTAGCTAGCTAATTTAGGTATCTTATGTCTTCTAGGAGTTTGTTCCTGTTGATGGGGACAATTTTGAAAAAGGCTGTTTCTGTTGTGGGTAATTTGTGGGGGAATCTAGCTAAGAAGGTCATGTTTGTACTCTTGGGACTATAGCTAAATCTTGTAAGTAATTTGTTCTTTAGTGGAGGACAGTATCAAGCACTGAGACGCTTGAAAGTAAGAATGTTGAGAAAGAGATCAGCTCTGGGCAATGTTGTGAGATGCTGGCATTTTTTAACGCATGGCAATAGTGTTCTCTATTTTTTTGCTAGGATAATAAAGTGGAGTATTTGTTGGTGATTTGTAACAGTGTATAAATCTAAATAGCTTAAAGTGCAAGATACAGTTTTGAAAATTCTTGCATATCACCATTGATTAGACATCCATAGTTTTCATTTAAGACAAGTTTGTAACACAACCAGAATACTTTGCAAACTTTTGTGATGCAGTTATGGCCCCCAGTACAGTGGTCAGAAAAGAGTATAATAAAGATGCAGTCAATGTATCCAGCTGCCCAAAAATAAAACTGATTTATCATAGAAATTCTTGATTTACCAAAAATGTGGCCATTTGGTATTGGACTATATACTATGATGAGTGCATGAAGCCTTCTCATGCTTTGGGGATGTAGTTGGGGAAGGATTTATGTCTATAGTTTGACAACTCTTTAACTGAGTGCCAAACCTTCAAAACAAACAAACAAATGAACAAACAAAAAATAGCTAAAACAACTTTAAGTGAATCTTCAAGGTAAGCTATTTTAGAAGGGAGTCAAATCTCACTGCATCCCCCAAGCAGGTCAACACTCACCACCCTTCAAACCTATTTACTCCAAGGTGGAGAAAAACAAAACTTCACTGCTAGCGAAAGTTTCTTTGGACCTTTTACTTTGATTGATTTGTACTCAGCTAAAGAGATGACAGTACATTGACACATTCCACTGATGTAGGCCCCCCTCCACTGCAGAAAAAGATGAAGTTTGTTCCAACTTTGACTTTGTCAAGTGCATATTTTTAGGGGATTGCTTTAAGACGGGTATTGGTGAATATGCATTACTTAAATTGTATCGCAATCCAATTTTTCCACATTTCATATTGAAATGCCTTAAAAGTCATGCATAATTTATGTCTAAAATTGTAGATATTTTGGAGATAAGTATATAATACACCTTATTCTTCTTAATAATCTGTCAAAGATGTATATATGATTATATTTCAGTTTGTTGAAAGCTCACTTTATTGAAAGCAAAAAATTGCAGTATTTTTCTTCAAAAAACTCATTTCATCAAAACATACTTCTTTGAAAATTTTATATACTTTAAATACGTCTCCAAAAGCTTTTTTGCAGAGGGCTGGCCCCCTGCAGCCCCACATGTGGGGGACTTTGGCCCACATCCCCCTAATATACATGTGTTAACTCCAGAGTCACAAAATTGCAGAGAAAAGAGAGTCCACTTCACAAACCAAATCATTGCAGGAGCACATACATAAGCTTCTAGAAATGACGACACAACATAACAGTGAGTATTAGCAAGGTACAAATACTGATAAACACTAATTTGTTTTGTAATTCTTATGATTCAGAATCAGACCTACAGACATTTTCTATGCATTTAGACAATCTTCAATGAAATAGGTTTCGAGAAAATGAGTTTTCAACACAATGTACCACAGATTATTACTTTTAATGGAATGGGCTTTAAACTAAAAGAACTACAACTATATCTGTATCTATTATCTATATATCTATATATATATATATGTGTGTGTGTGTGTGTGTGTGTGTGTGTGTGTGTGTGTGTGTGTGTGTGTGTGTGTGTGTATGTATATGGATCTACTTTACAAGCTTGAAGTTCCAAAACTTTAAAATGCAAATGGTCAAGACCATAAGATTGAAATTTTGAAACTTTAAAATTGTAATAAACAAAAATAAAAACAATTTTTTTTACATTTTTGCACCCCCCACACTCCCTGCTAAGTAAATATACAAACTCTGAAATCACACTACACTGAGGAAAACGGTAAATTTTCCATTAAGTGCTGTACAGTGAACTTCATTCAAAACATTCAAAGTTTCAAGACTTCGATCTTATGGTCTCAAACATTTGCATTTCAAAGTTTTGAAACTTTGAGCTTGTGAAGGGAATCCATATATACACAGACACACACACACACACACACACACACACACACACACATATATATATATATATGAATGTATATATATATATATATATATATATATATATATATATATATATATATATGTATACATATATCAGAATGAAAAATCCCAACCTGGAAGGTAAACACTGACAGCAAATGATGTAAAAAGTCTTTTATTGCAAAATAGAACCAGAAGTAAGCACTTTCACGGTCAAACAAACCGCTTCATCAGACATAGTTACAATTAAAATCATAGCATCCTTATATACAAACTCCCCAACAGCCAATTAATCAATAAAATTCCCCCTCCAAAAACACAATTAATAATCCAATTAGTAAAAAGCAAGTTAAAGCAACAGCTGCTTGCATAAAGCATACAAATACACATAGGTATATAGTTATACATTGTTTAACCTTTTCATTTAAGTTTCTTCATCCTTAAAGCTGATTTAATAGGGACAGAATCATTAAGCCCCATGTATCTATGTGCCCCAAGTCTCAGGATCCACTCTAGTTCAATGTTTTCAGTATTATGACTAATGGGTCCTAGTCTGCCATTGTCATGTATAACAGATAAAACTTGGAATAAATAAGTATGTTCCCTTCCTAACTCTAGAGTGTGCTTTGCAAGTGCACTAAATAATTTACCTCTCCTTGTGCAATAATCATGGTCCCGAATCCTGTCTCTTAGTCTCCTATTAGTCTTGCCAATGTAAAAATTAAAACATTTGACACAATGTGCAACATAGACCAAATTAGCTGTGTTACAATTAGCTAACGGACGTGACACCCAAAGTTTCCCAGTGACAGGATGCTTAAAAAATCTTGATTCCTCCACAAATAAACAGTATGGACAAGATCTATATTTCAGTGTCCCTCCCAAAGGTATAGATGCTGTTTGTGCAAGTTTAGGATAACAGCATTTCTCTCAGATTTTTCCTATTCTTATAAACAAACTTGGGGGAAGGACCTACTACCCTACTTGTTTCTTTATCCACTAACAACACTGACCAATTCTTATTTATTATTTGTTTCACCAAATCAATATCCTGTGTAAAAGAAAGAACTAAGGGAAGATGAAATGGCCTCTGGGATGAGCAATTATTCGATAAGATCGAATATTCAGAATAATAGGGTCTTCCCCTTCCAGGACGTTTTCTACGAACTTTCATAAATGCTTGATCAACCTCAACTGTTGAGTAACCCCTGTGTATAAAGGTTCTTTAAGGAAGTCTGACTCACATGAAAAACTCACTTCATTGCCTGACAGGCGAGACACCCTCATGCCCTGTCCTATGACAACATTAGAAAAAACATGATGTGGGTGCATACTCTCTCTATGTAAGAAGGCAGGTGTATAACAATCCTTTCTGTGCACCTTAGTTCTTATAATATTGTTCTCCAAAGAAACCATTACATCTAAAAAATTAACACTATCTGTGGACATATTAAGAGTAAATCACAAGAAGGGACTACTACTATTCAATTTATGGTAAAATTAAGTCAAATCATGTTCATTGCCCTTCCAACAAATAAAAATGTCATCGACAAATCGTTGATAAAAAGCTACCTGCCCATCTTTCACATTCATAACATTCTGCTGTTCCCACTCTAACATCACTAAATTTGCATATGAATTGGCACAGCTGGTGCCCATAGTGACACCAGTTGTTTGCCAATAGTAATTGTCTGCAATTACAAACACATTATGTTCTAGAACTTGTTCTAAAAGCATGCAAATAGAATCAATGTGCTGTGGGCTATAATTATCATGTCTAAGCAGAACATTCTTCACCATTCTAATAACTTCATCATTGGGAATGCATGTGAAGAGTGAGACTACATCCATTGAGCAAGTAACTCAAAAGGAAACGCAGATGCCTTATTGACAAAACTATATAAATCCTGCAAAAATGGTTGTGTATCTTTTAAAACAAAAGGATACAAATTCAAAACATTCCTCAATTGGGAGTCAAGATATATAGACAAAGGTTCAGTCAACCACCCCCCTCCGGCAACAATGGGTCTCACTGGGGGGAGTGTTGGATGTTTATGTACCTTCAGGAGACCATGTAGTTGTGGTATCAGTGGTTCTTTAACACTGAAATAGTCAAGTAACTGTTTATCTAACAATCCCATATGAAAACATTCAAGCAAAGCACTATCTATTTGTTGTTTCATGTTATACACTTGATTCAACTGAATGATAGTATAAACTGTCCAATCTGCTAACATTTCATTCATTTTCTTCAAATAATAATCAGTATTTAAAACAACAATAGGATCCCCTTTATCCGAGGGGCATATTACAATATCTGGATTCAAACATAAACTCTGCAATGCTTTAAACTCTTCGTTCATTAAATTAAAATAATTGTGAGGTCGCCACACATCAAGTAAACTTTATACATCATTTTCACAAGCTTTAATAAAAACCTTGATGTTACTAGGCAGTAATGGAACAAACTGACTAGGATTTTTAAAATTAGTAGGCATACTATCATTACTGCCCATGTATAGCAATTTCAGGGCTAAATTGCAAGCAAACAGCCATAATTCAATTAATAACTCGCTAACATCTGTATGTGAAGTAGGTATAAAACCAAGTCCTCTTTGCAACAATGACTGTTCATGTAAAGTCAAATCATACCTGGAAATATTCCAGACTAAGTCCCTGAATTTAGTTTCCACATTTTCTTCAATGACTTGTTTTGGTAGGAGGCTGGTGGTTCCTTCTGTTTCTGTCCTGAATGATGATACTCCTACTCGAACAACTTCTTCCTGTTCTGACAGAATGGCAGTGGAAGAGACAAAAAAATGATCTTGTTGGGGAGGAGAAATAATTTTCTGCCTCACTGTCAGAGTAGAAGCGGAAGCCTTGTCAGGGCATTCCACATTAGTAGTTATAATTTCACTCAATGGTGTAGAATACACTGATGTACATGACCCCGGAGAAACAATCTGAACAGAATTAGACTGAACAATAGCTTCCCATTGGTTAACAATGGTTGTGTCCAATGTTTGAATCATACCACTCACCGGCTCTGTTGATTGACCAGTGGTAGTGTTAATAGAAGCAACTCGAGTCCTTGGCCAAGTAAACAAATTATAGTTTTTAAAGTCTTGTAGATCTCTAGAAAGTTTCTTTCTTTTTTGCAACAACAACCTTTTCTCATACTGACTAATTTTCTCAGTGAGTTCATTGAGAAATAAGTCCATGCTCTCTTCACCAATGAGAGAAGCTAATTCACATTGATTATGTTGTACCTTACCTATGAGTTCCAATTCCATGGGTTGGAAGAACTCAGTATGTAATTGTAGGTAGGCTCTACTGGTTTCCAAGCTGAGCCGTTGCCACTGTGCCAATAGCTGGGGATAGGTGTCACCGTATGTAGGCATAGTGAGGACATGAAGTCCCCTAGATATGACATTCATACTAATACATGCTTCTCAATGGAAGCATTGGCACTGAAGACACTTAAATTTGTAGACATCATTCTCTATATTCCTCTTCATGTCACGTACCTTCAAAGTAGTGCCTTCATCATACGATACAGCCGATGTATCATAAACCATTTCTTCAGTCAGCAACAGATTTAGCTGATCTGACATAAAGTTCATAAGGCGTTTATTCTCCACAGTTCTTAAATTGGCAGAAACACCCATGTCCATAGGTACAGCGTTACCTTCTGCTATGCTTGCCAAACCAGTTCAAAGCAATACAGAAAGAAAAATCCCAATAGGGCAAGCTAATAAAATCCCAACAGTAATCAGAATGAAAAATCCCAACCCGGAAGGTAAACACTGATAGCAAATGATGTAAAAAGTCTTTTACTGCAAAACAGAATCAGAAGTAAGCACTTTCACGGTCAAACAAACCACTTCATCAGACATAGTTACAATAAAAATCATAGCATCCTTATATACAAACTCCCCAACAGCCAATTAATCAATAAAATTCCCTCCAAAAATGCAATTAATAATCCAATTAGTAAAAAGCAAGTTAAAGCAACAGCTACTTACATAGAGCGTAAAAATCCACATAGATATATAGTTATGCATTGTTTTACCTTCTCATTTAAGTTTCCTCATCCTTAAAGCTAATTTAATAGGGACAGAATCATTAAGCTCCATATATCTATGTGCCCCCCAAGTCTCAGGATTCACTCTAGTTCAATGTTTTCAGTATTATGACTAATGGATCCTAGTCTGCCATTGTCATGTATAACAGATAAAACTTGGAATAAAAAGTATGTTCCCTTCCTAACTGTAGAGTGTGCTTTGCAAGTGCACTAAATAATTTACCTCTCCTTGTGCAATAATCATGGTCCTGAATCCTGTCTCTTAGTCTCCTATTAGTCTTGCCAATGTAAAAATTAAAACATTTGACACAATGTGCAACATAGACCAAATTAGCCATGTTGCAATTAGCTAGCGGACGTGACTACCAAAGTTTCCCAGTGACAGGATGCTTAAAAAACCTTGATTCGTCCACAAATAAACAGTATGGACAAGATCTACATTTCAGTGTCCCTCCCAAAAGTATAGATGCAGTTTTTGCAAGTTTAGTATAACACAACATTTGTCTCAGATTTTTCCTATTCTTATAGACAAACTTGGGGAAGGACCTACTACCTTACTTGTTTCTTGAGCCACTAACAACACTGACCAATTCTTATTTATTATTTGTTTCACCAGTGCCTGAATATAGGGAAAAATGTAATATTCTTGTAGGTGTACTATTTCTTAATTGTTGGCAATTCACTACTCTAGGAAAACTTACTTTTTTACTTAGCTATCTCATGCACTGTATCACAAATGTCTTACTATTATCCTGTCAACCCTGAATAAACTCAGCACCATATACACTTTACCATAAGAAGCATCTAGTAAGAGTAATTTCTGTACAAAGTTGTAACATTTCTCAGTGCTTTCCACACATTGCATAGTTTTTTCACTGAAGATTTTAGAAATCAAGACTTTCACACACTGAGTTTTCAGCAGTTTCTATCACATTAATGTACTTCAAAAGTAATATAGTTTTTTTCAGAAAGCAATAGTAGGCAATGCTTTTCACCTGCTTGATACACAGGACAATACAGTTCTCTTTTCATAATTGCTTGACACCAGAGATCTAAATTACTTCAGCAGCTTGTTAAGATTTCACTCTACATAGCATAAAACTGTCAGCTTTACACTAAACCGCCAACAATCAACTTTTCCTTTTCATTTCAAAGCCCCCACTGCATGGGTTATTTATTTCCACCATGCAACTTTTGTTTTATTGCAAAAGGCTCTTACTCTTGAGTTCCTTTTTCTCAACAAAGATTATATGCTACAAAACTTCTACAGTAGACTTTTATTCACAATCATGGGGAAAACAGCACATTTCAGCAATGTTACTGAGTTTATGTGTACTAGTTTCTTTAAACTGTGCTGAAATACCACATCATTGAATGACTAACTTCAGTAAGAGTTTATGCATTTCTTGGTCTTTCAAACCTAAATTGCTTAATTTCCCAGTGCACTCACATATTGTAATTCATTGACTTTCTACAGGAAGATAGTGCAGCACTCCTACTCCATATACTCCAATATATATACTTTAAAACAATTTGATTTACTTCAGAAAGCCAGCATAACAACTCTCTTTAGTAAACCACTGCTTTTTGTAAACTCAAGATTTGTACTGCCCAAAATGTTTTCCAGTATTTTTTAATCAGTTACTGCTTCCTTTTTTTCTTCTTCTTTTTTTTTTGTAACCACATCACTTTCCACACTTTGAATTTCTTATGGGAATTCACACAACTTTCCATTGGTCACAGGTAATTTAGCACTATGACATCAATTCATTTCAAATGCAGCAAGCTACTGTTTACAATATGAAAATTGTGCACACTGTTGTAATGCTCACTACTTGTTTCAGAAATATATTTCATTAGTATCCTGGAGCACATTACTACAAAAACATTTTCACTGTTTAGTACATTCACTATGCACTTATCTTTAACAAGAAGCCTTTTGGCAATTTCTTATGTATTTGTTTTTGGAAAACAACACTCTAGCAATTAGTTTTGTATTTCTTTAGTAAGCAACAGTTCAGTAGTTTCATAGTACTTATCATTTTGTTAGTATTTTGTTTCATACAATTATTTTAACCGTAGCTCAAAACTTAACTCCTCTTATTTTTCCTCTCAAAGTCTAGATTCTGTGTCTCTGCTTATGTATCTTTCTGCCACTGGATAAGGCAAAGAAGGGAGTCTAATGACACTTGTCAGTGTTACTTTACATCCAACAGTTAAAAATATTAATTTCACTCCCACTTACTGAACACATTTCAAGCCAAGTGAATTCTACAGATTATTACTATTTGCCACTTCTGTGTATAGTACATCATTGAACTAACAGTCAGTTAAGACTTCATTCAACAGTACTTCTTTTGGGAAGGTTGCTTCCCACCCATATTTCAATACACAATTAGGATTCATTTTTTAGGTTCACAGTTATTCAGAAGTATTTTAACACAAATTCATGGTGAATACTAGAGTAGAAATCAAATTATGTCAAAATTCTTCACCATATATGTAGTATTTTTCCAGTAAATATTAGTTCAGACAGTATATATTTTGCATTATCTCCACCTTTTAACACACTATGTAGGCTTTGCAGATATGGAACTGCCAAATGGCTGCCTACTAAGGAAGCACAGAGCTAATTGCATTCTCTAAATTACCAATAATAATACCATTATCTTCACCTAAACCAGCAGCAACCAAGGACATATGGCACTTCAGCATGCATAAAACATTTAATTTCAGCAAACATAAAAGACTTTACATCATAAGTCCAATGAAAATAAAGCAGCTTGTATATAGATGTGTTATCTTTAATTTCCCAGTCATTCCATTTCTACTCAGCATTTCATTTCTTCATGTATTTTTCCAGATACCATCTAGACAAGTATTTATTTAATAGAGTACCCATTCTTGAACTGATTGTCTTTTGGTGACCTCCCCTGAGTTTTGTTCAGCATATAGGTTAACTTGTAATCTCTCGAGGCACAGTATATGCTCAGAGTTCTGTCTGTCTTTCTCTTTCTGAACCATGCCATGACACTCCATTCCCTATGTTACTTTACTGCAGACCAGTGCTTTTCCATCTGCTGTAGGCCCCGCCTTGGCTCTTCCTGACTCTGGCACTCTGGGACCTTCCACCAACAATTTATCACTCTTTCCACTGGTGTTCTGGGACCACAGTACAACTGCTTAATCCTTTCAGTTAATCACAATGCATGTTATATGGGAATCTGGGAAGAATGGTATAACATAGCCATAAAGGAAACAAATGATATTGGTTTGTCTGATTTCAGAGTGACCAAAGCCCATGATGAATGAACTCATACATAGAAACCAAGGTCACAACTGAGTTTTTCATTAAAATAGGACATTTTAGACCCTTTCATGCCATTTGCCATTTGGTGGCTCTCTGGGACCCTGAGACCATGATTCATTTCAGCTAAGACCAGGTGCAGTCCAAGGATGACAGAGTAAAATTAGTGAAGCTTTATAGACCAGTCTTAGTTGCTGTGGGACTATAGACAGCATAGTACTTGTTTGCTCTGCAGTGCTACATGAATAGTTACATTTACATTTAAAGGATATGATACCCATGCAGCCTTGTTACAGGCCATGGAACATGCCATACATATAGCATAAAAAAGTTATATTCCCACTTGCCAGTGACTACAAAGAAGTCTGTCACTTTGTGCAAGAAATATTGCCATAAAAGGGAAATGAGAGTAAACCCAGAATGCAGAATTACAGTACAATATATGTGGTTCCATACAATATTTATAGTAGGACTACTTGTTAACTGTATACTTTGTTGTTCTGCATTATTCATGCTGTCATATTCACATTGATTAATGCTTGTTTCAGTTCCTACTAGCTGTACTGTCAGCATCCATTTCTGTTAGACATCAGTAGGGCAGTGACATTCACGATTCAAATTACTAGGCGACATTTGGGAACATTTTTTTGTTTTCCATGGGAATGTACCAAAATTGGCATGGACATAACACCATAAATAATGCTATTAATGATAAAACATATAAATCTTAATGCTACAGACAGGACTGCATTGACTGGGGACAATACCCAGAGTTCACTATTCTGTGCATTTATCTGAGTAGCAACTAAATTTTTCAGCTTTGATCATTTGATGTTCCTGAATTAAGCTAATCCTCTTCATGAAGTCAGTGGGTGCTATTCATAAACCCAGACTTCACAAATGTATAAGGCAATTGTATGAACAGTATCGGTATTGTAAAGGGCTAATGAGTGGTACTGGTTTTAGAGGTTTTCAGACCTGTGATGGATTTCTCACTACAGTCTGTGGAACCTGAACTTAGAAGAATGTAAATATTTATTGAACTGTCCTAAGTATTGTACACAAGATGCACACATTCTTAAGTTCACAAATGCTTTTGTATATTTTCAGCACCTGGCAGCAAGTAAAGAAATGTATTAGTATTCGTCCATTTTACTTTGTAATGATTTACTGCTGTTTGAAACATATACTATATGATATAATTATGTAACAAACAGTCAAATGCTTTAGATATGTCTATGGAAACTACTATACATTGCTTACTCATAGAATGTACTATTGAATCTTATAGTAGAGTGACCCTTAATAAACCCATGTTGCATAATAGCTGTATTATATCTTACCGCCCCTTATCAATAGCCTCAGCATGTACTTTTCAAAGCATTTTCCAATAAATCAGATACATTCTCTTTACTATTCCCTTTATAGATTTCTGTTACAGACTGTTTTAATTCTATAGGTACTATTGTGTTTCTTAATATATCACCAAACATTTTAACAAGCGATGTGATAATATATGGCCAACATATATATAAACTTCCCAATATGTTATTAGGGCCCATTGAACAAGTCCTTTTAACTCTAATAAGGCCATACCTTACATCATCTGATATTGTTGGGCAAACTTCTGTTAAATCACAGAAATGGAAACTAGTGCAGACCAGGGTTCCTACATTGTTCAAATGTATAAAATGTTAATTACAATTTCTGTAGTGCTTTTTAATGGTAGAATTACTGCATCTTTTACTGTTAAGGATCCTATCATTAAGTTGTTCCCTTTAACAGCTCTTATATACTTATAACATATTTTTTATTATCCTTAGTATTCAATAAAGTAGGCTATTATAGTTCATTTTTTGTCTTAATGCCTATTCCAGTAGCATAGAAACTGCATTTAGTCATTTTTATTATGCTTAGTACTATGACTATTGCATTTTATATAAAACCTTTTTTTCCAGTTTACCACCCCACCAGACTTTATCTTTATGGGCTCCTTTAGACTTAATCATTCTGACTTAAATTTAAATCTCTACAAAACGTTTCCATTTACCACATAAATAATTTTTAACAATTGTATTGTTGTTATTGTTGTTTGTCTTTCAGCTTTTTCCCAGTAAGGGGTCGCCACAGCGGAACTCCGGTCCGCTAATGATTGGCAGTAGATTTTTATGAAACGCTGAGGTGCCAGCTCGACACCCAACCTTTAACAAATTCACACCCATTTACGCACGCATGTCTTTCGAATGCTACCCAACTGCGGGAGGACATGCAGACTACACACAGAAGGCACTCCCAAGCATAATCCATTTAAATATCTTAACAATCTTCTGTATTCATTCTGATTAAATCATATCTTAGAAATGTCATAGTATGAGTATTAATTCCTAGTATTTGAAAGTATATGTTTGAATAATTTGCTGTTCCTAGTGGTGGTAAAGCATCTGTGCCACCAGTCAAGTATTCTCTATTTGAGAAGACAAGATCAAAAATATTTAGTATTCTAGTTGTGTTTAGGACATATTGATTTAAATTACAAGCACTTATGATCTCCTGAAAGTAATCTTATCAATAATTAGTTGAGTGCCAGGTAGTTCAATCAGTGTTTGGATAATTAAAGTCATCCCATAGTATAGTTATTTTTTCATCAAACAGACTAAGATTCCTAAGAAATCATCATGTTTTACATGAGTCATGCAGCATGATCTGTATGCCGCAGTAAGTCTGCATGTACCTCAGTGGTGCACTGCCTTTACTGTAATATTTAATATTTTTTTGCTTCATTGTGCTGTATCTTACAGTAATAAAGTATTGATTCCTTTAAAGACAACCTATCACCACCACAACCACACTTTTATCTTCTCTTAGTTTTATATTTTGTTTTCCCACAGCACAGGTTCCAAACAAATCCTAGAATTACTTAGTAATTTTTTTGTGAGTAGAACATTCCCTTTGTTGATTTCATGTAGATTATCATTTGAAAACAATGTAGTATCCATAATCATTTCTTTCAAAAATGTTATACCTTTACATCCCTCAAGATACAGTTGTTTTCACAACAATGCATTAAATATCATGGTTTTGTTAATACATAATCAGTAAAGTACAAATGGTAGAATTTTACAAAAAAAACAGAAACAATTCTTTGAGAAGTACAATAACAGAATAATTTCTTAATTATGCTATCTGTGTGTTCCAGAGGTGTACAGAGTTGCTCTTCTTATGTGCATTAAGAAAACTTTGAGGCTTGGGTGTTCATTTAAGTAGTTTATTGTATACAAATACATCAGGATGGATGTCAGAGACATTAAACTTAAACAAATTATCTAAGCCTCAATGTCTTCTTAATGCACATAAGAAGATCGACATGGTGTTAGAATGGGATCTGGTTAGAGATGGAGGAATATACAAGAGTGAATCATCCCTAATGATCAAACAACTCGCAAAACAGGTCAGAAACAAATTCCAGGTACGAAAACTTGCTTAAATTATTTATTTTGCTATAAATATAAAATGAAGCACTCAGAACACTCAAAATTAATTTCTTATTAAACAAAATGTCCAAAACTATGACATATTGATAAAAATACTCAAAATAGTTAGGAAAATGTTTGAATGACTATCCGAATCACATACAATGTACAAAAAAAGGAAAACAACTGTATTTTTTTGCTATGTGCTACTTTTTTGTATTAACTAAAGCTATTCAAAATATCTGTTTGCAAGTGTGTGCAGTATTACAGTGCAGTTAATTTGCAAAGTAAAGTTATTTCAAAGAATATGTTTTGTTTCAAAGCATATTTCGCTAAGTGCAGTCTTTCAAAGAGTTTTTAGGCTGGCCACAGTGGTGCAAGGGTGGCCACTGTGGTGCAGCGGTTAGTATTGCCACCTCACAGCAAGAGGTTCTCTGGTTCGATTCTTGGCTGGGGTGCCTTCTGTGTGGAGTCTGCATGTCCTCCCTGTGGTTGCATGGGTTTCCTCCGGGTGCTCCGGTTTCCTCCCACTTCCCAAAGAAATGCTGTGGGTGGATTGGAGACTCCAAATTAGCCCTAGGTGTGAGTGTGTGCATGTGTGTGCCTTCTGTGGAAGGTTGGGCGCTGGGCTGGCACCTCAGTACTGTAAAACTCCACTGCCAATCATGAGCAGACAGGTGATCTGCTGTGGCGACCCCTAACTGGGAAAAAGCTGAAAGAAGAAGAAGCAGTCTTTCAAATAGTTTATTGTACATTTGAATATTATTGCAAGTACCTGGTGTGTTTGAATGTTTGTACATAATTACAAGGGCCATTTTGCATTATGTTTTACTATAGTCTGTGGGCATGGCAGAAAGATTTTGCAGACCCACACCTCTTGTGTTTGATAACAACATAGCAGAAAATTGGAAAGTGTTTTAGCAGGAATCCGATATTTTCATACAGGCTGCTTTTCTGACAAAGACATGTACAAAGGCATTTATTCTGCTTAATTTAGCTGGTTCAGGAGCCATTGGAAGAGAACATTCCTTTGTGTATACACCTGCTGTGTTTGCAGGGGAGGGGGAAGACTGCCATATAGTAGTACTAGCTGAAACAAGGGAAGACCCAGAGTGCTTAAAATGCAAATTTAGAGAAATGTGTAATCCCAAACAAATATTACAATGGGAAAACACATATTTTACCCATGGGATCAAAAGCCTGGTGAAACTTTTGCAGCATAAATAACTGACTTGATAACAAGGCTAAAATGTGAAGATTTGGTGATTTGAAAGATGAGTTGATAAAGAAGAGGCTTTGTGCGGTATTCATAATAACACAGTGAGAAAGATTTTGCTTCAAGACAGTGATTAAACTTTGAATACGGCCACTGAGATTTGTCAGATATATGAGCTTACAGAAAAGCACACAAGTATGCTTACAAATAAGAAAAGCTAGGGAAGGCACAGTGAGAAAGCTCATATAGATAGTATGCAGCACGTGGTTAAAAGAAACAGGCCCAAGCACATGGCAGCTACTGTAGGTCCTGTAACAGTCCCTGGGAAACCCCAAGTTTTCCAGCAAATTTCAGAGCATGGTCAGTGAAACATAAGGGTGAGTCAGCAAAGTCAAAACATGTGCCCCCACCCAGCTTCATAGTCAACTGTCATAACTGTGGTCAAAATCATGAACCCAAAAGAGAAAAGTGCTTAGCTTTTGGTCAGCAATGGCATTCTTGCAATAAGAGAAATAATTTCAAAAGGTTTTGTAAATCAGATAAGGCACATTCTTTTATTAAAAAAGGGTATTCCAAGAGGCAAGTTAATTAATTAAAAATCTGCAATCCTACTTTTTATGTTGATGGTGTGTCTGCTTGGTAAAACAGTCAATGCAGTAGATTTGTGGGCAAAGAATGAGATCTTTTGTACTATTTGGATTAATAGGAGTCCTGTGGAGCTCAAAGTAGATACTAGCTCAAAGTGCAATGTTATGTCAGCAAAAACATTTGCTAGAGTAAAACTGTAGAACAACTTGATTTGACAAAGCGTGCAAAGCTTGTTGCTTATGGTGGTGAAGAGATTCATACCTAAGGCTCAGTAATGCTTTCATGTTACTCTGCTGGGAAAAACTATGACTTACAATTTTTTGTAGTCAAGAGACACATGCAGTCATTATTAGGCCTCAGAAACAGTTTGAAAATGGGACTGCTTTCACTTAATGAAGAAGTCCATCATGTAAGCCTGAATGACAACAGCTCAAATTTTGCCCAAACAATTTTTTCTGAGTATGCTGATATTTTTGCAAACAAACTAGGCAAACTGCCAGTTGTGTAATCCATTAAGTTAGACCCAGAGGTCAGCCCATTTATCAGACCAGCACTCAGCCCATTTATCAGACCAGCATGGAAAGTTCCAGTAGCTATGCATAGCAGAGTCAAAGCCAAGCTAGACAGAATGGTGCAGCTAGGAGTAATTTCTCCAGTAGAAGACCCTACTGAATAATGTGCTCCATGGTAGTTGTTCATAAGAAAAGTGCAGATGATATCAGAATATGTACTGAGCCAAAAGATCTGAACAAAGCATTGAAAAGACTTCATCATCCAATGCGCACAGTTGAAGAGGTTGCTGTCATCATGCCAAAAGCCAATGTTTTTTTCTGTCTTAGATGCAAAGAGCTCATTTTGGCAAACTTTACTTGACCGAAAATCTTCATTGTTAACCACATTCGGTATGCCATTTGGAAAATACAGATTTCTGAGAATGCCATTTTGAATAAATTCTGCCAGTGAGGTCTTTCAGTGTGTGATGGAGCAATTTTTTTTCTGGCTATCCCTGTGCCTATATCCCTATTATACTAGATTTATTTTATTTATTTATTTTACATTTGTTGACTGGGATAGTCCAACTGGATGCATGTCAATTTTTAGCGGACGCCCAGGGAGAAAAGCTCCAAGGTAAACAGAAACAATAAAAACAATAAAAACATGTTACAAATATGATATTGACAAAGATTACATAAGCAAACATAACTAAACAAGTTCCACAGGTTAGAGTTGCTCTCTGGTGAAAGTCAGGGGTAAAATCAACAGTAAGCTGATTAATAGATTTTACACATTCTAGATGAGAGTTAGCCAGGCTTGATGAAGTGGCATAGACAGTTTAGTGCCAGATGTTGTTTGAGTCTAGTTTTAAATTGACCGAGGGAGGAGAGTAAAGTAATATCAGCTAGAAGTGAGTTCCAGGCTCTGCCTACAGAGTTTGCAAAGAGGGAATTACCAGCTGTATTGTTAATTTTGCTTGTCTGAATTAGTAGTCTGTTAGAGGATCGAAGCAGTCACGGATTGTTATAGGGGGTGATAAGATTTTTAAGAGCTGGAGTATTATCCGGATTATAAAGGATTTTATAAGCCATGATCAGTAGGTTATATTGGATTAGACTGGGTAGTTCAAGCCACCCAAGCTGGTTAATATTGATGCAGTGGTATGTCCTAAAAGGCAGCCCAGTGGCAAACCTGGCAATGTGGTTATAGCAGATTGAGAGTTTGTTAAGTACAGTCTTGTTTAGATTAGAGAGTAGGGGGGGATGCATACAGAAGTGTTGAAAGTAGGTGAGAGCGAGCTATGGAAATTTTGGCTTGAAGGGGTTAGGAAGACTTTTATTCTGTAAAGTGACCCTAGTTTTTTATTGATGGTTTTAATCTATTGGTTTATATGTTGGTCGAATTTTAGATTATTATCTATAATGACACCTGACTGCGGTGGTGGTGCTGCGGTAGCATTGTCGCTTCACAGTAAGACATTGCCAGTTCGATTCTCAGTTTGAGCGTCTTCTGTGTAGCGACATGCATGAATGGGCCTTCCTTCATTGAAGGTTGTGCATTAGGCCCAGCAAGCCAGTACGTAAAAATCTACTGCCAATCATTAGTGGATCGGAGTTCCGCTGTGGCGACCCCTAACCGGGAAAAGCCGAAAGACACAAACAAATCTATAATGACACCTAATAGTTTTGAAGAGGGGTTGGGGGAGATTATTGTGCCATCATTTGCATTTATGGTAAAGGTAAAAACAGTAGACCTTTGAGTTGGTGAGAATAACATAATTTTAGTTTTTTTGGGATTTAGTATCAAATGACGTTCAGAGAGCCAATTTTCTATATTATTAAAGGTGGAATGGGTTGCAGACCATAAGTCTGTAGGAGATGTGGCCGAGCAGACCAGGGTAGCGTCATCAGCATATTGGATACAGCTGACATTTGGGATGACAGTATACAGGTCATTAATGAAGATGGAAAACAGCAGGGGCCCTAGTATTGAGCCTTGTGGTACTCCAAAGGTGTTAGGTAGTAGGTTAGAGAGCTTGTTCTGCCAAAGAACAGCCTGCTGCTTCCCATTGAGGTAGGATTTAAACCATTGAAGGGCTTTAGTATCTAGACAGAATGTTTGCAGGGTGTGTATTAAAAGTTGGTGGTCAACCATGTCGAATTCCTTAGAGAGATCCAAGAAGAGGGCTGAGGATATGTGATTGTTGTTATGATTATGGTTTATGGTGTTGATAAAAGCTAGTAGGACTGAAGTAGTGCTGTGGTGTGGACGGAAGCCGTGTTGGGTATCTGCCATGAGGTGATTCTGGATTAGGTGGTGCATGACTTGTTTGTGTATACATTTTTCCATAATCTTTGCAAGTGGAGAGAGTATAGCTATTGGTCTATAATTGGAGAATTCAGTGGAGCTGCTTCCTTTATGAAGTGGGATTACATAGGATGTTTTCCAAATGGTGGGAATTCTAGCTTTTGATATGGTACAATTAATTAGTATTGATACTGGGTAGGCAATAGCATCAGCTGATTTTTGAAGGTACTCGGCAGGGAGTTGATCAGCTGAGAGTGTGGTGTGTTTTAATTTTTTGATCAAAGTATGGATAAGTGACATGGACACTGGCTGGAAGCGTAGGGTTGGTACTATCAGGGCCAGGGAAGCTGGGAGGTAATTGGCTAGCTAGGGCTTGAATTGTCTCAGTAAAGAATCAGTTAAAACTATCTGAAACATCCTTGGGGGGTTTATCAATAGTAGCAGTGGGGATAGGGGTAGAAGTTTTCCCAGGATGAATTAGATTATTCAGACCTGCCCAAAACTTCTGAGGATTGTTTTGATTAGCTGTCTGTAAATTACAATGGTATTTTTTTTGTCTTGCAAGATGGATTTTTTAGTTTTTTCTTAGATTGCCTGTATTTAACTTGATCTTGGGGGTCTTTAGTAGAGCACCATAAAGCCTATAATTTGTTTCTACTCATGATTTTGAGTCTAGACTCATTAGAGTGCCATGGTGCAGTTTTTGGTTTTGTTCTCTTTGTACAGACTGGTGCATGCAAGTCAAGGATTTCAAGAAATTTGTTGTTAAAATACACAACTGCCTCGTCTAAGGGGAGGTGTTTTAGAATAGACTAGTTATATGAGTTAAGTTCCTGTTGGAATTTGGCAGGGTCAAAGTCTTTTTTTGTTTCTAACTTTTCTGAGTAAGGGTTTTTGGGGATTAATGGCTTTTTGCTTAATTATATAAGTGAGAAGGTGATCGCTTATGTCATCGGGGAGGGTACCAGCGGTGTACAGTTGGGGATGACTATTTATGAGTACCCAGTTGAGTATGCTTTCTTTTTGGTTGGATTTACCTAACCTGGTAGGGGTGGTTATGATTTGTGTAAATGCATGCAGGTTAATATGGGTAGATGGGGATTCTGAGGAACAGGTGCCACAGTCTATGTTAAAATCTCCAAGTAGTAGGGTTTCTTGGGGGTAATAACATGATAGCCAGTGCAGGGTATCTTCAAGTGTGGCTATATTGTTACCTGGGGGAATATACATGCAGATGATATGAATGCATTTACTTTTGTTAAGTTGCAATCTAGTGGCAAGAATTTCAGAGTTATTAATCTGAGGTGGTTGTGTTAATCTATGTTCACATTCAACTCAGATTTTTAGAGTATAGCTACCCCCCCCCCCCCACACACACACACACTTCCTGGAAACACGATCCAGCCTGTGTATGTTATACTCAGGTGGTAACACTTCATTGTCTGTAGTGTTAGGTTTTAACCAGGTTTCAGATAGACAGAGAATTTCAGGGGAGTGGACAGCCAGGAGTGCATGCAGTTCATGTACCTTGTTATTAATGCTTCTAATATTGAGATGACAGGCAAGGAGAGAGTTAGTTGGTCTATTGATTGTAGGTTTATAGCTTAGGTTACAAGTAGAGGAGGTGTATGTATCAGACGTGAATGGGCCAGGGTTGAGGTGAATATCACCAAGTATTAGGCTAGGTCTGTACTTAGTGATAGGCTTCAGGAGTTTATTTATAAGTTTGTAGTATTGTCTGGATCTAGGGCTAATGTGTCAGGGGTTGTTATGCTGATATAGTGAACAAGATGTTGAGCCGGATCCATTATTATAAGTATGGTTGAATGTCGGATGATTTACAGTTGGGGTGATAGTATGGCCTTTTGGGTACTGATAACCAGTGAGAAACTGGTTTTCATACAAGGTGAGTAAATAAGTGGCCAGCAGAATGGATAGTAAAGAGGAGTGTAGCATTATGAGAGGAGGAGTATGGTAGTTAAGGATCTGTTGGTTGTATGGTACAACAGCAGAAGATATGATGGTAAATTTAGAGGTAATAGAGTGAATGGAGAAAAACCCAGCGACTGGGGATGCACAAGCCAGTGCATTTCTTTGTGCCGGTCCCAAGCCCGGATAAATGGGGAGGGTTGCATCAGGAAGGGCATCCGGCAGACAGCAGTACATATTTACATACTGGATCGGTCGAGGCCCGGGTTAACAGCAACCACCACCAGTACTGTTAGCCACAGGGTGCTGGTGGACATTGGGCTACTGTTGGTCAAAGGAGGAGAAGAGGTGGAAGGTATGGCCAAAGGCAGGATGAGAGGAGAAAGGCTAGGGCTGTGGTAGTGAGGGTCGGAACTTTGAATGTTGGCAGTATGACTGGTATAGGGAGAGAGCTAGCCAATATGATGGACAGAAGGAAAGTTGGTACATTGTATGTGCAAGAGACCAGATGGAAGGGAAGTGAGGCTAGGTGTATCAGAGGTGGGTTCAAATTGTTTTATCATGGCGTGTATGGGAGGAGAAATGGCTAAGGAGTTATCCTGAAGGAACAGTATGCTAAGAGTGTTTTGGAGGTGAAAAGAGTGTCAGATAGAGTGATGTTTATGAAGTTGGAAATTGATGGTGTAATGATGAATGTTGTTAGTGCATATGCTCCACAAGTTGGGTGCGCGATGGATGAGAAAGAAAAATTTTGGAGTGAGTTGGATGAAGTGGTGATGACTGTACCCAAGGATGAGAGAGTGGTGATTGGAGCAGATTTTAATGGGCATTTTGGTGAAGGGAACAGAGATGATAAGGAAATGATGGGTAGGTATGGTGTTAAACAAAGGAATACAGAAGGTCAGATGGTAGTGGATTTTGCAAAAAGGATGGACATGGCTGTGGTGAATACGTATTTTAACAAGAGGGAGGAGCATAGGGTGAGATACAAGAGTGGAGGAAGATGCACACAGGTGGATTATATATTTTGTAGGGGGCCAGTTTGAAGGAGACTGGAGACTGTAAAGTGGTGACTGGGGAAAGTGTAGTTAGGCAGCATAGGATGGTGGTTTGTAGGATGACATCGGTGATCAAGAAGAGGAGGAGGAGTGTAAGGGCAGCACCAAGGATCAACTGGTGGAAACTGAAAAAGGGTAATTGTGAGGTGGAGTTCAGGAATGAGTTAAGACAGGCACTGGGTGGCAGTGAAGAGTTACTAAATAGCTGGGTAACTACAGCAGTGCTAGTAAGTGAGATGACTAGAAAGGTGCTTGGTATGACATCTGGACAGAGGAAGGACAACAAGGAGACATGGTGGTGGAATGAGGAAGTACAGGAGAGTATACAGAGAAAGAGGTTGGCAAAGAAGAAGTGGGATTGTCAGGCAGATGAAGAAAGTAGACAGGAGTATAAGGAGATGGAGTGCATGGCAAAGAGAGAGGGGGCGAAGGCTAAGGATAAGGCATTTAAAGAGTTGTATGAAAGGTTGGACACTAAGGAGGGAGAAAAGGACCTGTACCAATTGGCTAGACAGAGGGACTGAGCTAGGAAAGATGTGCAGCAGGTAAAGGTGATAAAGGATAATGAGGGAAACATACTCACAAGTGAGGAGAGTGTGTTGAGAAGATGGAAAGAGTACTTTGAGGGGTTGATGAATGAAGAGAATGAAAGGGAGAGACGGTTGGATGATGTAGGGATAGTGAATCATGAAGTACAATGGATTAGCAAGAAGGAAGTAAGGATAGTTATGAAGAGGATGAAGAATGGAAAGGCTGTTGATCCAGATGACATACCTGTGGAAGCATGGAGGTGTTTAGGTGAAATGGCAGTGAAGTTTTTAACCAGATTATTTAATGAAATCTTGGAAAGTGAGAGGATGCCTGAGGATTGGTGGAAAAAGTGTGTTGCTACCAATTTTTAAGAATAAGGGTGATGAGCAGAGCTGTAGTAACTAGAGAGGGATTAAACTGATCAGTCACAGCATGAAGTTTTGGGAAAGAGTAGCAGAAGCTAGGTTAAGAAGGGACGTAATGATTAGTGATGAGCAGTATGGTTTCATGCTGGGAAAGAGCAGTACAGATGCAATGTTTGCTCGAAGAGTGTTGATGGAGAAGCACAGAGAAGGTTAGAGGGAGTTGCATTGTGTTTTTGTAGACTTAGAGAAAGCATATGACAGGGTGCCTAGAGAGGAGTTTTGGTATTGTATGAGGAAGTCGGGAGTGTCAGAGAAGTATGTAAGAGTGGTACAGGATATGTACGAGGGTAGTGTGACAGAGGTGAGGTCTGCGGTGGGAGTGATGGATGCACTTAAGGTTGAGGTGGGATTACATCAAGGATCAGCTCGGAGCCCTTTCTTATTTGCAATGGTGATGGACAGGTTGACAGACGAGATCAGACAGGAGTCCCCATGGACTATGATGTTTGCAGATGACATTGTGATCTGTAGTGAGAGTAGGGAACAGGTGGACGAGACCCTGGAGAGATGGACATATGCTCTAAAGAGAAGAGAAATGAAGGTCAGCAGGACAAAGACAGAATATATGTGTGTGAATGAGAGGGAGGATAGAGGAATGGTGAGAATGCAAGGAGTAGAGGTGGCGAAGGTGGATGAGTTTAAATACTTGGGATCAATAGTTCAGAGTAATGGTGAGTGCAGAATAGAGGTGAAAAAGAGAGTACAGGCAGGATGGAGTGGGTGGAGAAGAGTGTCAAGAGTGATTTGTGACAGACTAGTACCAGTAAGAGTGAAAGGGAAGGTCTACAAGAGGGTAGTGAGACCAGCTATGTTATATGGATTGGAGACAGTGGCATTGACAAAAAGGCAGGAGTTAGAGCTAGATGTGGCAGAGTTAAAGATGTTAAGATTTGCACTGGGTGTGATGAGGTTAGACAGGATCAGGAATAAGCATATTAGAGGATTAGCCCAGGTTGGAAGGTTTGGAGACAAAGCCAAAGAGGCAAGATTACGTTGGTTTAGACATGTGCTGACGAGGGATGCTGAGTATATTGTGAAATAGATGCTAAGGATGAAGCTACCAGGTAACAGGAAAAGAGGAAGGCCTGAGATAAGGTTTATGGATGTGGTGAGATAGGACATGCAGGTAGTTGATGTGACAGAGCAAGATGCAGAGGACAGGAAGAAATGGAAACAGATGATCCACTGTTGTGATCCCTAATGGGATCAGCCGAAAGAAGATGATGAGAGTGGGTGGAGAAAGTATATTAGGTGAAAGCTGATAGAAGTTTGTAAAAGGAAGTGTTGTTAAGTAACTATAAATTTAGTGGTACTGAGGGTGGGTGGAAATTGGGGGCAGGGTGGGGCACGGAGCAAGCCCGAGCAGAATGAGTTTGAGCAGAGCGGGGCTAACACTGACTACAAGTTTTTTCTAAGACTTCCTGGAGCTGTGTGGTATGTATTTAGATTGTTAAATTAATAGCTGTGTTTTTAAACTGTATTTTAAACTATGTTTTAAACTATGTTTTAAACTGTGTTTTATACTCTTCCAGGGTATTTGCTAGTTTTGGATTATGAATTTAGAGTATAATTTTCAGGACTTTAAGGTGGGAAACCGGAATGGTAGTACAATATTCAGGGTTTCATTTTAGGTTAAGAAATAGTGTTATAGTATGCAAGGGGCAAACTAGTTTGTTTAAAACTTCTATTCTAGTAAGAGGCAATGGTGAAGTCATACATGATAGAAACCTTAAAACAGTTCTGGAAAGAGCACAGCAAGTGAACCTAAGTTGAATCCTCAGAAGTGCAAATTCAGGCTATGAGAAGTTATTTATGTCAGTCACTTATTTACCAGATCAGGCTTATGATCAGATCCTTCCAAGCAATCAGCAATTCTTGAGATGCCAGCTCCAGACAATGTCCAAGCCCTACAACATTTTCTTGGCATGGTCAATTATCTAAGAAATTTCATTCCAGATTTGAGTCAACTTTCAACACCATTATGAGAGCTGACATGTAAAGATGTAATTTGGTCATGGTTGGAACAGCATCAAAGAATATTTAATGCCCTGAAACAGAAAATTGCTAACCCACCAACTCTTGGCTACTATGATGTTCACAAACCAGTTACACTTTCCTGTGATGCTTCTAAGTTAGATCATTCTTCAAGAGGGTAGAACAGTAGCCTATGCATTGAGAATTCTTACCCAGACCAAGATGCAGTATGTCCAGATTAATAAAGAGCTTTTGGCTATTGCATTTGCATGTTCAAAGTTCCATGATTATATTTATGGTTGACCTATCAAGATTGAAACTGACCACCAAACTTTAGTTACTATTTTAAGAAAGCTTATGCATACAGCTCCAGCTAGACTGCAACGCATGATGCTCAAATTGCAAAAATGCAATTTCAAACTTGTTTACACAAAAGGCAAACTTCTTTATCTTGCTGATAACTTATCCAGATCACCCAGAAAAGACACACAACAGCATAACAATGAGCAACTTGATTCTGAAGTCATGGAAGTGAGAATTCTTTCTTCCACATGTTTTGATGAACTCAGACGTCACAGAGCTTCAGATCCAATTCCCCAGAAGCTCAACCACTTTATCAGTCAAAGTGCAACCATATTTTCCATTCAGAGATGAGATTTTGTGACACAATGATATCATCATGAAAGGTCCTAAAGTGATTTTTCCAAAATCCTTGCAACAAGAGTACATTCAGATTTTGCATTGTGGCCACCATGGAAATGATTTTACCAAAAGAAGGACAAAATGTCTAGTATTTTGGCTTTCTATGGCAAGATATATTGAGACAATGCTTTCATCTTGTTCAGTATGTAACAGTACAAATTCACATTAACAGAAAAAAACACTTCAGTTAAGCCAGATTCCTGAACTACCTTTGTTGACAGTAGCCACAGATATCTTTGAGTGTAAGGGTCAGCATTGTTTGGTGTTAGTAGACTCTTATTCAAATTGGTTTGAGAGTGACCTACCTTCCATCCTAATTTCCAATACTGTCATTACTAAGTTGAAGTGACATTTTTCTGTTCATGATAGTCCACAGAGTTATTTCTGATAATGGTGCACAGTTTACAAGTCAGCAGTTCAAGAGATTTGCAGCAGAGTGGGGGCTTTGTTTATTTTATGAGTAGTCCTGAATACCCTCATTCAAACAGCTTGGCTGAATGTGCAGTTCAAAGTGCAAAACAGCTGTTAGAGAAATCCAGACATGACAATACCGATGTTTTTTCTCAACTTGTTAAATCTCAGAAACATTCCTCATGATAATTATCTTGGTTCACCTGCTCAGAGACTTATGTCGAGACAAAGCATAACCACACTATGAATCAGTAGTAATTTATTCATTCCATGTGCTCAGAACAACAAAGCAGTAAAAGCCCATCTGTTAAAAAAGCGTTTGTACCAGAAGACTTACTATGATAAAACCAGCAAATTGCTCAGTTTATTCATAAAAGGGGAGATACTGAGGATGCAGACATCAAAAGTTTTTTTTGCATCAGTTTTGTGAAAAGTTTGTGTCAAGAGCTGAGAATGTACATTATGGAATCACAAGGAATGGAATTCAGATGAAATCAAAAGCATTTGTTAACAGTGTCAGAACCAGTGTTACAGCATCTTGCCTGTGACAAAGACTCTAGTTCTCAGAGTGACTTGTCCAAAGTTCCTGTTCCAGAGGACATTCCGTCAGCAATTCCCATTCCTGAGAAAATCCCTGAAACTCCTCAAGCAGAACATTCCCCAGTGACTGTCCCTGTTGCTAAACCCAGTCCTAACTATTATGTCACAAGATCAAGTTGCATCTTGAAACCCAGTTCCAGATACATGGCAAGCTGGACATGACTGTTATTTTTCTTTATTAGTATCTGTCTAATGCAATCCTATTCAAATGTCATACTAAGCATATGCAAACAACAGTAATTTCTTCCTGCCATGAAGCAAATATTCTTGTATTTACCATATTTAGTTGTTACATGTATAGCTTTTTTTATATCGTTCAGTTTAACAGCACTTAGTGCAGTGACTGTTATCAATTCTTTATTATGCAATGACTGGCCATTAGCATTCAAAAAGGAACACATTAATTGGTCAGCCCAACCAGCATGCCTATTGTAAATTGAGAATATACCAACGATATAAATCTAGACACTAAAGTACCATTGAGCAGCCAGACTTTTTTTCTATTATGTGCTCAACACACATTAGTCTGAATGAAAGAAACTTTGAAGCTGAAAAGCATGTCATCATTTAGTGACTTTGTTCCTCATAATTTTTTTTTTTCTGGGAAGTCACAGAGGAACAAAATCATTAAATAATGACAGGCATTTCAGTTTCAGACTTTCTTTCTTTCACACAATGCACACATATTCACACGTTTTTAAATAAAAGATTGACAGGTACGTACGAGACCATAGAAAGTACAAAAAAAAAAATCAGGCACATTCTGCAAACTAAAACATACTGTTCATAGTTTATAGTTTAGTACTAGGCTAACTGCCTTTGTGAGCCATTTTAAACCTAGCCAATTATCCCTTGTGAGACTCAAACCCTGCACCTTGTGTTTGTAAAGCAAACACCTTAACCATTAGGCCACCCTCCCAACTAATACCTGATTTTTCTTGTATTTTCCTGTCTCTCTTGAATCTCTAAACTGTTGGGAGTTTACACTTTTTTTTCCTTTCAAAAAAATAGCAAATAGAGATTGCCCTTACTCCATTGCTTGCTTGCTTACATTATTTAAGAAAGGTAAGTAATTTTTTTCTTAAATATTGTCATTGTATAATAGCAATAACTGACTCAGTGGTGTGGTATATTGAAGATTTACACATGGTTGCCTTTGTTTAATCACTCGGGCTTCACCCTCGTGATTAAACCACACCAACAGTGGGTAAATCTTGAATATACCACACTCACATAGTCGTTTTTTGCTATATTAATATGAAGTACAGGAAAAGATGCACAAAAGATGCAGATGTTTGTACTTCATATATTAACATGAGGTGATCTGCACATGACAACTCTGATGAAATCATCAACATCAATTAATATAGCATAAAATGACTATGTGAGTGTGGTATATTAAAGATTTACCCACGGATGGTGTGGTTTAATCACAAGGGTGCATCTTTTTCTTTTTCCTAGTATTTGAAATGAAAAATATGTCTAATTTATAAGCCTAGCCTTAGACTTGACAGAGGTGTCTGATATTTTCTCTTTACTATATCTCAACAAGTAGGTATTTATCTAGATATTATTTTCTTCAGATCCATATCATTCATAACAGTATTCACATGTTTTCTGTCATACCTCATTTGTTCTGTATTTAGCGCTGTACTATCATTAGAAATCATTTTATCCACAACCATCTTTAACACTTCTGAATTATTTGCACTGAGAATATTATTATTTATCTATCACTTATGTATTCATTCAACTTTAGCAATACCTTTCTACACATATATTGGCATTCTGCAGAACTACTGAATTTAGTGAATACTATTTTCCTAAATACTGGTAAACTGATTCGATCTTTAAAAGCTTTTTTAAAATTATTCTCACTGTCTTTGTAATAATTTTAACAGTATGTATGTTGTGTCAAAAAGCCCTCTGTTAAAAGGGGCACAAATTCAATGATTCCACTCTGGAAATGAAAAAAAAATTAAAATCAAATATAAAATTTACTGTAATGCCTATATGAACAGTAAGTACTCCACTTAAAACTATTGGCAAAATATTATGCAAATCCATCAGTTCAAAATAGTATCATAATACGTTTTAATAGTAGTCCAGAAAATGTATATAACATATTACCTTTATGATTCTAAAAATATCTCCACAACAAAAATACCATTGTAAATTAAAATAAAACACGCACACACACACAAAAATCATCTTCAGTTGCCACATAGTTCAGCGTACTGTAGTATTTTTAGGGGTATATTATGTGATACAGAAATGTACATTCCGAATCACTAAGTTTCTAAAATTTTAATCCCATTAACAATAGCAGTAAGATATATTGCTGTAACCCAAAGTAGTTCTTGGTAGCAGCTAAGACAAGTTATCTACACAAGGTACCTTATAAATTATGCATTAGGTTAAACTTGCTGAATTAAACCTAAATTCAAAGTATGCATATTTATTACATTACAATAAAACAAAAGGGAACCGATGTAGCATACCTGGTGGCCCAGCAGAAAACAGGAGCACTTTTGTTAACATGCTTGTGCTTTAAATACAAGTTATGTGATTCCCTCCTTTACTACTGTCCCCCAATGAATGCAAGCAATGAAAGATATACACCCCAGTGCTCTGTTACCTCAGGTAGTACACTACATATTCACAGTGCAGAAAAAAAGAAATAAACTTCTGCTTCTAGTGACAAGCTTTAAATACAAGTTGGTGGTTCTCCCCTTTATTACTGTCTCCCAGTGAATGTAAACAATGAAAGATGCACACCCCAGTTCTCTGTTACCTCAGGTACTTCACTACATATTCACAGTGCAGAGGAAAAAATAAATAAATAAACTTCTACTTTTAGGCACAAGCTTTAAATAAAAGTGGTGCTGGTATAAGTGATTTTTCTCCTTTACTACTTGCCACCAGTGAATGAAAACAATAAAAAATATATACTCCCCGAACTCTCTTTTACTCCAGGTAGAGCCCCACACATGCATTGAGCTGAAAATAATAGAAATAACCCAACACTGTTTTTAGAAATGTTCTATCTGTTTCCATTTTAAGAGCTGTTGGACACTGCTTTTTTTGTGAAAGCTTACAGAAAGTGAAAATAAATGCAAATAGTTCACAATATATACAAAGGAGACCAAAATAGAGGAAATGGGTTGTGACTATTGTATTTTAATATAACACCTTCAAGATTACTCTTTGACTTATTTGTGAGCAGTAACATTTTATTAAAGTACTTGCTATGTAAAAGTATCACATTTAGGTAATATACCGGGTCTATATGACTAGACTGAAAGATCACAACAACGAATGTATGTACATCGACACATTTGCGTCAATGTACATACTGAGCGAAACACCTAAATGGCAAAAACCGGAACGTCAAACGTGTTTCATCATCATAATGCACCACACAGGTAGGTAAAATCTAAACTAAAATATTACATTAATTAGCTTTTGCAGGGGGGCAAGCTCCCCTGCACCACACACACCCCCCTACTTAAATATACCAACTCCGAGACCGCACTACAGTGGGGAAAAGGATATATTTCCTTATTCCCACCATCCTGCTGCTAGCTACGAAACACGTTTGGCATTCCGGTTTTCACCGTTTAGGTGTTTCGCTCTGTATGTACTTCAACATAAATGTGTCGATGTACATACATTCACTATTCTGATCTTTTAGAATAGTCATATAGACCTAATATATCTTGATATGTATTGACTTTCTTACTGCAAGAAATAAAGTACAGGTCACCGCTGAATAATACAAAGTAACAAAAGCAGCCATATTTAAAACACAGATCATCCAATCACTTACTCCTAAAAGCCCGCCTTTTTTAGGAGTAAGTGATTGGATGATCTGTGTTTTAAATATGGCTGCTTTTGTTACTTTGTATTATGTCTGATGAAGGATTATTCCGAAAGCGCTTACTTTTAATAAAGGAGATTCTACAAATAATAATTCAGCGGTGACCTGTACTTTATTTCTTGTATTTATCTGGTTTGGTACAACAGGTCTTCAGCATAACTTGTTATTTTTGCTTGTGGACTTTCTTACTGCACAATGTAGTGTCTGGCAATGGAAACATTCAGGACTAAGCTGCAGCTTGTATTTCTTGAAAAAAGATGTTACAGCATCAGAAAAAAAGGTGTAGAAAATGCAATTATACAATTTTACCACTGAGGAAAACCACATCTTCAAGGGTGCATTTAGGACATAGGGAAAACCTATTTTGGGAAAATGGGGATCAAAGCAGGCAGAATGAACAATGGTGTGGAATCTAGCTATGGCTGACATAAAAGATACAGGGAAAGGTAACTAAACCTTGGTGTAGAGCAGAAAAATAGATACTGACATGTTGTACCATGCCAGGTCTAAAGCATGACATAACACTATTGACCTTGGTAGCACTGGTGGTGGACCTTCGACTGTCCAACCTTTAACACCTGATGAAGAGTACCTGCTCTCTTTATGAGGAGCTGACTGTGGTGCAGAAGAAGGAGATGACTTGGACAACAACATTTTCATAGACTTAAAACATGCAAATGTTAATCATTTTATGAGATGAGTTCTTGAAATGGTTACTATGAACACAAAATTATGAAATGTTTCTTCCTCAGGCACTCAGTCAACATCAGCTGCATGTTAGCAAACAATGCACGATAAGTGTATAAATGATACATTTAGTACTAAATGATATGCCAATCACAGAGGACATTACTAACATAAAAATGTTTTTCCAAAAAGGTCAGCACTAGTAATTACTGTAAGCTGTGGACCACCATAGCAGGCTAATGTTGACAGCAGAATAGCTATCAATGATTATGTCATTGTTCTCATATTAATGACATGGCCTAAGGACAGTGGCACACAGTTGCAAAGTATACTGTCTCACCCAGTCAGCATAATGAGAAAATGACATTACAATAATGGAAACACTATATAGTTCAACACCTGTTATTTGTGCATAGGCTGAACCCCTGGAAGAAGATACAACCCTTTCTGAGGTACCAGTACCCACTGTCAAAGCTGTACACAGAGGTGACAGTGAAGACATCTATCACAGATAGCCGCAGAGGCACTCAATGCCTTGTACACCTCCAGCAGATGTGCTATGGCATAATTCAGGCTAAGGCTACTGCCACACTGAGAGCCAGATAGAGATGGCTATAGTGCTACAGAGTATATGTGAAGAAACGTGATGAGTACATTGGGATAGTGGAGGCTAGGGATGAAACGATCATATAGAGTATGGTTGCACACACTGCATCCATGTCAGTCTCTGTCTGCACACTAATAAGACCATACTAGACACTAGGGGCACTGCTGCTTATGAATGAGAATGTTCACGTGCATGATGGTTATGGATGCCAGACAACATGTGTTTCGCCTAAAACTTCTGCAGGCATTTTATTCATTTATTTATTTATTTAAATTTGTTTACTAGGGTAGAACTCTGATCAAACAATGACCAATTACATGCTCAGCCCAATTTACACTGTAATGTAACAAAGCAATGTACAGTATACACATAACAATGGTTTACATTTGTGAGTGCACATAGAAAATCTGACAAACAATATATACATAGAAGATCTAACAAACCAAGTATACATACAGTTATATAAGTGTAATAGAAAAAGGAGAACACAGTTGCTACCTTAGGAAAGCTAAAAGAGACCAATAAGATGAAAGGGGGGATTAGATTATGTTAATGAGTTTAGAGAAGTAATGTTGTGGTAAGCTGAATCACAGTTTAGAATAAGCAAGTTAATCAGGAGAATTGTGTTTATGACAGGTAAAGGTACTATGACATTGGAGACGGGTTTATTTGACATGTTCTTTAAATGTACAGTTGCATTCAAGCTATTTTAGTAAATATTGTTTGACATGTGGCCTGAGCAGCGAGTACTTTGTGTGATCAGTTAAATCAGGTGGAAGTTTGGAAGTAATAGACATAGCTTTGGGAGCCAGTACAGAGAAGCAATTGTCTAGTATGGTGCAATCTGAGAGAATAAGGTTTGTAAGGAGGGACCACATCTGGTATGGCATTTTATAGCGTTATAGGTTTGGGTGTCAGCAAAATTTGGAAAAGAGTGAGAGAGGGGAGGAGCTGAAACATTTCAGTATTTCAAAGAGTAAGGAGTCAAGAAGAGGAAGATTTGCTTCTAACCTGTACCTGAAGCCATTTAGCCTTTGAACTAGTATAGTAGTGGTGGTCATTCCATGG
Source organism: Protopterus annectens (assembly GCF_019279795.1). Lineage (NCBI taxonomy): Eukaryota > Metazoa > Chordata > Ceratodontiformes > Protopteridae > Protopterus > Protopterus annectens. The sequence goes on from NC_056731.1 coordinate 417,979,476, forward strand.
TGAGGTAACTATGAGTTGACATATTTTATTGGAGAGGGTCTGAAGAGTAGTAGTGTTTGAGTCTGATGCTTATAACAGGAAACCATAATCAAGTCAGGCAAGGATACCCTTGCCTATAGCTGGCCTTGCTAGATGTAAGAGAAACTAATATATTTTGTTGGGCCAGAAGAGTAGACTGTTGACATTGGCTCTCACCTTTTCTTTGTGCCCATGGAACATTAGGAATTGGTCTAGCTAGATCACCAAATATCTAAAGTAGCTGGTTTATTTAGGGTTGTTATCACTGTCAAGGATATTAAAGGACTGGATAATATTTTATGGATGCCAAATAACGGAGTTTTTTTTGCCATTGAACAGTAGTTAATTAGAGTTCAGGGAGTGTAGTAGCCGACAATTTTCCTTTTGAAATTGAGCTTCAATTGTAAGATGTGAGGAATCAGACCTACAGATGACTACATCATCTGCATAAAGCCATCATAAGTGACTCCTGGCTGTGACATCATCTGTAGTATTTGTATAAAGAGCAAAGGTGGTGGTATTGCTTTAATATTTCTCAGCAAATACCATATATCCCCTTACAGTAAACTGATACCAAAATTCAATTCAGCAGAGCTTTTTATTACTTTCCTGAAATTAAACGATTATAAGCAAATATGTATTACTATTCTTTACATCCCCCCTGGCGACAATACAGCTATATTAGAAGGTGCCCTACTTTGGATATTTATAACAATTTCACCAGAAAAAAGTTGACTAGGTTATGCGAATTTCAACTAGTTGGACATAAACTCTACCTTTAGCATGAACTTATTTGGTTTCACACAACTAATTAATAGCCCCGCACATTATTTATAGCAAGTCATCAAATTCCCTGTTAGACTGGAACCTAGTATCAAACCCTAGCAAATACACAACCTCAGGTACAAGGTTTGACTGGCTCAGTGATCTATACAGTCAGACATCTCACACATTCAGTTAAACAGTATGTTTATCAAACAACATGCAACCTTTCCAAGTTCTAACCTGAAATGCTCATTACTACCCTATCATCTATTAACTGGAACGTCATAAAATACTCCCCCTTAATGAATTCAGTACAGCTTTACTGAATATTTTAAATAGCCTTATACCTCCTAGAAGGAAGAAACTAAAACACATAATGCAAAATTGGCTATCCATGAAGAGTAGAAGGCTAATGCAGTATAGAGAGAAAGCATGGGAAGAATGGCAAAACTATAAAACTCCACAAAATCTTGAAAACTTCAGAATTCTTCACAATTGTAGTAAAAAGTAAATAATAAAGACAAAAATCTATACTATAATACATTTCTGAATAATAGCAAACACAAGCCTAAAAAATTCTGGATAGCCATTAAAGAAATTGTGTATCTCAGCCATAAATTCAAATCTAACCCCTCTCTGAATAACTATAATTTGAAACTACATACAATTCAACTCTTATTTCATAGATAGTATAGTATTTCTAATCAAATATTCCCCAACATGTAATCCCAACAATGTCCAAATGCCACATCACCACATCCACTTTCACCTTCAAAATTTGCCCACAACCTATATAAAACTACTCTTAAGCAAACTCAAACCATACTCTACTTCAGCTGATGACCTTCCAAGCGAGTACCCTAAAATAGCAGCTGATAGCATTACCTACACTGCCTCATTCCTTATGAATAGATCAGTCCAGGAATCTCACAATCCCTCCCTCTCTCTGGAAAAAGTCACACATTATCCCTCTGCACAAAGGTGGAAATTCAACAGACATTACTAACTTTAGACCTAAAACAATCTTATCTCACTCTTCAAAATACTTGAAAAATGTATTCAAAAACAATTGCTAATCTGTCTCCTACAGGAAGAACTCCCATCCCCCACACAACATAGCTACTGTCTTTCTCATAGTACTAACACTGTATTTCTAACCTAGAGCCTTCAACACAGTTTGTCACAGAAAATTTCTACTTCAAATGTCATCTGTGAAGGTTGCCAGCCAAGCTAGCTGGAATTTTATAAATAATTCTATGTTATATGTGAATAGTAATATGGCTTGTATGCTTATCTTGCAAATGTAAGAAAACTATATGTTATCTTAAACTGTATGTTATGTGCTGCACTTCAAGAATGTAACCACAGTGTACCCTACTGGAAAAGAACAGAGTTAACTTGCAAACTCTAAGAAAATAAGTGAATTGTTTATGATGGTATTTATCTCAGCTATGAAACAGAATGTCTGCAGCTAGAAATTCTTTCTATTGTCTGGAAACAGACATAATTACAGGTTTCAAAGGTAAAGATGTGTAACCATTTTATGACTTCCAGTTCCAGGCAAACTTCTAAAAGATAAGAATTTTTGACACAGAGGTGCTAAATTTTTAAGTTTCTGTTAGCCTGGGAACTAAAGGCAGAGGTGACAAAGAATGATGTAATCTGAGATAACCCAGCAGAAATGTTTGATAGCAATATAAGAACTATGTCTCAGAGAGAGTGTGCATTTTGTATTTGTCTTTGGACCTAAAAACATCCTGTCATTCAGCACTTGCATTTGCCTGGCTCTGTAAGTAAGATTTGTATATAGCATCTCTCTTAGGGATAGATAGGAATATAGTAAGATTAGTTTAGATGTATTCTGTATTTATGTGAGACTGTCCTGCAATGTTGTTTTAAAATATTTCCTGTGATTCTGACCTATGTTGTCACTGTGTTGGGCTATTGAGTATTGTCTTGTGCTTGTGTTATTTATTATTAAATATATTTAAACCTTTTAATTGTGACTGGTTTGTTCAGAGAGATTTAAGATCTTAGAGTACTTGCAGATGTATTTGGTGACACTGTATAGGGCACTCCTAAATAGCCTTAAAGTCTTGGTCACACAACTTTTGAATAATTGTAACATCACACAGTAGAATTTTTCACCCTTTGGGAAGGGCCTTCTTGTAGCTGATAAAGGGTGGTTGGTGGTAGCTGGTACTACCTTATAATCTGAAACTGATATAACAAGACGGTTAACCTCACCGTCACGGCTATGTTTTGAAAAGTAGCGTGCAGGCTCACTTGAATAAGGCAAAACAGCTTTTTCTTCCAAAAATAATCAATTTAATGAACTCGTAACACCAACCACAATATTACAGACTAAAATCCATACGTTCATATGTTAAGCACTTTCATCTGCTTATCACAGACTTCTTCAGAATAGCTGATTGACACACATTACATTCCTTTTAAAACCTTTTTGGCACCATTATGACCTACATTTAAAGTGCCAGTGCGTATCTTTGAACTATACATAAATAATTAAAAACAATAAATACTTGATTATGCCTTAAAAATTACTTAATATCCTAATACTATAACAGATAAAAAACAAAATTAATAAAAACGCTAAATCAGTATTACATGAACAATAATATAATTCATAATTCATTTCATATTTGTATATCCATAACTTGACAATATAAATAAATAACAAGATGGTAAAACACATCAGACTAACAAAAGAAAGGGTTCAATAGAAATAAAATCATTTATACCCGGTTCCCTTGTAGAATCTGTCACCACCTGCCAAATACTTTCTTTTTTACTTAATAATGCCTTAAAATTACCTCTTCTATTGGAAGTAAAAATTTGATCAATTATGGCAAAACTGAAACTATGTTGTTCTCCTTTCTTCTCTATATGTCTATATAGAGCATTTTTAGTATCATGCTATAAATATGATCATAAATTCTTTTCTTAAATGGTCTCTCAGTTTTGCCAATATAATAGGCAGGACATGATGTACAACTAGCTAGATAAATGATATTCTTGCTATTACAGTTCCCCCTTCTAAATTTTATATAAATCCTATTTAAATTTTGTAGTTTTATTCCTTCTCTCGCATTAATCAAATAACACTGATTACATGACCCACATTTAGTAGTAGCTTTACTAAAATTATGCCTCTCTCTTTTTGTATTCCCTAATTGTAACAACCTCTTAATGTTTAAACCCATCTTGTATGCAAAACATGTTTTTTCCCCTAATATTTCTTTCATTTCATCAGCAACTATTAAATTCTTCCAGTATTTAAAAACAGTATTAATAACTTCGTTCACGTACGGTGAATATGTTAGTGTACAGACTCTGTTAGTTGGTACATTTTCTGACTTTCCATTTTTCTGTCTACTAATCTCTTGACCTATTCCTAATATAGGGGGTACTTATTTCCCCATTCCTTAATGACAAATTGTGAAACATCCTTCAACAACCCCTCTGGGTAACCTCTATTGATAAACATAGATGTTATGAATTCAATTTCCCTAATCATACCTTCATGTTTGGAGGACATTCTGGCTGCTCTAATGCATTGACCCTTAAAAATGTTTTTTAACATATGTCTTAGGTGATGGCTTGTAAATTCCATATACCCATTTGAAAATGTTTTCTTCCTATATATCTCTGATTAGAATCCTATATCAGTGTGTTTTATGTAAGTATCTACATATGGAATCCCTTCATGACTGACACTATATGTAAACTTTAAAAAACTACTTGTATTATTCAGATAGTCTATAAATATATCAATCATTTCCACCGGCCCTTTCCATAGGACAAACATATCGTCCAGAAACCTCATATAATAAGACATGTATTCAAAATATTTGCTGCTAAATAAAAATGTATTTTCCCACTCTAACATAACCGTATTAGCAAATATTGGAGCACATAATGCCCCCAAGCTACACCTTTTTTTTGTTTAAAGTATTCGCCTTCATAATATATAAAGTTATTATTCAATATTATCCCCATCATGTCTGTAATGAGATTGATACGATCCCATGTCATATCTGAATATTTTCTAAGACTATTACAAAAATCATCAAGTCCCTGATCTTTAGGGATACATGAAAATAAGTCCACTACATCAATAGTTATATATGTTAATTTTTCTTTCCATTTATCAGGAGTGAGTTGGGCAAGAAATATCTAGGAATCCTTGATGAGATGAGGAATATTCCTGTAAATTGGTTTAACCCATCTATCTATCACCACACCTATATTGAATGTTTTATACTTACTTCCAGAAATGATAGAGCAAAAAGGGGCTTTATTTATATGCTTATGTACCTTGGGTATGCCTACAATGGTAGCTATAGTGGGATGTTCTACTTTCATAAATTCATAAATATCTTCTGTTATTCTTTGATCTAATAAATATTCATCTAAGGCTAAATCTATTTTTCTATAACTTATGTTAATTTCATTAATGGAAGTAATTTCATAATTTCCTGAATCAATTAATATTTTTTGTATTTCATTGACGTAATCAACTGTATTTGTTACCTGGAAAAACTTATGCAGCAACAACTAAATCCAACATTTTACGTCTAAAGGTACTGTGCACAATTCATCTAGTCCGAGGTTTACTAATGACATGATTAATAGAAATGACAATGGACATATGAGATTGGACAACTTTTTAACAAGTAATGTTGAATTTAAAATGACTGATAAATAATCTCAAACAGTTTCTTATAGCAAATATGAAAATAAGCATAAAAATGGAACTTTAAAAGAAATGATATTCGAACTGGGTAAATTATTGCTGGTGGTAAAAATTATTAAAATAGATAATGCATATTTAACATAATGTATATCCATGGGTATAGTACCGATGGGTCTAAGATTTTTTAAGGTACCCATGGGTATATATTTAGATAATGATACTAAGTGCAAATTTAATACTGTGTTTAATTCATATGGGATAAGTTATATGAATTTATTGATTAAAAAGAATGATGAAAAACTAAATAAAATTGTGATGGAAGTAGAAAAATTGAATAATGAAATAGTGTCTGATGTGTTATTTTCACAATGGTGTGTGTTATATGACAAGCAGTTTAAATATGCAGAAAGTAGTGCGGAGAAGTTATATGAAAGGAAAAACAAAAAGTTACATCGTGATATTGAACAATACAAAGAGAATAGAGCTTATTTATGGAGTAATGAACATAAATTTAGTAAGAATAATAGATGGGAAGATCATGCAGTGACCCACAAAGACAATCATATGAATTTTCGGGGGGGGGGTCGATATTTTACCCCAGCTGTCAAACAAAATCTTCATCAGGGAATCGGTACAGGCAGTATTAGAGATTAGCGATGTACAAAATTTGATAGTACATAATACTTCAATTGATTCTCATAATAGACAAGATTGTGGGGAAAATTTAGACAAGGAAGAAAATGAAAAAATAATTCATCATTTTAATGACATGACAGTGTATAATTACACCAATCATTGTATAAAGGATGAATTAGGGACATTATGTATTAAAGGAATGAAATATATACCTACTGCAAAGTTTAATTTAGTAGATACAATTATTGATGTGAAAATGTATTGTAGAAGATTAAATTTAGCTCTAATGTTCAACAACAAAAGTAAAAATGATGAAGTTATAATGGAAAGAAATAAGTTAAAGAAAAAAAGCACATTTATACCCCCCTTAACAAAAAAGTAGAAAACTTTGAAGAATTAGTATGTGCTGATATTTATAGTTACAGTCAGAATATTAATAAACAACAGGCAGTGGGCAATCTGACTATGAAAGAAAGAGAATGTCTGGTGGAGCTCATGAATAATAAAAATATCAGAGTAATGAAACCTGACAAGGGAGGGAGATAGTAATATACAATACAATTGATTACATCAAAGAAATACAAAAAATATTAATTGATTCAGGAAATTATGAAATTACTTCCATTAATGAAATTAACATAAGTTATAGAAAAATAGATTTAGCCTTAGATGAATATTGATTAGATCAAAGAATAACAGAAGATATTTATGAATTTATGAAAGTAGAACATCCCACTCTAGCTACCATTGTAGGCATACCCAAGGTACATAAGAATATAAATAAAGCCCCTTTTCACCCTATCATTTCTGGAAGTAAGTCTACAACATTCAATATAGGTGTGGTGATAGATAGATGGGTTAAACCAATTTACAGGAATATTCCTCATCTCATCAAGGATTCCTGGATATTTCTTGCCCAACTCACTCCTGATAAATGGAAAGAAAAATTAACATATATAACTATTGATGTAGTGGACTTATTTTCATGTATCCCTAAAGATCAGGGACTTGATGATTTTTGTAATAGTCTTAGAAAATATTCAGATATGACATGGGATCGTATCAATCTCATTACAGACATGATGGGGATAATATTGAATAATAACTTTATATATTAAGGGGTGTAGCTATGGGGGCATCATGTGCTCCAATATTTGCTAATATGGTTATGTTAGAGTGGGAAAATACATTTTTATTTAGCAGCAAATATTTTTAATACATTTCTTATTATACGAGGTTTCAGGACGATATGTTTGTCCTATGGAAAGGGCCAGTGGAAATGATTGATACATTTATAGACTATTTAAATAATACAAGTAGTTTTTTAAAGTTTACATATAGTGTCAGTCATGAAGGGATTCCATATCTAGATACTTACATAAAACACACTGATATAGGATTCCAATCAGAGATATATAGGAAGAAAACATTTTCGAATGGGTATATGGAATTTACAAGCCATCACCCAAGACATATGTTAAAAAACATTTTTAAGGGTCAATGCATAAGAGCAGCCAGAATGTCCTCCAAGCATGAAGTTATGATTAGGGAAATTGAATTCATAACATCTATGTTTATCAGTAGAGGTTACCCAGAGGGGTTGCTGAAGGATGTTTCACAATTTGTCATTAAGGAATGGGGAAATAAGTACCCCCCTATATTAGGAATAGGTCAAGAGATTAGTAGACAGAAAAATGGAAAGTCAGAAAATGTACCAACTAACAGAGTCTGTACACTAACATATTCACCGTACGTGAACGAAGTTATGAATATTGTTTTTAAATACTGGAAGAATTTAATAGTTGCTGATGAAATGAAATAAATATTAGGGGAAAAAACATGTTTTGTGTACAAGATGGGTTTAAACATTAAGAGGTTGTTACAATTAGGGAATACAAAAAGAGAGAGAGACATAATTTTAGTAAAGCTACTACTAAATGTGGGTCATGTAATCAGTGTTATTTGATTAATGAGTGAGAAGGAATAAAACTACAAAATTTAAATAGGACTTATATAACATTTAGAAGGGGGAACTGTAATAGCAAGAATATAATTTATCTAGCTAGTTGTACATCATGCCTTGCCTATTATATTGGCAAAACTTAGAGACCATTTAAGAAAATAATTTATGATCATATTTATAGAATCAGGGTGCATGATACTAAAAATGCTCTATATAGACATATAGAGAAGAAAGGAGAACAACATAGTTTCAGTTTTTCCATAATTGATCAAGGTTTTCCTTCCAATAGAGGAGGTAATTTGAAGGCATTATTAAGTAAAATCGAAAGTATTTGGCAGGTGCTGACAGATTCTACAAGGGGAACTGGGTATAAATGATTTATTTCTATTAAACCCTTTCTTTTGTTTGCCTGATGTGTTTTAGCATCTTGTTATTTATTTATATTGTCTTAGATTATGGATATACAAATATGAAATGAATTATGAATTATATTATTGTTCATGTAATACTGATTTAGTGTTTTTATTAATATTGTTTTTTAACTGTTATAGTATTAGCATATTAAGTAATTTTTAAGGCATAATCAAGTATTTATTGTTTTTAATTATTTATGTATAGTTCGAAGATACGCACTGACACTTTAAATGTAGGTCAGAATGGTGCCAAAAAGGTTTTAAAAGGAATGTAATGTGTGTCAATCAGCTGTTCTGAAGAGGTCTGCGATAAGCAGATGAAAGCATTTAACATATGAACGTATGGATTTTAGTCTGTAATATTGTGGTTGGTGTTACGAGTTCATTAAATTGATTATTTTTGGAAGAAAATGCTGTTTTGCCTTATTCGAGTGAGCCTGCATGCTACTTTTCAAAACATAGCCATGACGGTGAGGTTAACCGTCTTGTTATATCAGTTTTGGAGTTGTTGTTCGTTATAGACTTTTTACCTTATAGTCTGGGCAGAAGGGGCATAGCCAGTGAACCTCTGCCAGCCTTCCTCAGGAGTGTTTGTGTGTTTGTAAATAAATCAAATCTTAAAGTGTGTGTGTGTGTGTGTGTGTGTGTGTGTGTGTGTGTGTGTGTGTGTGTGTGTGTGTGTGTGTGTGTGTGTCAGTTACTTGGGCAGGGATATGAAGCACTGGTTGGACAGAGAGGCTAGTGAAGGTTTTGGCTTGACCACTCATCTGAGATCTTAACCCTATAGCTGTGCCAGTGGGGAGTCTTATTGGATATCTGGAGAGAGAGGGAGAAAACCAGTCCCAGATTGACTGTGATCTCTGTGTGCTCTTTAGGGAAATTGTACTTTACTGTGGGTGTACTTGTCATCCTCCCAATGTACACATTTCTCACTGGTGTTAGTGGTGAGGATTGAGGCTCCTTGATTACTAGGCCAGTGCAAAGGCATCACATATTAATTGTTTGGCAGTGGTGGGATAGCCACATAACATACTAATTGGTTGATAGTGGTGAGTCAGCCACATCACATATTAATTGGCTTGTAGTGGTGTATATTGAATTCCTGTAGCTTGTGTGAAGTGTTCACTGAAGGTGTTTTTGTACTCTAAGTCATCCATGCAGTGAACATTCAGAGTTCATATCACCATTGTTTTATTTCTTTTGTTAGCTTAGTTAATCAAGGAGAGCAGGCAAGCATGTCAGCAGAGGAGTATGGCAAGCTGACAATGAGCCAGTTGGCTGAGATGTGCCAGGTTAAAGGACTGGTGCATGCCAACCTGATTAAGGCAGTTATGATTGTAGCTTTAGTCACAGATGTATCAGAGAATAGCAACCATGAGTACAATCAGACTGGCTGTGGAGATGTACAACACTCAGAAAATGGACAGCTGAAACTTTCCACAGAGGGCTTAAAAATCCATCTGGAGTTAAAGAGACTTGAGGAAGAGGTAAACAAAAAAACTTCCCAAACACTGTCTTCCAAGACCACGTGAAAAATCCGCCATGAAACCTGCGTTTAACATATTTATTTAAGCTTCTCTTTAAACGTGCACTTTTCGTCAGATTTAAGTATCCAACTTCATCAGAAACAAAACTTTAAGTTAATAATCTACTAAAGCATTTTATAGCACCCAAATCTCATTAAAATCATGTTAAAGTCACGCAGCACTGCATATGTACTACGCAGAGAGCTCATCCTACTGGTGAGATTTGCAACTACTAATTAATTCTTTATTTTTTATTTTTTTATTTTTTATTGTTTGTTTTTTATATTGTTTAATTTCTACCTATATAAAATCTCATATACATGCAGGTCGCAACTCAGAAAGTACAATGCTATAATGAACAATGATAAAAAATATATAAAAATAATGTACTGATGAATGTAAGTAGAAAAATATATAAAAAGTCTCCAAATCAAGAATTATGTTAAGCTTTATATAACTAACAATGTTAAAATAGTTAAAAATAGATAAAAATAGAGTTATGACTTAAAGGTTCGATCTCAAAGAACCGCACTTGTATTTGCTCGTAAAAACAGCAAAGTCTCAAATCTAAAAATACAAGTGGGAATTCACCTTAACAAATTTTTCAAGCGTAGGACACACATAATCGAATTACACTCATTACTGATTTCCTCAGTGAGGTTCAGATCGACACCACAGTGGAAGGGGTAGGAGTGTCCCAGCAGCTATCCCCTACCCAGGTTCAAGAAATCCAAGCAGTGTTACAGGAGTTTGGGGACATGTTCACTGGGAAACCAAGGTACACCCACCTGGTGCAGCACCATGTCTATACAGGACCGCTAAGGCCTATTAGGCAGGCCCCTTATAGGTTGCCTGAGAGAGTCAAACAGACTCTGAGGGAGAAGATACAGGAAATGTTGGAACTAGGAGTATTTCAGGAGTCCAGCAGTCCCTGAGCCTCCCCAGTGGTGCTGGTACCAAAGAAGGGTGGCAACACCAGGTTCTGTGTGGACTACAGGAAATTAAATAGTCACACAGAGTCAGATACTTACCCCATGCCTAGGACAGTTGAAGCCCTAGAGCGGCTGGGTGGGGCTAAGTATCTTACCATCACTGATCTTACCAAGGAGTACTGGCAGGTGCCCTTGACTCCCAGTGTTTGAGAGAGGTCAGGCTTTGTGACTCCTTTTGGCTGATATGACTTCTCAAAGATGCCCTTTGGGATCACAAATGCCCCAGTGACTTTCCAGTGGCTGGTAGATCATATCCTAGCAGGAGCAGGAGATTTTGCCCTTGCTTACCTAGATGATATTGCCATCTACAGCCATTTTTGGCAAGAGCACCATCAGCATGTCAGGAAGGTGCTGGGCAGACTACAGAGGGAAGGGTTGACCATTAAGCCCATAAAATGTCTGGTGGGTATGGCAGAGGTCTACTACCTAGGACATAGAGTGGGGAGTGATAAGATGAGGCCAGAACCTGCCAAAGTGGAAGCCATTCGGGTATGGCCTGCAGCTGTTACCAAAAAGCAGGTGAGAGCATTTTTGGGGACAGCAGGGTACTACAGAAAGTTTGTCCCCAGTTATAGTACCATAGCTGCTTCCCTCACAGACCTGAAAAGGAAAAACAGGCCAGATAAGGTAGTGTGGACACCAGCATGTGAGCAGGCATTCCAGAAGCTTAAAGGAGCTTTGGGAGGACCCCCTGTGTTAGGCAGTCCAGACTACAGCAAATAATTTCTTGTGCAGGTGGATGCTTCAAACCATGTGGTGGGGGTTCTACTTAGCCAAATTTCTTCAGAGGGAGAAGAGCACCCAGTGGTTTATCTCAGTCATAGGCTCCAACCCAGGGAGGAATGCTATGCAGCTGTAGAAAAGGAATATCTAGCCATAGTGTGGGCACTGCAGAAACTTCAGCCTTATCTGTATGGAAGAAAATTCACTGTATTTACAGACCACAATCCCCTAACAATGTTACATCGAGCCAGCCATCAAAATGCCAAGTTACTATGGTGAAGCCTAGGATTGGAAGCATATGATATGACAGTGCAGCATTGCAGTGGGGTTAGCAATGACAACACAAATGGGTTCTCAAGACAGGAAATGGGGTAAGGTATTCCCAGACAGGCTGAACCTTCCCAAGCAGCATTTCTCAAGGGTCACTTGAAAGACTAGTTTGAGTTCTTGTTGGGGGGGGGGGGTTGTGAAGGCTGCCAGCCAGCTAGCTGGAATTTTGTAAATAATTCTGTGTTGTTTGTGAATAGTAATATGGTTTGTATAATTGTCTTACAAATGTAAAAAAAAACTATATTTTATGTTAAACTGTACGTTATGTGCTGAACTTCAAGAATGTAACCACAGTGTACCCTGTTGGAAAAGAACAGAGTTAACTTGCAAACTCTAAGAAAATAAGTGAATTGTTTATGATGGTGTTTTTTCAGCTAGGAGACAGAATGTCTGCAGCTAGAAATTCTTACTATTGTCTGGAAACAGAAATAATTACAGGTTTCAAAGGTAAAAGTGTATAACTGTTTTATGACTTCCAGTTCCAGGCAAACTTCTAAAAGATAAGTATTTTTGACACAGAGGTGCTAATTTTTTACATTTATGTTAGCCTGGGAAGTAAAGGCAGAGGTGACAAAGAATTATGTAATCTGAGATAACCCAGCAGAAATGTTTGATAGTAATTTAAGAACTATTTCTCAGAGATAGTGTGCATTTTGTATTTGTCTTTGGACCTAGAAACATCCTCTCATTCAGCACTTGCATTTGACTGGCTCTGTAAGTAAGATTTAGGTATAATCTCTCTCTTAGAGATATATAGAAATATTGAACCACACAAAACACTATTAAAAACAAAAAAGAAGATACACAGGAATGGTCCGTAATCAGGAACTGCAAGCTGGCATCAACCACAAAGGACGACAGTTTACCTAGGTTTCATCTTTATTCACAGACTTCTTGTGCAAACTTTAAGGCAGAAAAAATTGAGTTATCCCTAGCAGCAGTGCAACTCGAACCAGGGTGGATGGAGATAGACATTTCATATGGACATTTATGTGAAGTAAGTGGGCCTTTGATAGAGTGTTTGCAGGACAGTTTGTCAAGTGGTGCTATTGGAACTAGCTCCGTTTTGTAGCAGCAGTCGCTTGACACACAAGTTTGCAAAGCTGACATATTATTTAAGCAGCAGCATTTTGTAAATGTGGGTTCAGCGAACCCTGTTGATGGTATTGGCCTAATTAATATTGATAGTGTTTCAACAGCTGTTATGAATACTAGCAGCTCTAAAAATAGTGATGTAAATGAAGCCAATGATTTGGCGGAGAGTGTTTTGTTATTTAGTGGTTCGAGTGTTAATGATTTAACTGAGTCGATAGTGAATTTGAGTATTTACCCAGTTTTTGAATCTATTAGCAGTGGGGTTGCTGCTGATGTTGAAAATTTAATTGTATTTGAACAACAGATGGAGGAATTTGAAAACAGTGACATTGGTGATGCATTTAAGGGGCAATCTTCTATGATCCCCGGCTGTATAGATGTTAATGACAGTTTTATGAATTTGAGTGAATTAACATTGACTAATGCTAGTACGGATGGGCAATTAAGTCAATTATTGGAAGTCATTAATGCCATTCAGGGGCCTGATAATGCTGTAACAATAAGTAATCCAATTGTTGTTCCTAATATTTTTGGTGACTATCGAGTTTATAACTACTCTAGTAAGGAAATAAATAACAGACATGTGGAGTTACTTTCAAAAGGTTCCTCATTTATTCCAGTAATGAGGGGGAATTTAAATTATATTCTGATTGACCTAAAAATGTTGACTAGGAGAATGAATCTTAAGATGTTTTTTTGAAAATGTAACAGAACGAGGTAGAATTGTATTACAAAAGCCAAGTAAATCTAATCCCCCTTTAAATGGTATAGTGGCATTTTATGAGAAGATCTGTGAGTTGGTTATAAGGGAATGTATGAACAAAAGTCAGAACTGTATTGAAAATAGGGCGTATGATAGGGCCAACAATTTAAATGAAGATGAACAGAAATTATTAAAAGAGTTAATGACAAAACTCTTAGGTTTATGAAGCCTGACAAAGGTAGTGGTACGGTCATTATGGATAGAAATAACTATATAGATTACATGCTAACTATGTTAATTGATGACACTTATGAGGAAAGCAGTTTGAATCAGGTGCAAATAACATATTCTAAAACTGACTTGCTGATAGAGGATCTATTAATGCAATGGCAAATTGATGAGTCTGAGTATTATTATTTAAAAAATGATTTTCCAATGATTAGCAGCATTTTTGGCATTCCAAAATTACATAAAGGGTTGGATAATGTTAAATTTAGACCCATTGTAGATGGGAAGATAAGTAAGACATGTTTTATTAGTAGATTTTTGGATTTTCATTTACAGAAAGGCATAAAGAAATTTGATTATATTACAAGGGATTCATGGCATTTTTTGGAGAAGCTCAAAACAGTTAGGATTAGCGAACATACAGTTTTATTGGCTATTGATGTTTGGCTATTGATGTTTGTAATCTTTTTTCAGTAATCCTAAGTGGTATAGGATTACAGTGGTTAGAAAGTCAATTAGTAAAGACTGGGATGTACGACCAAGACTATATTAATGTATTTGTTACTCTAATGGAAGCTGTATTAGATAATAACTACATATTCTTTGAAGGGCATTATTTTAAGCAAAATACAGGCATGGCAATGGGGGCTGCATGTGCCCCCATATATGCTAATTATATAATGTCCTTCTGGGAACAGGAATATGTGTTTTCTAGTGAATACAAGCAATATATTCAACACTATACCCATTTTTGGATGATATTTTTGTGATCTGGGAGGGTGGTGTTGAAAAAATCAAAATGTTTTTGATTATATAAATTATACCGTGCAGTTTCTTAAGTTCACTTTTGAATTTAGTAAAGATGAACTGTCATATTTAGATGTTCAGTTGAAGGTTGATAAAGTAAGGAAATGTTTGACTTCTGGTATTTATAGAAAGCCCACCTTTTCAAATTCATATCTGAATTATCAAAGCTGGCATCCTAGCCATCAGAAGAAGGCCATAGTAAAAGGTCAGATGGTTAGGGCAGCCAGAATGGTTAGTGATGAGCAAGAATTTTTTAGTGAGGTGGAATTTATAAAGGGTATGTTTATTAAGAGAGGGTATCCTATTGTTTTGTGTGAATCCATAGGTGATGAAGTAATATGAAAAAGGAATGATGGTACTTATAGGGCATTATTATGTTTAGTAGTGTGAATTCTTTAACGAGTAACAATATTACTGTTAACAATGCAAATCCAATAATTGAAAGGGGGAGTTGTATTGTAGGAAATGGTGTAAATGACAGTACAAAAAATGGTTCTGGAACAGGTGAATCTGAAATTTATTTTATCACCACATATTCCTATGATACTGAGTATATAGTGGATATTATACATAATAATTGGAGGTTGTTGAGACTTGATAATAATGTATGGAGCAAATTAAACAATCCTCCAAAATATGTATATAGGAAGGGAAAATCCTTTAAGCAACTGTTTGAAAAGGGAGGATGTTGTATGGATGATACAAGTAATTCAAGCAGGGCTAAGGGTAATTTTAAGTGTGGGAGATGTAATATGTGCCAGTACATTTTGGTTACAGGTTCAAAAATAGTAGTGGCTAACGTGTCTATTGGTTTACATGGGCATTTTGATTATTATACCAAAAATGTTGTTTATTTAGCTAAATGTTGTCAATGCTCAGCTTTTTATGTAGGAAAAACTTGCAGATCTTTTAAAGAAAGAATCAGTGAGCACATTTTGGATATTAAACATATGAGAAATACCAATGCATTAGTTAGGCATATAGAACAAAATAATGGGCATCAATTTAAATTTTGTGTGATACAGCACATTAAAAAAGATAGTCAAGGTGGAGTTTTAGATGTTCACCTTGACATATCTGAAATGAAGTGGCAGTTAAGGTTGGATGCCACAGTGTTCCCAGGCATCAATGACAATATAAGTATTGCCCCCGTTTTAAAGTTAAAACATATTATGGGATACATTATATATATATATATATATATATATATATATATATATATATATATATATATATATTTATATTTTTATTTGACATATATATTTTTGAGTTATCATTAAATTATGAAATGGTTAGTTTATTTGATATTATGCGTACATTTAATTTGTATTAATTCATTTTTGTTAAAAGCAGTTAACATTTGTTGAGATATTTTGTAAATTATTGTTTTTATGTGTAGTTCATTTTCTGGTCTTGTTTTTTATGCTTTAAAATTAAAATTAAATATGCTATGTGTATTAAATATTATTTATATTTGATAATGCATAGTTTAGTGGTTTTATATGAAAATTCACGTGCACAGCATATGTTTTGCAAGCCTTTTATTTTTGAGCTTTTGATTAAGTCAAATTTTAATGAGAGTTGGGTATGCTCAATTAGATGTAATTGAAATTAATTAATTGAATTCAATTATTGGGAGTTTATTTATTGCGTAAAGTTTGCACAAGTATTTGTTCTGAAGAAGTCTGTGAATAAAGACAAAACTAGGTAAACTGTCGTCCTTTGTGGTTGATGCCAGCTTGCAGTTCCTGATTACGGACCATTCCTGTGTATCTTCTTTTTTGTTTTTAATATATATAAATATAGCAAGATTAGTTTAGATGTATTCTGTATTCATGTGAGACTGTCTTGAAATGTTGTTTTAAAATATGTCATGTGATTCTGAACTCTGTTGTCACTGTGTTGAGTTATTGAGTTTGGTCTTATGATTTTATTATTTATTATTAACAATATTTAAACCTTTTAACTTTGGCTGATTTGTTTAGAGATATTTAAGTTCTGAAAGTACTTGCGTGTATTTGATGACACTTTACAGGCCACTGTTGAAAAGCCTTAGTTTGGTCACAATTTGATTTCATTTGGATAATAGTAACATTGCACAGTAGAATTAGTCACCCTTTGGGAAGGGCCTTATAGTAGCTGATAAAAAGCTAGTTGGTGGCAGTGAGTACTACCTTATAGTCTTGACAGAAGGGGGCATAGCTACTGAACCTGTGCCAGCCTTCCCCAGGAGTGTCTGTGTGTTTGTATATAAATCAAATCTCAAAGTGTGTGTGTGTGTGTGTGTGTGTGTGTGTGTGTGTGTGTGTGTGTGTGTGTGTGTGTGTGTGTGTGTGTGTGTGTGTGTGTGTGAGCTACTTGGGCAGGGACATGAAGCACTGGTTGGACAGATAATGTGCTGGAGGCTTTGGCTTGACCACCCAGCTGAGATCTGAACCCTATAGCTGTGCCAGTGGGGAGTCTTATTGGGGATCTGGAGAGAGAGGGAAAAAAACAGCCCCAGAATGACTGTGATCTCTATGTGCTCTTAAGGGAAATTGTACTTTACTGTGGGTGTACTTGTCATTCTCCCAATGTGCATGTCCCTCACTGGTGTTAGTGGTGAGGATTGAGGCTCCTTGATTACTGAGCCAGTGCAGGGGCATCACATCCTCATTAGGTTTCTCTCAGCCCACTTTTCTACGCTTCAGAAGCTACCTCTCCAATAGGTATCAGTCAGTAAAATACCACTCTACTCTCCATACCTCCCAGTCACCACCACAAGGTTCTATCCTTGGTCCCTCCTCTTTAACATTTTCACTAACACTCTCCACACATCCACAAAACAGACCTCCCTAATACAGTATGCAGATGACTCCACACTCATTTGCATATCTGACAACAAAGCATGCCTGCAAAAAATTACTCAGGAAGCCTTAACAGCAACTGAAACATAGCTTTGTCAATCATAACTCATGTTAAACTCAAAAAAAAAAAAAAAAAAAACTTTTCCCCAAATCCCTCTCCCTTGAAAAAACACAATTTCAAGTCATCTCTCTTGATAGCAAATTATTAGGAATGACAGTGGATGATAATCTTAAATTTTACCTGCATATACAAAATTGTAGAAGATTAACTCATAAAAAAACAGGGATGCTTTATAGTGCTAAAAACTTCCTCAATGACACAACTAAAACTACACTTGCCACTACATATCTCCTTCCCATACTTCTTTTATGGTGCTCCCATCCTTACTAACCTATAGACATGACAAAAATCAAATCTTGAACAATGCTGTAGCAAAGTGGTAAAATTTGCAGCAAAAAACCCTTTCAGAACCCACCACTGTATAGCACTAAAATCCTAATTTGGTTAGAACTACCCCATCAACTAACATATACACAACTTCTTACTACCTATAAAATTATCCAGAATCATTCTGCTTCTCTAGGTTCATAGGCAGGTACTAGGCTATTGGCCCTATGGCTTATATAAGCCTAGCAAAAAAGTTACCCTGGCTTTCGCCACCCAAGAAAATTATTTTCTTGTGCCGCTGTCGAGCAGAGCCACAGAATTGATCCCTGGGGTGAATTTCCTATTTCCCATCCAATCATTGAGATTTTTCTTGAAGAGTGCTAATGAGGAGCTCTGTTTGACATAGATAGGTAGTCTGTTTCAGAGTATGGGAAGTCCCTGGGACAGGAATCTATCCTTCCAGCATGTTCTGTTTATTGTGGTGACAAGGTTTAGGTCCCTACAGCGTGTAGCTCTGAGGGATTGGGATTTCTTTAAGTGGAGCATGTCCAACAGCTCTAGGTTTGACATAGCTTTGTATGTTAGGCAGAGATCGCCTATGAGTAGGCGATATGCAACGGAGTAAAGCTGGAGTTTTTTTCAGGCAGTCTGTGTAGGGCATCTGTTTGAAGCCAGTGATCTTCTTTGTGAGGTATTTCTGTGGCCTCTCCAGTTCTTGTTGTCTTGTGAAGTACATACCAAAAGGGGCGCTATACTCTATAATGGGTCTAATAAGTGATGAGTAGAGGAGAACAATGACCTCTTTTTTTTCTGGATGATAAACCTTTTGTGATGAGGTGTGCCACATAGAAGGATTTCCTGACCACTGTGGTGATGTGATTATCAAAGGAGGGACTACTGTCCACTTGTGTCCCAAGGTCTCTTATCAAACTTTCAGTGTTAAGTAGACTACCACCTATGTGGCAGTTCATAGGTACAGAGTTTTTACCAAAGGGGATGACAATGCACTTTTTGGCATTGAGCTTCAGGCCATGGCTTTGACACCAGGCATCTGTCTCAGTGAGGCCCTTTTGTAGGATGTCCACATCATTAGGAGTTTTGATTATGCCTCCCAGTTTGCAGTCATCTGCAAACTTCATTAGCCAAAGACATTATGTGTTAGCTTGTACTTCAGAGAAGTAGATACCAAACAGGAGAGGACCCAGGACTGAACCCTGTGGTACTCCACTTGTCACTGGTCTGAAGTCGGATTTGGAGTCTGCTACTTTCACAGTGTGGGTTCAGTCCATGAGCGATTTGGCAACCCATCTTGTGACATAGGGATTGATACCTAGTTTAGTGAGTTTATCTATAATTCGAGAGTGGGTGATGGTATTGAAAGCCTTGGTGATATCTAGATAGGCTGTGTGAACCACCTTACCCTCATCTTTGGCTTTGGTGACTGCTTCAAAGAAGTCTATCAGGTTTAGGAGACATGATCTGCCTTTTACAAACCCGAACTGTGTAGGGTCTAGAGTTTGGAGATTACCAATGTCTTTGTTTATAAGTTCCATGATATGTTCTATGGCCTTGCAGATAAGGCTCGTCAGGCTAATGGGACGGTAGTTCCTGGGGTCCGTTGTGGCTCCACCTTTGTGAAGCGGGATAAGTGTTGCGGTGCACCATTCAGTGTGCACAAAGCCTGAGATGAAGCTATGATTGAACATGGTACTTAGGTGGGGTGCCAGTTCATTCTGTAGTTCATGTAGAATGCAGCGTGGGATATTGTCAGGTCCCATGGATGCTATGTTCTTGGCTTTGGAGAGTGTGTCTTTTACCTGTGCAGCCGTGATTACAGGAACTTTGCATTCTTCTGGTATAGAGATTGGCCTTCTAGGGGGTGAGATGGGGGTAAAGTTAGCACTGAACTTATCTGCCAGGATGTTGGCAATATCAGTTGGTTCTGTATATTTAGTGCCATTGTGCTGTAACTCAGAGCAGATCTGAGTGTTGCCATTGAGATTTTGACATAGCTATAGAATGCTTTGTGGTTGTCTTTAGAGTCAGTGGCAATTTTGTTTTCATAATTATCTTTGGATGATATCTGCGGTGGTGGTGCTGCGGTAGCATTGTCACCTCACAGTAAGACGCTGACCGGTTCAACTCTCAGCTAGAGTGTCTTCTGCATGGAGACATGCGTGAATGGGTATACCTTCGTTGAAGGTTGTGCGTTAGGGCTGGCAACTCAGCACATAAAAATCAACTGCCAATCATTAGTGGACCGGAGTTCCACTGTGGCGACCCCTAACTGGGAAAAGCTGAAAGACACAACAACAATTAGCCTTGGAGGATTTTATGAGGGATCTCAGCTTCTTACTGAGGCTGACCAGGAAACTCCTCCAGTCATGGAATTTTTCTCTTTTTTGCAACAGTTTCTTTCTTCTGTTGTAGAGTTTGCTTATGGCAGAGGACCACCAGATTGGCTTCCTTTTTTTTGGAGGATAGCATTTTGGTTCTGTTAGGGATAGCATGATCCATGCACTCATGTAAGTGCTTGTAAAGTGCATCTGTGTAGGATTCAGCAGTCGTACTTCTATCGTCCGTCTGCATGGGTGTCATGAAGTTTGCCACTTCTGTCTTAAGAAGTGTGAAGTTGGCTTTGGAGAAGTTTTTTACGGTGGTTTCCCTAATGGGGGCTGGGGGCAGGATGTGGATGTCTAGGGTGATTAGCTTTTGGTCGGATCTGACCAATGAGGAATTGACCTCTGTTGTGGAACACCAGTCGCCCCTGTTGGTAATGACCAGGTTTAGGATATTGCTGCCCCTGGTGGGGGTGTGAATAAGTTCATCCAAGGCATTGGCATTTATGATATCCAGAAAATGTTGAGCAAAAGAGTTGGTACATGAGTAGTTTTCCCAGTTAATGGTGGTGGGGTAGTTGAAATCACCCATTATTAGGGTGCTGGGTTGTACCCTAATATTTTCTAGTGTATCAAGAAATGAGTAGTGGGAATCTTGAGGCATGGTAGGGGGTCTGTAGCAAGCTACAGTTTGGATTGCGGTCTTGTCCAGAGGTAGTTACATTTGGATAATCTCAGATGCATTATGCTGTGCAATTAGCCTGGAGGTGTGGATATCCTTAATGAATATGGACACGTCTCTGCCTTTAGTGCTTCGGTCCGGGTTAGGTGGCTGAAGGTGTGGTATGAATTATAGCCTGGTAATGCAGGGGTGCTCTCTGGAGCTTTGAACCAGGTCTCTGTCACTGCACAGATGTTGATGTTCTCCATTTTAAGGAGTGCCTCGATTGAGTGCATTTTGAGGTTTAGATTTCTAGCATTGAGTAGCATTATCCTCAGGTTTTGCTTGCTTGTACCTGTTACGGTGGTGACTTTGTCATTTGAACCTTGCCTAAAAAAGACACTATAGGGGTGGCAAAGCCAGTATTTGGAATACAAAGGGCGACAGGTACAGGCCATCTCTGGCAAAGCATTGTGGTCTGTCAATCATATCATCCCAAGCAGACAAATACTGGATCCCTTTAGAATGACACCAGAAGCTTAGCCAATTGTTGAAGTCAGTAATTTTGTCCTTGTACTGTGGTATCATTCTGTGTGATGGCAGGATGCTACTGAGGGCTAGGGTCATACCTGCCTGGGCTACAAGATCAGAAAGCTCCTCCATGTCTCTTTTCATGTAGTCCAGGGAGGAACATCTTAGGTCATTCACACCAACATGGACAATGACAGAGTCATATTTGTACTTGTTGTAGAGTGACCTGAGTGCCTGCATTATGTGGCGGATCCTGGCACCTGACAGGCAGCTGACAGTAACTTTGTCCTTGTTTAGCCTGGTGAGTGGAACTTCAGTGTGCCTGACTATAGAGTCATCTATGACTACAGTGTTGGGTACGTTATTATGCCTTATGGGCTGTGGTTGAGTGGCACATTGAGATTGTGGGCTATGTGTCATTTGGGTTGTGTTGAAGAGTGGAGTTTGCTTGCATTTCTGCTTTGGAAGTCCCTGTTGCTTGGGCAGGTTTTTATTGAAAGCCTCCGCGAATGTAGGTGTGTGTTTTGTGTTTCTATGTGTGTGTGTTTTGGTGGTGTAGATTTTGAGAGTCTATGTGATGAGTGTGGTGTGGTGCAAGTGTTTACCTTCTCCTCTTGACTGTCTAGTCCAGTCTTGGGTGAAGATAGCTTTTCTTCCAGTTTGGCTATATAAGTGCATCTCTCACAGGTAGTAGTGTTGGGTGTTAGGAGGAGAGGGTTGTCTGTGTACATGAGGCAATTGCTGCATTGCTCCAAGATGCCCAGATTAATCAGGTAGACAGGAGAAAACACCAGGAGCTGACCCTTAGACATGCCTGGATAGGTGCTTATTTATTAAGTACTAAAAACTGCTTTCCACTAGACAAGTGAGGAAAGTTGAGTGCTGTAGTAATTTGTAGCTTATTTAGTGCTTACAACAAGTTCTGAACAAGTGCTGAGCTCAAAGAAACAGATTGAGTGCTGAAACTAAAAAACTGGCTAGTTCTAAGAAACAAAATTAAGCTAGAAGGCTTCTCTCCAACACAGAAAGTGTCCTGGATACAGCAAATATGTATGTGGACTAGAGTGCTTACAGGTAAGGCAGGAAACAAACTTAGAAAAACATTTTTTTTCTTCCCAAATGCTCTCTTTGTACACAGTAGGAGTGCCTGAAATCAAAATATGATCTCACTGCACTCAGTTGAGTGAGAAAATGAGATGGGCCCAGAAGGAGTATCCAAATACAAATTTACAAGCACTAATAACATTCTACAGAACTATGCTAGTTCTAGCACATCTAGCACTAATAGCATTCTACAGAACTATGTTCCCAGTTCGTCATTATGATCCAGTGACCAAAAACTCTTGAACAATTCTATAACAAAGTGGTTTAATTTGCAGCAAATACCCCTTTCAGAACCCACCACTGTATAGCACTGTATAGCACTAAAAAGCCTAAATTGGTTAGAACTACCCCATAAACTGTCTGTCCACAAACCTATCAAATCTGCTGGGCATTGTTTGTACTTGAACCATGGTGCTAAGGCATGGAACTCAATATCTGTATCCATCAAGTCAATACCCTCCCTTACAGCTTTCAAAACCATTCTGAAAGACTTCCTTGCCAAGAGCTGGCTTGGTCCTTGCTCAACACCAGGATAACGTATATCCCTAAATATTAACAAATAGAAATTCATACCATACATCTTATTCTCCCTTCTTCCTTCTTCACTCACTTCCTTACTTCTATCAAGTTCTCACCACTGCCTTTCTCTCTAAATATACCATAAGCCTGCTTTTCAGTCACTTCACATTGCAATTCCTGTTTGTATTATACTAACTTTCCTTTAATTTCTCTGTAAACTGGCTAACATTTCTATTGAATCTGGCATATAACTTCTATCTATTCTTAACCAATGTTTTCATATTATGCCTAATTTGGTATAATTAATTAAACTGTAGTTATGCTTTGTGTTATTTTTTAAAGAAGGTAAAATTATTGTTTTTAAAATGCTTTGTAATATTTTGGAGCTTTTCTCTGCAAATCTTCACTGAAAATGGGCTCCTATCCAGTCAGGTTTCCTGGTAATCAAATGTCAATACATAAATAAATAATAAGTAAATAAAGAAGTAATTGTAAATGAGACAGGTCTAGTGGAAATTTGTTGATGAGGACTGAGAAGATGAGAGGTGCTAGAATGGATCCCTGTGGGATTCATGTACATTCATGTGGACTCCCCACAAAATAATTCAGTTAGGCCTTGTCAGACTTCCATTTCTTGTGCTACAACCTCAGAGTCAAGGTCTCGATCCCAAAACACTGTTAAGTGAATATCAAGATGCTGCATTGCATCCAATAGATGTCACAGAAGCAAATCAGCATGAAGCTCACATGACAGCAGTTACTCATTAACTATGGGACAATCACCAACACTATCTTTAGGGGACATTGTCATCTGTTGCAAATGCTGTGATTACCTTCATGTTTCCGAAAAATGAAATAAATAAATAAAACAGTTGTAGCAATGACATAGTTTAGGATGATAAAATGCATCTGCAGTATTGACTGCATACAACTTTAGTAATACATCAATTCAACTACTCAAGACTTCAACACAAAACGTTTGTGATCACATCTGCTACTTTACATTTCTATCACACTCTGCTAGAGGCACTTGTGCCATTGACTACTGAACATGGCACAGACATGAGGATGGCTGCTATGATATGAGCAAATCATTTGTGTGCGACGTTTCAAGAAATGTCTGATATAGAGTGTATGCTGACCACGCACTACCCAGCACAGCCTGCAGGTATCAGTGCAAGCACCAAGTGTTATCTCTGTGACTTTACACTGTTATGTAGTGAATGTCATGACTCATAGTTGTGGACTAGAGTCTGATGCTTCACTTGTGCAGAAATGTACCATGTTGCTGCCATCGGCTGGCCACCGTTGCTATCATCACTGGTGGGACATATGATATAGAGAGCTGCACAGTCACTACCTTTGGCAGTTGTGCATTAGACCAGTGCATAACCACATTATGCAAAATGCAGCAGGCTGTGAACATTCTGCATGAACTAATAGGCTCATACTGAAGTGCACCTGACTTGTGCAAGCAGCATAAAGGGGTTTTGAACAGGCTAAACTTTCATTCAGTGGCTATCTGTCTATTCAGTGGCTATCTGTCTTTGGGATAGGGCAGTGTTAAAGAACTCTCCAGCAACTATCTGTTGGTTATGGACTGGTGAGATTAGTCAAGGTCTGAGTGCATGGCCTGCATCATCTGGAAAATAAAACAGGGAGGGGACACATAAGGAAGGTGGGATTAGATATTACTACTTATGCCACTATATATCTAGAGAAATATGTATAGTTAGCAACATTCTATTAGTTTGCACTTACCAACAAGGTAATCCAATCATGCAAGAAGTGGTGGCATAGCAGACATATGTGAAATATGTGATATTATGGGCACTGCCTGGATGCTGGGCTACTACTTTGGTGAAGCACACCTGTGAACACACACTGTCTCTTGATGCAATGGTAACCCTTCCTGTTATGCTATGTCTTTCCCTATGGTACAGGTGTAGCTGATATAGCAACATGGGAATAATCTTTCTCACCAAGCACCTCAGTAAAGTATGCTCATTCAGAATAAGACATGCATGGTACTGGCTCAATCTTGTGGTAACACTGGGAAATAGATATGCTCATCCACATGGGACAATAGTTTGTCAAGGAACTGCTGCAGTATCCGTGAGGCAGAAGAAGCCTGTGATATGCCCAACATGTCCCTAGTCTGTCTTTAAAAGTTCCCCATGGTGATCATAGTGATGGGTATAGTATAGGAAGGCCACATTTTCTCCTATTCCTATTTGTTAGTCATAAAAAGTTCATCATTCAGCAAAGTCCTTATTACATTCTTATCCATTCTAAATCTGACAGCAAGTCCTATTCAGCAAAGTTTAAATGTGCTACTCTCTGGCTATATCTCCTTCTTCTAGACTTCTAGGCTGATGAGGGCAGCAGAACACAGTGGACTATGGTACAGCAGCAGAGACAAACAGCTCAAAGTGGGAAATGGTACAGCTTGTACAAAAAAAGTACAAAAAAAGGTCATCTTCACTTATTACAAATTGGAAAAGGTGAGGGTTCACTTTTTATAACAGAACTGTGCAAGGTGCAACTGCACATCAAAAAGCAACTAGGAATTATAAAAGGCAGGAAGTCAAACACTTTACACACATTTGTCATTTATAACTTATTATATATTTATCTGCATAAGACTTCCTAAACTAGTTTCTGTCTGCTTTTCATAAGTTCAGCTAATCTATCAGAATCACTTCTCCCATGCACTTTTGTGCAATTAGTGCACATACCCACTGCACACTAGCACAGTGATTATAAATACTACCCAATATCACTAGCAGTGCCAGTTCAGCAAGTTGGCAATATAATATTTGTTATTCTATGGCAATGTAATCTTTGTTATTCCATGGCAGTAATAGAGGTACCTAAAATCTATCTGTAGCATTAAGGAACTGACTGGGAAGAATCTGAAATGTAAAGGGCATCTCTGCACAGTGATGTCATCAAGTTTCAACATCTGTATTCTCAACATTTATCCTGCAAGCAATGTGCTGAAGTTGAACAAAAATTCCTCTTTCATAAAATATCCAGCAGATCAGGAATTAGAAGTATACAAAAACAAAAATTAAAAAAAAAAAACACTGTGAAAGAAAAATAATTTAATGAATTGAGAAAGGAGACACCAATAGCATGATGGAAGTCAAGGAGCTACATAGGCAGTTATTTTTGGTAGCACACAAATCATCTAGCTTAAGCAATGATATTAATACTAAATATTATCAGAAATCATATTATTATGATTTCCTGCCCATAGATAACATGATGAATTCTTTAATTTATTTTCACAAAGCAAACTGTAGCACAAAATGAGTTGTTTACAAAGCTAGGTGCTCTGGGTATGCAACATTTGATTTAGTTAAGATAAAATATACACCAAGCAAGCAAGAAAGCCCAACAGGGTGTGTGTTACTGTATAATTAATGCCTGCCCTGGGGTGTTATGAGCCTCTACACCTCTAGAAGGGAGTTATTTACACAGTAGCACACACCCTGGATGACATTATTGCACTTCGAGAATGTGTTGTTTGTAAAATTGTCGTGCTTTACTTAGTTATTTATTTTTTCTTATTACTATTTTTTTTAATATATTTTTGATGTAAAATAGTTGCTCTCCTAATGTTTCATACTTGCTGTAGTGCACATAAATGGGGTTGGAGGAAGTATTTTACATCCAAAATATAACATGTTAAAAAACATCTTTATATTTGCTTCATGTTTTGGTCCCTTACTCCTAAAATGTGTGGTTTTCTGCCAGCCACTGGGGATTGAAGTCAATAAATAATGATATACATTTGAGTTTCAGAATGTATTTCCTTCAGAAAATAAACACTAATACAAATCCTGTCATTTAAGCAATTCTTCTAATTTTATAAGAACAATATATAAAATCTGTTCCTATTTTTGAACCTTTGTTCTAATTTATTTTAGGCCTTATCTAGATTTTTTTGAGCTAAGAGGTAGAGAGGTATGCAAACCTCTTTACTGCTGCTGCCAGTAGTCATTTGATTTCACTCACTCTCTCTCACACGCACACACGCACACACGCACACACACACACACACACACACACACACACACACACACACACACACACACACACACAAACACTTGTGCTTCAGAAAATACATGCACACACAAACCCTGTCATTACAGAAACTTTGCCATTTTATAAGAG